>NC_089219.1:143495405-143805822 GCF_963924675.1 Phocoena phocoena | reverse complement strand
CAGCATGGAGTGAGGTGAGGGAGCATGGTGGTGGTGATGAGCTCAGAGTAATGGAAGCGGGGGAGGGGGGGCTCCTACCACGTGTAGCCGCACGGGTCATCTTTAAGTCTTGGCCTTTCGCTCTGAGGTGAGAAGTCATTAGAAGGCGCTAAGCTGGGAAAAGGCAGGATCTGAGTTGTGCTTTGCAGAATCAATTACTCTGGCTGGTGTCTGGAGCAGAGTTGGGTGGGGGCAGAAGCGGGCGTCCAGGTAGCCACGGGGCGAGGTGTCGGGTCTGCACACCCAGTAGAAAGGTGGGGGTGGTGGTGAGGCAAGAAGTAATCAAAGGCTAGCTGTATTCTGCAGGCAGACAGGATGGATTTGCCAGGGAGATTTATGTGGAGTGGAAGGGAGAGAAGAGAGGCAGCCAGGAGGACTCCAGGGTTCTGGCCTGAGCACCTGAACCATCAGACTTGCCATTTTCTGAGGCAGGAGAGACGGAAGGGAGAACACGATGATACCCAGTTCCGTTGCGACAAAGAGTGTCTGCAGACTCCCACTGAGTCCTCTCCCACAGCCTCTCAGCCCCATCACGCCACTGTGGTGGGCTTTTATTGGAGCCCGTGTGGTCCAGGCAGTTCCCAGTCACCCCACAGTAACCCTGTCACTGACGCCGGCATCATTCTTTATGCCCAGTGCTCAGAGCCTTCCTCCACGGTACCCACGTCCTCCTACTTCCTCAGCCTTCCCGTCTCATAGGGGGCATCTCCACCCTTCCAGGAGTGAGCACACACCCTCTACCCCCCAACCTGGGGCAGAAAGCTTCAAGACAAGTGATAGAAAGGAGAACAGTTTTCCTCTTTTATCAAATGACTCTTCAGGAAGTCTGTGTTCCTAAATATTCCCAAGAGTTGCCCTGGCCAGACTCTTAGAGGGCCCTTGATAAAGCCCTCATTTGTGTTTTGTTTTTATCACCTGTAAAAGGGTGCTGTGCTGTGTCTGTGTAGACACACACAGACTAGGTGCTGCGTGTGTCACTTCTTGGTTATTTGCTCTGAAGTGAGAACAGAGCCAGAACAGAACCGTAGGTAGCAGAGCCAAACCAATGGCTAATGCCAAAGTCACTCACCCCTGTGACTTGACAGCGACCACAGATAATGGAAAGGTGTGTGTGTTGTTTGGAATGGTGAGGGGCACCAGATGCTTGGTGAAACAACACAAAGCAAATTTTCTCTTGCCAACAACCTTGGCCAGGCCTGAGTCAAGGTTATATAGCCACAACTATCTTAAAGGATGTTTTCATCTCTAGCTTTTGTGAGCATCATCGTGTTTTCCAAAAGGAAACATATTTCACTTGACCTTAGTAGGACTTACTGCATCCTCTCTTTTCGAACTTTATTGCAGTATATGTGTATATGTGTGTGTGTGTGTAATAATTGTTTTTTCACTTTCCCAGAGAGAAGATTGGCCCATGCACAAGCTGGAATGTTCTCCCATGGTTGTTTTGGGGGAAAACTGGAATCCCTCAGAGACTGTAAGGCTAACTGCACGGATTCTGGCCAAACAGGTGAGGAATTGGGATCACGTTCAAGTGTGTTTTATTTTTTTCTTAAAGGTCAGAAAGATGAGTGAGTGACCCATGGTGATCATCTCTCATTAAGTGTCCTGGGACCCCATTTCCGGTCACATCCATATGGATGGGGTTGGGAACAATGCTGCATGTGTGAGCTGGTGTGTTTGACCTGTGCAGCTAGGATGTCGCTTACCCCAGGCCAGGACCGTAGCCACAGTTACTAAATTCTGAGCTTTTTATGAGACAGCTTTACATAGGAAAATACGGCCTTTCAGGGCGTGAAAACCTGACTGACAATAATCAGAGCGTCCTAGGGAACCAGACCGGCCTTCGAAGCTTTGCACTGTTCCCGTCTTTCCCCAGACACAGAGTGAACTCTGCTCCCCCGACCCTCCGCCCCTGTCCTGTGCTGGGTCCTGTTCCTCTCCTTCTCGTTATTCGCCCTGCCTTGGGGTAGAACAGCCAGCATGGCATGTGCAAGGAGAGGAGAAAGAAAAGGAGCGGAAAAGTAGAAATCGAGGCAAGGGGAGAGGGGAGGAGGGTGGGGATGAAGACAGCCATCAGCGGTTTCCTCCAAAGATGAAGCCGGGGGGCTGGTGGTCCTGACCGCCAGTTTGCTCAGGCCTTATTGATTGCATGATGATAAGACACCTGACCTTGACAGGAGGGGCGGAGAATGCCGTAGGACTTGTCCTTGTGACACGATGAAATGGGCCGCACGGAGCTTAGAAGGTGTATGTCCACGGAGCTGCTTGCTAGTGATAAGCTGGGGGCAGGGCCTCTGTACTGTAACTCTTTTAAAGCTGAAATTTCATCTGCCTCTTCTTTCTGTCTTCCCCCACCCCACCTCCCTCTGTTAAAACTTTGGTTTTTCCTTCATCGAAACCAAATGTGATCCTGACCAGCTCATATCTGTCCCCAGACCAAGTCAGGCTCCTCGGCATCGCAGACAGGAGAACATTTCCGACCTCTGAAGTCATGCTTCTGTTATGTTCAGCCTGGGTCAGGTGCTTGCAGACATGCGCCTTCGCTGGCTCAGGGTTACCACAGGCATCAAGGCTGGCCTGTAGAGTGAGACCGAAAAATCAGAATGCTTTTTTGCTGGAGGAGGTTAACTTTTGGGTCCTTACTAAGCGTCATCTTTAAATATATGCCAAGTACTTGGTCGGAAGGAAAGGGTAGGAGAAAGAAAATGGTGTGACTGGGTGAAGTAAGCCATCCAATTTGATCCATAAGCATCTTGGGAGGATTGGGTGACCAGTCTGCTGGTTCCCCCCCAGCCCCACCGCCTGACGTTATTGAAAGTGTGGTGGTTAAGAATTCAGAAGGAGCCGGTGCCCTTTCTGAATGAAAAGTTTTCCCAGGCAAAATGACTTACTAATCTTATAGAAATGGATCCTGTGAATGGGAAGATTTCCGCTCTAAAAAAGAACTATTGATATGTTTTGGCACCAGGAGGGTAGCCTGAAAGCTATGATGAGTTTATACCAGTTTCATTCAACTTTTATTATAATTACTACTATGACTAATAGTCTATTAAATGAAAAGTTACCTGGCCATCTTTTCATCCCTATAGGACTTGATGATTAAAAAACCAGACCATTTGTATTCTAGTCACTTGCAAAGGATTCGGGGAGACAGGCTACCCAACTGCCAAGGGGAAGCGTAGCATGCTAACTAGGGAGGTGAGAGCGCCCGGCTGGACCACCTGTATACCCAAGTTGAATAGCCCGATTACAAAGACACGGCCTTGGGCCAGCTCTTGAGCTCCGCGTTTGAACTCTTGTCAACACCAAGTTTATTCATGTTCTCAAAGCCTGGCGGGTTTACTATTGTCAGCTCCTCTTGGGGTGTCTAGAACAAAGCCAGCAACACGTTTTAAGTGAATCTGGGCTCACGGATACAACCGAAAGTGTTCTTTTTAAAACCTGGAATTTGAGATCATTTTAGCTTATGCTTAAAGAAAGTGTAAAATGGATGGGGGTTTGATTTTGTTCCTTTTTAGAAGGAGAAATAATAAATGGGATGGTTCATCTGTAGACTCGGTCCTTTTAAGTCAGGGACCTAAAAAGTTGTTTTCTAGCCACCGTTCTTTCCCATAACAAGCATTTTTGAGCCTACTGTGTGCATAGCATTATCAGGGTGTTAGGAACGTGGCAGGTGCTTTTAAAAGCTTTTCAGAAGAGTCCTTTGGATTTGGATGTTAGGCAAAAGCTCTCAGAGCCCAAATGGCAGACTCCTTGGCTAGCTCTCTTTACTTCATTCAGAACTATTGCCTTTTTCTTCATGTTGATGTACAAGTGAAAGCACTGTTTTTTTGCACTAGGTGTTGAAATCTGTGTCTGTATGATTTCTTCCCCAATTACTAGAAAATCCACCCAGAGAGAACACCTTCAGAGAAATTGTTAGCCGTGAAGGAGTTTGAATCACGTAAGTCTCCCTGTGACTGGCTGAGGAGTTATCTTACCCACACATTATCTGTGAATTAGACGGGATTGAGGAAAGGAAGAGATAGCTGGATTCTTAGTGGTGGTGGGGAAGCCGGATTCTTAGTGGTGGGGGGGATTTTACGATTACCAGTTTTTATTTTGACTTGTGTGCTGTTTTGAAAAATGAATGTAACTTTTTTTTTTCTGAGTTGCTAGGACCTGCTAGGAAATAATTAAGGGGAAGTAGGAACTTACAGGGTGAATTGTTAACATCCTACGCTATCTCCTGCTGGCTCTCCTGGCATGCTGAGTATTTTTTGGATCTTTGCTGAATTGCAGTCCTGTAAACAGCTGACGTCCTTACGGAAAGGCATTAAATCAGGGGCTGTCCACTTTCTCAATCATGACATAGACTCCAGGGCCAATCGGGGGGCCCTTGACTTGACCAAGCTAGTTATCGGTCATCGCCACTCATTCCTGACCTTGTTGCTAATGGTCAGTTGAAATTCCCTGTCCTGAGTGACTTCCAGTTGTCAGAGGAAGAGAAGAAAGAAATGGCACGCTTTTCTTGCCCTAGGGTTTAGCAGTTAGACCAAGTGAGGGGGAGGTGTATTTCCTGGGGGCCCCACGTAGTTTTTTCTCCCACTTCATGCCATTTACAGGATATAGCTAGACTCCAGAGTTTAACACACTTGAACATGATCCCAATAAAAGGATATAGCTAGAAATCCAGAGTTTTCTACCAGCTGAATGATGGTTTATCCACAGATCTGGATAAATTAGACAATGAGAAGAAAGGTTTGATTCAGAGTGACATTGCTGCTCTCCATCACTTTTACTCCAAGCACCTTGAGTTCCCTGACAACCATAGCCTGGTAGTTCTCTTCGCACAGGTAAGAATGCGAGCATCAAGTGACACTTAGTCTAACCTTTCCCTGCCTGAGTCCCTCCCCCAACCACGTGGTCGGTGAAGATGAACGAAAGTAGAATGATGGCATCTACTTGGCAACATGGTGCTTGACCTATTGGGCCCTGTTTTGCATCGACTGGCTGGGTGTCCTTGAGCAGATCAGGGTCCTGTCTGTGCTGGCCCTCATTGATGGTGGCACATAGGAAATTCGCCCTACCTCTGCCTCTTGCTGCAGGAAGGGTTTATGAAAACAGAGGAGTTGCCAGTGCCCCAGTACCATGGCATACTGGAAGCTCTTTGAATAGAAAAGACCATTTGAGGTTCCTACATTAAATTTTACTCTTCTCTTAAACCTTCCCTTCTGACAGCAGTGGGCTTTTTTTTGGTTGGTTGTTTTTGTTTTGTTTTGTTTTTTCACTCCTACCAACACTGTATGGATAAATAGAGGCAAATACAGACGGCCCCAGGAAGGACAGTCACCAGAGAGAGGAGCCCAAGTGGGTCTACGTACAGGAAGTCTTTCCTGATGGTTGCTAAGAAATCCTATTTAGAGGAGCCTAGGTTTACCAAAATCAGATATGATAAAAAAAAAAAAAATTAAAGAGGCTTCTAGACAAGAGCAACTTAAAGGCGCTAAGGCTGGTTGCCAAACCAGCCATTTGGAAAGGCCGAGGCTCCGTTGGGCATGGCTAGGACACAAAAGACAGTGCAGCCGCCACCCTTTGGCTGAACACAGTCTGGCTGCATCAGTCTTCTGTTACTGTGAGGGTGGCTCTTCCTGGCGTGACTTACCAGATCGGATTTCTCTCCCTAACATACCCTTGCGTTTTCCCCTCCAAGCTGAACGTGTTGAAGGTGACCTTCCCAGAAAGAGAGTTACTAGAATACTGCTCTGTGGGCACAAGTAGTTACATTTCCCTGCCAGAGCCTTCAGTGCCTAGATGGATAAAAGAGCTTGGTAGATACTTACACATTTTCATCTTAGGACCGAGTAAGCATCGCCTATATACCCCTTGACCCACTAATTCCATTTCTAGGGATCTAGCCTAAGGAAGTAGTCAGAAATTATGGACAGAAATTGACATGCAAATTGTTTATTGCGTGGTTCTTTTTAAAACCAAAAAAAAAAAAAGAAAAGTGAGAAAAAGAAAAGGAAGTACATATTATAAATGGTCAGCAGTAGGAGTTTGGTAAATAAATTTTGTCTTAGCCTTACAATGGAAGGTTATGTAGCCTTTATAAATTACATTTCAAAGAATATCTGAAGATGTGAAAAACGTTGATGATAAAACATTAAGGGTAAGAGCAGGGGAATGTGTAATACGAAAATTTACTTACGTAAACAAAAAAGTTGAAATGGAAGTTCACTGTTGGTTATCTCCTGAATTGTGGAAAATTTGTGCTTTTTTGTTGGATGATTTTTCTGGATTTTCTACAATGAGCATGGATAACTTAAGAAAATACTAAAAAGAAGAAAAGATGAAAAGCACCCATAGTTCTCCCACTTTAAAAATTGCGCATATCAAGAAAGAAGTGAGTCATCACCACTTCATTCACCTACTTCAACCCCTCCGTGAGAAACACTGAACAGTTTGATGAGTTCCTTGATAGACTTTATGTTTATGTGGATATATTTCTATCGTGTGACTGTCATAATCAGAAAAAAATGCTGTTCTCGGTAAAAGAAAAAATGGGTTCAAGTTACGAGTGTTAGAAAAACCTTCCTGATTTCATTATATGATCCTGGGATTATTACAGCATATTTCCCTAAGCACCCTAAGACAGTGGATTTGGGTGACAGTACAAAGTTGAGGAATTGACTTCTCTTACATTTTTTAAAAAGCTAGATACGTGACTTCTTTTCTGGATTAGATGAGGCATGGTTCTGTGAGAAAGCAAGAGAGATGAAATAAATATGGGTATCTTTCCACTGCAAGCTGCGGAAAAAACAACTTTTTTTTTCCAACACAGTAATGCATGCTGATGGGACTTCTCAGTGTTGACATAGTAGATATGGGACCATAGTTACCAAAAATCAAGGCACTTGGTGTCACAAGCAGAAATGTTTGTGCTGAAAATGACTCAGAGTCCTTGAAATTTGGACTGACTCAGAAAATCCAGGAGATAGATACAGATATATATATATATATATACACACATGCACACACACACATATATAACTATAGGTAATTAATTCCTTGAAAGACTTTATACTTATCAGATCATAATATCCACTCTGAGATCGTGTGTGTACACATAGGTGCACATACACGCACACATACATATCTTTTCTCCATATATAAATTTGAAAAGGGACATTCAGTACCCTCAAAGACAACTTTAAAGCAAAACTGGAAAGTGCTGTTCCAGCCCCATGCCGCCTTCTGGTCCTGCCGTTCAGCCCTCAGCTGCATGTCTGCTCTTCCAGCCTCTGAGCCCTTTCCTCTCTCTGGTTCATGGGAGGGTGTTGTGGGTTAGCTCGTGGCCCAGCAGCAGCTGGTAGCAGAAGGTGACCGCACTCCTTCGGCAGCGCTGAGGTGCATTTTAATCACCGGGAACATATGCATGGTTGGGAAATGTATTTTTGGTGTGCACCCTACATCTAGTCTAAATGCTGATTATGAGAATAGCTTCAGTAAGGCACTTAACGCCTGACTTGACTTGGAAAAAAAAAGGACGATGGCCCGTGCATCTTTCTTAACTGGCAAATTCACTTTTCTTCCCTAGGGATATTTCAGAAGGGAGGGAAAGCTAGCAGGCAAATTGCTATGCAAGCTGGCTTAAACACCATAACCGCCTCCCAGAAAGGAACAGTGATGACACTGGTGCTCACAGGAGCCGTTCTTTGCAGTGAAGAAACACACTGTCTCCTCCACAGTGAGAGGAGGGCGGCAGAGGGAATAAAGCCGACCAGTGGTCGTGCAACGTTGAAGCCTGAAAGCATGTGGAGTCATAGACAGTCCAGCTGAGAACCTCGAAGGGGAAGAGATTACGAAGCAAAGGGGCAAGTCTCCTTCCTCGACCTCCCAAAGCTAGTCAAGAGCTGTCGGTCCCTAGATCAGTTGTAAAATTGCTAAATTCTCTCATTCATTCTTCCACTTCGCAGACGTTTGTTGTCATCCTGTGGGTACCAGCCACTGCTGAGGCATGTTAGTATCCAGTCTGAGACTGGATATAGATCATTCAGTTCCTAGTATGGTGCAGGACGCATAGTTCATGCTCCAGTAAATTTTGTTGCATGAATGAAGGTGCTGATTTCCTCTTAACATAATGTTGGTTGATGGTCACTGATTAATGATAGTTGGCTAATGTCCTGATGACAGAATAGGTTAGAGTACCTGAAGCTGGCACAAAAAATAGTATGCTACGTCTTCTACATAAAAATGCCCAACACCTCAGGATTTCAAAAACTGTATATTGTTCTACTAGCCTACAGTCATCTCTTTTTATGTTGAAAATTGTAAATACTGATCGTAAATGTGTTGAATTGTAAAAACTGCAAGTCAAACCCATCAGAGCCTTTACTTCTCTATGTATCAAGATTTCCAAGCCTTTGACACCGGCCCTTCAATTTTAAGTAAAATTGCAACATTAAGAATCAGAGATCAGAACAGTTTTAGAAGCAGCATGGTACAGTGAAAAATACTTGTGTTTCTGATGGCTTTGCCATCAGAATGTCTAATTTGAATTTTGACTCCTGTTCTGCCACTTGCTACTTATATGGCCTTGAACAAGTCACTTAATCATTGACTTCCCTGAACCTCAGTTTTCCCATCTGTAAAATGGGTTATGCCAGAGTAGTAGTATGGATTTATGAGAGGGTAAATATGCAGCACCCAGCCCAGTGCCTAGCCCAGAGTGAGTGCTCGGTGGGTGCTAGTTTTAAAAAGCCCATCCATTGGCCTGAAAGGCGCCAGTGTGGTGTGTCTGGTGGGAAGGAGCCTGGCTGCAGCTCACGGGGTCAAATCATTCAGCCTGCAGGCTTCACAGACAACCTCGTAGCCGTCAGGGAGAGCAGGGCTCTCAGCCTTTGCCCCTGGCTTTGGGTGAGTCACTGCCCCTCTCTGACCTTATTTTCATCATCTGAAAAGTAAAGCGACCGATTCCCCTTCCAGTTGTGAAGTTTTAGATCCAAATGAAAAATACCCACCGAATTAACCGTCTCCCAGGAGCCTGGGTGTTCCTGGAGAGCACAGATTTTGGCCCGTTCTTCCTTCTCTGCACAGTGCCCAACATATAAGGGTTCCTCGGTGGATGTCTGTGGAAAGAGTGCGTTTATGAAACAGTCTGAACTGGGGAAGTATAGTCCTTATTTTCAGCTATGAGCTCTAAATTAGACTTCCAGGATGTTGAGAGCTGCCCTTGGTGATTTTCAATGTAATATTTCTTTTCAAAGATGAACAAGTGGCCAGTAGTTGATGTGGCTGAGGCATGAAGGAACATTCTCAGTCCCAAGTAGCTTCAGGGCCTTGGTCCCCCTGCCTCTCAAGGGGTTGGACAGCAGTTAGATTAGCTATGTAAAGGCTATTTGCCGCCTCACCTTATGAGCTAGGTACCAGGTTAAGTGACTCCTTTTTTTAATGGAGGAAAACCGAGGGCAGAGGAACACGGTGATGGGCTTAAGATCCCACACCAGGTCTGTGGCATAATTAGGATCAGAGTGCAGATGTCCTGACTCCCATGCAGATCTGCAGACTTCAGTCCTTGGAGCCTTAGTGGTTCGTTGTGCTCTTGGGCTACCATAGGCAGGTGGGCTAGACTAAGGGTGCATCAGCCCTGACGGTTCTGTTTCTATTTGTTTACACATGAGACTGATCTGTAAGCTGTGTTTAAACATAAGATATCTTGGCCAAAAGAAAGGTTTTCAAATCACTAAACCAAACATCTTCCTAGTTAATTTGTTAAAGGTTAAAATTAAAGAAATGATTTCTATCCAGAGAGAAGCTTTAGTTCATTTTTTTTTTCTTTCTCTCTCCCCCTCCTTTCTCACTACAGGTTAACTGTAATGGCTTCACAATTGAAGATGAAGAACTTTCTCATTTGGGATCAGCAGTATTTCCTGAGTAGGCTGAGTGTGACTTCATTTTTTTTCTTTTTACTTATTTATCACTAATTTGAATTTTTTTTTGATTTTTAAATAACCTCCCTAACTGCATGTGGCACACATGAAACTCCAAGTGAATTAAGTCCCCTTTTTAATTATGCCAGATTTCAAAATATTTCCCCTGCATTTAAGGATCTGAAGGTAGTAGTTAAGACAACAGTTGCTTGGTAAGTCCTGCTAGGTAGAGAGTTGTTATTCAAGAATGTTTTAGAGTGTGCATAGAAGGAACAGCCCAGGCCCTGCTGAGAAATTTGCTTTTTGCATATCTGTGGTTCTGGGAATCTTTGGGTTTCTTCCACTCAAAGGGAAACATTAATTGCCAAGAATTGGCTGTAGACTTACGTAGAGACTGTGTAAGCTTCTTGTTCATCTGTCCTTTTTGAAAAATACCAGTATAGAAACAGCACATCTTAGAGGGAGAATATGCTAAAGTAGTGAACTAGGGAAAAATTTCAAAGAACGATAGGATTTTTCTTTATGTTAGGAATACTCAGGTAATTCAAGAAAGGCCAGCCAGTTGAGCAGCGGAGATCATTATAGCTCTGATTGTAATGGACTGCCAAGCATGGCTTTGCCGTTATCTATTTGATGGACAGGATGGTCTCCAAATGCGTCAGTCCCCTGACATCAAGCCCTGGCTTCACAGATGGAGCAAAGGAGCCCTTCCTGCATCCCCTGTCTTGAGTTCCTCCACACTGTAGATTAGTTTCATCTAAAGTGATGTTGCTTAATAGAAACTACAGGAGCCCCTGCCTCTAGGTTGGAGCAATTGCAGGAAACCCTTAACACCCATGCTTTGGCTGTGGATGGCACGTGAGCCCTACATGTCTGTCTGTTGCTGCCCAGCTCTGTGCATCGTACGGATCTGAAAGACAGAAAAATCTGTTCAGGTCCATGTCCCCTGATCAGCTGTCACAGGCTTTCTTGAACCAGAGAAACAAAAAGTTTATTCCCGTAGTATTACTGTTTCTGTGGCCAAAATGGTGTCATCTGCAGTTTGAATTCTGATGGTGAGGAGAGAAGTGGTTTGGGGAGAGGTTCTTTGGGACCTTTGCCTTTGGGAAAAGGAAGGAGAAAAAGAAGAGAAAGGTGATTAGACCCTCTTTAGAAGGCTCATCTTGACATCTTCAGCCCTGAAATGAGCTCTGGAATGTCTGCTCTTGGTATGTGAAAGATGGAAAGCAAGGCTAAGGGTGGTGGTGCTTGAGGTTTCACCCTGTCCAGCAGTTGCCAAGAGAACGGTGGTACCAAGAGCATGAGCTGTGATAGGTGTCCTGCCTTCGGGCAGCTCCCCCGCCTTCATGAGAAAGATGGCCAGGAGTCTGTCTTGAAATGAGTTACTTAATACTTTTGCAAAATGGTTCTACAAACCTGCTCTTCCACTAAGAACAACCTCTGGTGCCTTTCTTTATCAGATTTCCTAGGGCCTGATTCCCTGTGCATGACTTGCTGGGAAGCAGGGTGGAGGTGACCCTCCCCACGGACAAGACAGGGAAGCCACCGCATGGCCCTGCCCATGGCAGCCACCACCTTCACCCAGACCTCTAGCAGCCGCTCCCCTGGTACAGGACGATCCGGGGGCAGCTCCTCTGCATCAGGCTCTCCAGCCCCCTTGCTTTTTTGTGTTCATGGAGCGAACAGGAGAAGGGGTTTTGGTCACTGAGGGTCAGGCGAGTCATACCGGCCACCAGAGCCATGATGCACCGGGATGTGAGTGCCCATCTGAGCCCCAGTTTGGATCCAGGCAGTTTTAATTGGAGGGAAAAATTCCCTTTGGCAGAAATCATATCAGCATTGTGATTTCCAAGGCAGCATTTTCAGAGATCAAGCACTTTTCCCCTGTAGTTTAGAAATTTCTGTTCTCAGAACTTTGACCTTGATATAATCAGAAAGCTCAAAGCCCTCACATAGGCGACTCTCTCTGTCCTCGCCGTCCCTGTAAAGCAGACCGCAAGCAGCCGGAGCAGCAATGTCCCAATTTTCCAGATGAGGAAATTGAGGTGCAGAGCCTCAGACGGGCTCCTCCAGGTCTCTCAGGGAATCACACACCCTCACTCAGGAAGCCGGCATCTCCCGCGGTGCCGATTTCTCAGCATCTGAAGACAGCATGTTAGAAATCGTCCTCTGATATAAAAAGGTGCTTGGCAGTGACAGCCCATTTGTCTTGTACGGTGTCCAGTGGAGGAGCTGCTCACTGTAGGTGTTGAGTTTTGAGTCCTGCATGTCACAGGAAGGAATTTGTTGTTGTTGCTGTCTTTATCGTTGTTTGGGGGGGGTGGTTTGGTTTTGTTTTTGGCTTAGAAATCACCGTTCTGAATTGCAGGTTTCACTTATTCAGTACCGTTCAAATTTTTTTTTTTTTTTTTTTGCGGTACGCGGGCCTCTCACTGTTGTGGCCTCTCCCGCCGTGGAGCACAGGCTCCGGACACACAGGCCCAGCGGCCATGGCTCACGGGCCCAGCCGCTCCGCAGCATGTGGGATCTTCCCGGACCGGGGCACAAACCCGTGTCCCCTGCATCGGCAGGTGGACTCTCAACCACTGCGCCACCAGGGAAGCCCAGTACTGTTCAAATTTAAGATGTTAGATATTGTCATAAGTGCATGCACAACAACCTCTTAGACTCTGATGGCCAGCTGTTAGATTTTTTTTAATGTCCTACAAAGATCCAGTTTCTGTGACTTAGCAAGTAAGTGGTCAAGGAGTTACCTGAACAGTCTGTCTGCCTTCCTGAGAACATTGGGTTTTCTCTTCTCATTGACAGTGTTGCACTGATGAATCACAGCTGTTGCCCCAATGTCATTGTGACCTACAAGGGGACCCTGGCAGAAGTCAGAGCTGTACAGGAAATCCACCCTGGAGAGGAGGTGAGTGCGTGGCTGAGGGCAGCCGTGTGGTGGGTACCATTCTAAGTCCCTCCAGGGTTCAGGGTCAGACCTGCGGCTTGATCCAAACTTTCAGCTTCCATTTGGCGCTCGCCATGTCCATCTGTGGCCAAAAAAAGAAACCAGGGAAGAATAGATTCGAGTAAGGTTCCTCACAGAGATTTATAGAAAAATGAGACTGCCAAAATGAGCAAAATGCAATCTTAGAGTCTGTGTATTCCCATTTCCAAATAATTGGGTTTGAGTATTTTTTTTTTTTTTTTGTGGTACACGGGCCTCTCACTGTTGTGGCCTCTCCCGTTGCAAAGCACAGGCTCCGGACGCGCAGGCCCAGTGACCATGGCTCACGGGCCCAGCCGCTCCGCGGCATGTGGGATCTTCCCGGACCGGGGCACGAACCCGCGTCCCCTGCGTTGGCAGGCGGACTCCCAACCACTGCGCCACCAGGGAAGCCCTTGAGTTTATTTTTGATTCATGAATTTTGGCCTGTTCCCCCCCAGGCCCGCAAAGAGAAAAGCAACCCAGCAGTAGCTAACAAGTTACAACTCCAAGTGACATCAACGGTTCAAGTCATATCAGTTCCACATCTGAACATGGGAGGGTTCACTTTCTAGGAATGGAATGCAGATGGCCAGGTGTACACACTTGATGGGACAGGTAGAGGCAGTCTGTGGCCAAGGGCCACCATTAGCTTCCCTCCCTAACTTAGGGATATGGAGTGAATCTGGTCAGCGATTCCCTTCTCCTTTCCTGTGCTGTGGGTTCATGACTACCCTGTCAGGTGCGTTGAGAACGCTGGCCAGGCCTTGCCAGATGTATGCTATACTTTCTTAAAGTAAATCCTAATATCTCTAGCAAGACACATGACTTTTTAGGGAATGTAATCACCCACTTTAGATACATTTCAGTTTAAATAATCTCTAATGCTATTTTTTAAGTTGCATGTCTGGATATTTAGAATTCTTTAAATATCATGATTAGTGTATGAAATGATATGGGCCTCCGTTTCTCTGGACCTTGTTAACTAACCCACAGCTAAACTGGGAGCCCCACGCCCCAGGTACAAATCAGACTTTTCACCCTTTGTGGAATTCGTCCTGAGGAAGGCATCTTGTTTTGAGTCAGGGTGTCTTGGTTTCCGAATGTCTTGTGGAGGCTGCCCGGTGCCTCTTTTGTTAAAACAGCCGATTGCAGCCAGTAGGAACCCAAGTCACCAGGACTGGTGCTTGGGGCTGCCTGGAGCAGTTTGTCACCTGGACTGGCTGTGTCTGGGCCGCGAGCGGCCTTTGTCGCCATCTTCTGGGCCCTTCTGTCTGTTGCACCATGTGCCCATCAGTCATTTCAAAGAGATGAGGCAGGCTCTGGCCACTGGGGCAGGGCGAGGCTCTCTCCTGTTGTTTTGCCCTCCTGCTGTCACAAATCAGAAATGCAATCTCCTCCTTTTGGGCAAGTCACTGTTTTGGGGGTTACCTGCCCTACAAAGGGGAAAAAGCCAGTCCCTGGGGTGTCAGACGAGCCACAGGGTCTCTGTTACTGCCTGTTGCACTGGGGAGAGCTCAGGGCACCTGCAAGCACCTAGCCTGTGTGGGTCCCCCACCCTTGCCTGCCTGCCAGTGCCCGAGGTTACTGGCACAGTGACAGCTTTGGGACATCCATCTGTTCAGTCAGACGTTTGCCTGATGGTGTGGGATGAGCAGCGAGTGCCATCCCAGTGAGTAGATAATGGACAGTTAAATGCCGGCCTCCTCCATATGCTGCAAGTCTCAGTTATAGAGCCCGTTAGAAAAAAGCAAGGACGGGAGAACTTGAGGAGCCCAAAGGTATGACTTTTCCAAGTTCTCTGGCCCGGCTGGGTAAGGCAGCAGCTTGCTGGTTGCCTAGGAGCTGCATCCTCCCTGTGCTGACCTGTCCCGGCCTGCTGAGCCGAGCTTCCTGGTCCATTGCCAGCTGATGGCAGGATAAAGGGACACACACCGTGTGTGTGTTCATGTTCCCCCTGCACCCACCCAGCAGTGCATCTAGGCCGTCCCGGGTTGTGAGATCAAAGAGGCTAAACAAAGACCAGGAAGAGATAGTGCAGGGCCAATCCCAAGGATGAGTAGGCTCTTTGCCCATCGTGGCCTTTGCTTCTATACAAAAGACAGGGGCATCTACTGCTGGGCCAGATTCACAGCTTGCTCTCTGGGGAGGAAGGAAGCGGGATGCTCTCAACCTTCCAAATTACTGTTTTAGGGATTCCTTGATTCTGTAGGTGGGTAGAGAAGCCCTTTCTCTTCACCACCACTAGCGGGTGCTCGGTTTGAGGAATTCAGTGTGTTAAGGTAAAAGACTGTATCCTGAGCTCTGGCCCTCCTGTCCCTGCAAGGTCACCATCAGGAATGTTTGCAGAGCGACAGGCAGGATGAGGCATGAGTTGGCCTGTAGCAATCTGCAGCATCAACGTTTTGGACCCCCTTAGGTTTTTACCAGCTACATTGACCTCCTGTACCCAACAGAAGATAGGAATGACCGGTTAAGAGATTCTTATTTCTTCACCTGTGAGTGCCAGGAGTGCACCACCAAAGACAAGGTAAACTCCCCGACCCGGCACAAGTGCTGACTGTGCTCTCTCTCTCAGGGCCTCTGTGCCAAGCGAGCGCCCCTGTCTGACTTGGGGTGTCTCCTCCTGTCGTATTTTTGAGGCTTTAAACCGCCTTACTAGCATAGCCCGGGGGAATCCAGTTAGACCAGATCTTTGTTCAAACCTGATTCTCGCAGCTGATTAAAACATTTCCATCACATTGTTCAGATAAGAGAAGGATTTGCCAAATTGCTATGTCTTGAAAAGAAATGGCTGCTCAAAAGAGAGGGAAGGGAAAAAGCACATGAGAAACATTTTCAAGCTTTCCCACCTATTCACCAGAATCTGAAGAATTTTCTCTGGCATTGCGTGAATTATTTTGTCAATGCCACCCCTCCTTATTCTATTCTCTTGATTTCACAGATGTCTGAACACACACATCTGCCCACAGCAAACATATTCTCCGTGTCTTGCCTCTATAAGGAGGGTCTAGAAAATTAATATTTTTGTTTTCTTTGTAAAAAAGTAATGAGTATTGAACTTCTCTTAGATCCCCTGCCTGATTCCCTTTCATTCTTTTGCAACTTTAGAATGGGTAGGCCTCTACCTCTGCATGGGAAAACGTGCTATTGGAGAGGTCTCCCCATCAGTATGGTTTCCGTGGGAAGTAACCTGTGGACATTTTCCTCAGGATAAGGCCAAGGTGGAAATCCGGAAGCTCAATGATCCCCCAAAGGCAGAAGCCATCCGTGACATGGTCAGATATGCACGCAATGTCATTGAGGAGTTCCGGCGGGCCAAGCACTACAAATATATCCTTTACAACCAGCCCTCCCTTACAGGGGGTGTTGGGGAGTTTGGGCACGGGGAACGGGGGGAGAATGGGTTTCAGATTCTGAATATTGGAGGAAGGATGTGTCCTGGTAAATGTTTAAAGACTTACTCGCCATCCATCACTTGGAGTCAACTACATCAGCACTTCATGTTGACCTTATCTGTTTCTCTTCTTTGACTAGTTTGCTCAGGAGCGCACCCTTGTGGAAGACTTTTATTGTCTAAAACTGCAGAACTGTTCCTTGAAGACCCTCACTGACTGGGTATCTTCCTTTGGGCAAGGCACCTCACCAAGGGTTTTGCTGTGTAACAGATGGAAACAGGCTCATAGATAGCAAGTAATTTGCCCAAGGGACACAGTTCACCAGGGCAGAGCCAGGTTTTGCCCCAGGTCTGCTAGCACAATCCTTTTTTTTTTTTTTTTTTTTTTGCGGTATGTGGGCCTCTCACTGCTGTGGCCTCTCCCGTTGCGGAGCACAGGCTCTGGACACACAGGCTCAGTGGCCATGGCTCACGGGCCCAGCCGCTCTGCGGCATGTGGGATCTTCCCGGACTGGGGCACGAATCCGTGTCCCCGGCATCGGCAGGCGGACTCTCAACCACTGCGCCACCAGGGAAGCTCACAATCCATATTCTTAACTGCTGTGGTATAGCATTTTCTTGGGTGTTGAAAAGGCATTAGATTCGTACTGAAGAAAGAAAGAAAACCAGTGACAGGAAATTGGAGAAAGACACATTTTTTTCTGAGTGTAAAAAAGAACGTTCCCATGGTGGGGACTTTTTCCTTAAGAACTTTAGCAAAAATTCTCAGCTTGGGTGAGGATTTAAATTTAACTAGAAAATTGAAGATTTTTGATTCTAATCAATATTGTTTACAGCTGAAAGGAGGCTCTGTTCCCTGTGGCTAAAATTCTTTGTGTTTTAACAGCTGAGGTCTCCAGTTTCTCCTAGTCTTTTTCTTCCAGAAAAATATGACTCCTTTCACTTTTGCCGGGCTTTCTGTAATTTACGTTTTCGGAGGGTGAAGCTAGAGGTGGAGTGAACAAAATAGCAACTCCTTGCCCCTGGGGCCTTGGGAAGCCGCCTAGCTCATCTGCCAGGCCTGTCCTTTCCTTGACTCTAGAGCACCCCCTAGTGAGCTGCTGGAGATCTGCGAGCTCAGCCAGGAGAAGATGAGCTGTGTGTTTGAGGACAGTAACGTGTACATGCTACACATGATGTACCAGGCCATGGGCGTCTGCTTGTACATGCAGGACTGGGAGGGAGCCCTGCGGTACGGACAGAAAATCATCCAGCCCTACAGGTGATTGCAGTGGCGCTTCCCATCATCTTAGCACAGAATGGAAGTGGGTGATTTAGAATGGTCCCTTGGCTCTTCTGTCTTGACGCTATCATGTTGGAGCATGCCAGGAGCAGCTTTCTGTCCTCTGTACACATCTGGAGGTGCAGGCACAGGGTGCTTCCGCTGGGCCCGGCCTGTGCCCTCCACCACCCGCAAGAGGCACCCCGGGAGGCAGACTGAGGTGACGCAGCGGGTGCTGGGGCAGGATCCCTCCCAGGACCCATCCAGGGTACTCCGTCCACAGTAGTTAATTCAGACCAGTATTTAAAAGCCACCGGTTTGTTTCGTTCCCCTCCCGTGCCTTCCAAGTTAAATGGCACTTAGTAATCCATTAGTGGTTTTCTATCCCCTTCTTTTGCTTTTTTCAGGGTGCAGCATCAGTTTTGCAAATGGGGAAACTCTGGGACTGGTGTGTTGTCTGTGGTTATTTAATATCTTCCCCTAGATTTGAATAAAATAAGTTGGATTTTAACTTGTAGTGATAATGAATGTTAACCATGGGCAAGTTTCCATGTTGAGAGGGTTAGTAAACCTTAAAGTGGGTGACAGAAGGAGGTTCTGAGTAGCCGCTTCAGGGCCTGGCTGGCCTAGATCAGATCACTGGGGCGTCTGTTAAACACATTTACATTATGCATTTACAGGGTCCTCTCCAAGACCAAGTGGATCAGAATCTCTGGGTATTGGACTTGAAATCTCTGTGTTCCAGAAGCACCCTGAGGGCTTTTGAGAAGCACTCAGTACTTCTTCAAGTTCTAAGATTGGGGACTGTAAAGTTTATGTCCAGTCTGAATTTCCACTGCCCAGTCGGCCCTCCACTTACCTCACAGTGCCCTGATTAGCCAGCAGGGGGAGCCCATGGGGGAAGCCAGCTCCTAAAATCTGCTCCTGGAAACAGAATTTGATACTTTAGGGATAATCTCAAAGCCTGTCCTTCTTCCTGAGGTGGGTGAGGAAGTCCTCTGGGCCATGTGCACTTCCCTCTGTAGATCTGTAGGGAGAGAGACAGAGAATGAGAGTGAATGTTGGCTTTGTGGTGGTTCTCCCAGCAGGGCTTGCTGTGTTGGACCCTCTGTTAGCTTAGGGAGCTCTTCCGGGGGGCCCAGCCCTGGCCTTCTCTTGGTTGCTGGCTCTAGGGATCTCTCTGGGCAGCGAGCTGCCCGCTGCCTAGGAATACAGCTAGAATGTGTCTCTTTTGGATGGACTTTGAGGATAGAGCAGGTAGAACAGACCAGCCTGTAAATAAACACCTTGAACACACACACGTGTGTACACACACACACACACACACACACACACACACACACACACACACACACCCCAGCTGCCTCCTGGTCTCTGTTCCTAGGGAGATGGCTCCTTCCTAGGCAGGCCCCATCAGTCAGCCTTCAGTTAAAACCAGCGAGAATACCTGCTGTCTACAAAGCCTTCTGCTGGGCAATAGAGAAGGAATATCTAGAAGAAGTAGGAGGTGTGTACCCGACTTCAGAGAGCTTATAATTTTGCCAAACCAACTGATATCATAGAGTGTGACAGAAAGCCGAGGTCTTGAGACATTGGTATGTTTCTGTCTTTAAGTATACTGTCTTTTTAATATGAGGGGATAGGCCTGTTGTCCTCATAAAGAGGGAATTTTCCCAATGCCCTGTGATGTGTGCACCTAAAAGACAAAAATCTGGGGCTGGACTCAATGTTGTGTTTATACATGTTTTTCTATAGGATCTCCCCTGTAGTTTTTCAGAAACACACAAACTGCATAAAATGAAGCGCATCCACGATGGGTAGACAGGGTTGAACCATCCATGCCCTCCACGCAGCACCTGCCGGGGTCTGGAGGAGCCTGGCTGCCGTGGAGAGTGTGGCCATCAGCTGGGCGACCACAGCTCAACTGCACCCGGCCTGTGGGCTCTCGGCAGCCGTTGACAAGGTGGCCTGTTGTCTCTTCTCTCCTTCCAGTAAGCACTATCCTCTGTACTCCCTCAACGTGGCCTCCATGTGGCTGAAGCTGGGAAGATTGTACATGGGCCTGGAGAACAAAGCTGCTGGGGAGAGAGCTCTGAAGAAGGTATGTGTGTGATGTGAGGTCAGGAGGCCCAGTGCCTGACGGACTCCTCACACTTCCCTTCCTGCAGGACTCAGGTGACTGACGGAGTCGTGGAGAAAGACTAGCCCTTGGCTGCCCTCCAGCCATAGGAGTGGGAAGGGGGTGGATCCAGCAGGCGGCAGGGTAGTAAGTAACTGAGCCTTTGGCGCGTTTGCATCCTGACCCTTCTGTTGGGAAAGGGGTGTCCACATTGTGGTTACAGGTTCACAGCTGTGGGGAAGGGGGTACTTGCCCTTTGTCCCCTGGGAAGCCACGGAAGTGCTATAAGTATGTGATCATGATACGAGGCTGGCATTATTAAAATGTCTTTTCTGGTCCACTAGTACCGATAAAAAGAAAGGAAAAATAAAAAAGAGGCCGTGGATAGGTCAGGAGACCGTAGTGAGGGAATTCTCCAAATTGCTGCCCTTTGGGATTTATAGGTTCGTGATGCCTGATTATGGTGAAATCAAGGCAGTTGGGTCTGGAGAGGCCCTCAGCATGAGGATTATCCATTTGCAGTTTCTAAAATAGGCTTAATAATCATTGTTAGCGTTCATTGAGTATGGTTATGTGCCAGGCCCTGCCGCTCACAGAAGCACAGCCACCATCCCAAGTATTGGTTCTCATTGCTGTTTATATAGGAATCAACAGTTGATAAGACACAATCTTTGGGACAATTATTGTTTATGTAGAAGACAAAGGTTGATAAAATGTAACCTTTGGACAGTCTGTTTATACCTGTTAAGAGAATCTTTGTGAAAGTTGGGGCCGGGGACTAGGCCTGGATGCCTAATTCTCCAGATTCCCCAGATCTTCCCGATACAGTATACGGAAACATGGAGTAAGGTCCGACATCCCAAAAGGAAGGGCCAGGGCTGACCCAGCCTAGAAGTGGGAGTTAAGGATAAAACCTGTTTTTAAACTGTGGAAGTTGTCTTCTAAGATGCCATTTATTGCTTTGGTGAGGTTGGAAAAAAATTAACCAGTTAGGTCTCTACTTAACGGCAGAGTGCTGTTAAGTAACTAATTGCTGATCACCGAAGGATAGAGTAGACCTGAGGAAGGAACACGAGTCCTGACGTGAATGCAGAGGGCAAGGAGAGACATTTAAACCAGGCGATTCCTGAAGGCTTGCACCCCTGTTGGTTTGAGATCTAGGAAGAGAATGGTAGAATAGAAAGGAAGGCCCGTCAGAGTCACAGGCCATCAAAAATTCCCCGTTTGGGGGACGTGGGAATAATTTAAGTTTTTCGATCTGTGAAGAATACAGTTGAATACAAAAGAGCAAAATAAATTATTACGGATTACCTTAGATACGTAATTCCTATGCGCCAGGCACTATTCTAAACACAAATAGTGTTGTGTTTAGACTTTCTGTTGTTGTTATGTGTATCAACAACTCTGAGAGGTACGTGTTATTCCTCTTTTACAGATGAGGACAGTGAGGCACAGAGCAGTTAATTGCCCAAGGTTACACAGCTAGAAAGTAATGGAGCCACTGGAAACTCTTGCACTTAAAGAAACCTTATTAAATATGTGCTCTCTGGATTCCTCACATGAAACTTGTGCCTATTTTTAAGTTTTTAAAGAATATGTATAAAGATGTAAGCGTGCACTTTTTGAAAGGGAAAAACGGTTTAGTCATGTCTTATACATTAGTAATATGAACTAAAATCAAAAAGGTTTGTCCCTAAGTCAATTTCTCTATCATCTCTTCAGCTACTGAAGAATGTTTTCCTCAGCTGTAGAGACTGGGTGACTAGTCGGATGTGAGAGAATCTTGTCCTCTTTTCTTTTTTTAAAAGAAAGCCAGACTCTGGAGGCTAACACAGGCTCTGAAAGCCAGTTTGCATCCTGTGCCTTCAAGCAGAGAGGTCCAGCCTGAATTAAAGTTAGTCCGGGGGAGGGGCAAGGGGACTGGCTTCAGGCTCTCAACCCCTGTTCTCTCTCTCCTAGGCCATTGCCATCATGGAAGTAGCTCATGGCAAAGACCATCCATACATTTCTGAGATCAAACAGGAAATTGAAAGCCACTGAAACTATGCTGACATTTTAGTTTTTATTTAAATCCAAGTGCAAAAACCTTCGAGGATTTGACTGTTTCAAATCATATACGTCATGCCAGCATCTCTGTAAACTCATTGGAATGAAAACACAACTTGCACTTAACCTTACAAATGGCTTACTTGGATGTTGGTCTTAATCTTGAACCTTCATATCAAATTAATTTTTGAATGCTTTTTTTCCCTAAAAGATAATGGCATGGTTTCATATATTATAATTTTAAAATGCAGTTATTTTTCCCTTCATGCCTACTGTAATGTTCTAAACAAACATGAATGATGAAAGAGAATTAAAAAAGATAATAGTATATGAAGTTTGTGTTTTCCTCTGTCGGTCGGGCGGGGGGATGTCGAAGTGGTGATGGAGCCGGGTCTTGGCATGGATGTTGCACCTGTTCTGCATCAGGCAGGGAGCCCAGGCACGCTCCCCCCCAGGAGTGGGGTCTGCAGCCTCGTTAGCCTGCAGCTGCTTTCCCTATACAGTGCCCATGGAGGACGACAAGACCCAAGACTGAGAAGGTGCAAGAAGGGAAGAAAGGTATCAGTAGCTGAGAGCAGTTGAGTGATATGGGTGCCCCTCCCTGGCAGGAGAATGCGTCAGTTTCAGTTTTTTTCTGTCCAGTGTCTGGTATCCCTTCAGTGCATAATGATTCTGTGCTCAGGGTAAGCCTGAGCAGGAAAAACGTTTTTTCCTTACCGACTCCATGTTCTTGAGCAAACGCTGATCTCTCCCTGCACGGCCGGCAGGGATTCAGCTTCGCCACAGCCTGGACCACAGCAACCTGCAAGTTTCTCAGCAGCTGCTGCAGAGAGGGGCACAGCCCTGAGCACTGCAGCGCAGGGATGTTTCTTGGATGAGTTTCTTCTGATCCGAAGACAGGAACCTCCCCATTAGGTAATAACTAAAGCCTGATGGAGTTTACACTCAGCTTTCTTTCAGATTCATGGTCTGCAAACAGCTTGGAAACAGCTGTGGATCTGGTCTGTCATCCTTCTTTCCTCATCTACAGACACCACACACATCTCTCACTCGCAGTTAACCGCACACAGCGGATTCAGCAGGTAGAATGCCTTCTCTTGTTCAGTGAAGTGCGTTAAGATGTTTACTGAATACCTACTATATGCAAAACATGCTCCAAGTGCATAGAGATGAAGAAGGCATAGTCCTGGCTCTGGGGAGCTTAGTGTTTTAAAAATGCAAATTTACTCTGTAGCTAGGCATAAAATAAGCTTAGCCCAACATCTGTCTAGGTTTTATAAAATTTGTAAAGGTAATACTTTCTAAATAAATTTAAATTATATGAAAAAGTGAGCTGTTCCTTCTTTCTCAGCAGTCCTACCACCCAGAGGTAACCACTGTGATAGTTTGCTTATGTGGCCCCAGTGTTTTCCACACCCGTATAGCATATCTGTATAAACAGATTTAGAAAAACGAAGGCAGAATGGTACTGACATATTTTGTAGTCTGCTTCTCTGACCTAACAATAGGGACCCTTTTCATTTCAGCATTTACAGATATGCTTCATTCTCTTTAGAGGCAGAACGTTGCATGGAATGTGTATGTCATAATCTATTCAGCTGTTCTCTTATTTATGGACATGTGGGTTTTCCACTTTGCTGCTATTATAAACGACGCCACAGTGAACAGTCTTAGACGTATAACTTTGCTGACATGGGGTACCATTTTTGGAGACAGATTCCTAGAAGTGGAATTTCAGTATCAAATAGTGGAAACTTTTTTTTATTTGAGTAAGTATGGCCACATTTCCTTTTTAAAAAACTGCAGCAGGTACCAATAGAATATAATATTTATAGTATTTGTTTTCCTCTACCCTCATAACACTGTATTGTTTAAAATTTTTTTGCCAATATAATGTGTGAACTATTGTGTTTATATGCATTTATTAATGAAGTTGGGCGCTTTTTCATATACTTAGGAATTATTGTGTTTCTTCTGTGAGTTGATATTCACAGCCATTGCCTATTTTGTTATTTATGCCGTTCATAATAATTTCTAAGATCTCAATGTATATTGGAATATTAGCTCTTTGTCACGTGTTGAAAATATTTTCCCCTGGTTGTCCATTAACTTTATTTTTCATGACATTTGTACTAAGGCAGATTTTTTTTTTTTCATTTTGAAATGAAGAAAAGAAATACAACATTGTCTATGATCTATCTGGAATCGTTTTATTTAATACATTGTTTAATGGTTAAGGGATCTAATAGTACTCTAAACTTTTTAATGTTCAAAATTGCTAGCCACTTATGCCAGCATTGTTTATGGAATGATTTCTTTTCCCCTGCTGATTTGAAATACCATTATCATTTCCCTAAGACTTAGGTTTATTTCTGCAGTGTCTCATTCCATTGGTCCGTCTACTATAGAAGTAAAGTACTTTTAACTATTGTTGCACTGCAGAACTTTTAGTATCTACTAAGGCTAATCCTTTTGCATTCTCTGGAGTTTTTCTGACCATTCTCCCATGTTTAACCCTACAAAGTACTTTAGAATCACTTGGCCAAGTCAAGTCCTCTCATGGCCTTTCTCTACTCCCCCAGCAAAAGTACTCCTGGAATATTTATTAGAATTGCATTGAACTCATTGGTGCTCAGAGAACTGACCTCTTCATGAGTCTTTCTATCCAAGAATGTGATGAGTTTATCGATTTGTCTACATTTTGCCTCTGAAGTAGTTTAGTTACGTTTACACAGGTCCTGCACATTCTTCTTAATTCCTAGATTTTATGTTTTCTACAGCTATTAGGAAAGAGCTCTTTTCTTCTATATATTTCTTAACTGTTAAGTCTGACAAGTTTTCCCTATTTGTTGTTAAAGATAATAAAAAGTAGAATCACATGAAATTGATGTGTTTGATCCTGTTTTTGTCATTTTATTGCATATTTGTGTGTTTTTCTTATATTTATCTTTTGCTCTTTTGAGTTTTCTTTTCTCTCTTTTTTAATTTGCTTCCTGCTAATAGAGTATTTGGAAATAAACAGGGCTATCTACTCATAGTTAGTTTTATGTCTAAACTATAGGGTAAGACTACTTTTTCTGTTCACCAACCAAAGAAATTGAGTCCATTTACTCATTCCATGAATGACAAATTAGTGTATGTACCTATTCTCTTGCCATTCTACTTCTTTCCATGTTCATTGGTATTTTGTCTAGTATCATCTTTTTTTGTTAAAGTAGATGCTGTACAATATGATATGTTATAGGTATACAATACACTGATTCACAGTTTTTAAAGATTTTACTCAATTTATAGTTATTATAAAATGTTGACTGTATTTCCCCTGTTTTACAATATACTCTTGTAGCTTATTTTATACCTAATAGTTTGTACCTCTTAATCCCCTACCCCTATATTGCCCTCCCCATTCCCTCTCCACACTGGTAACCACTAGTTGGTTCTCTACGAGTCTGCTTTTTGTTGTTGTTATATTCATTAGTTTGTTGTGTTTTTTAAGTTCCACATGTAAGTGATTTCACACAGTATTTGTTTTTGTCTGACTTATTTCACCAAGCTTAATGCCCTCCAAGTCCATCCATGTTGCTGAAAATGGCAAAATTTTGTTCTTTTTTATAGCTGAGTAGTATTCCATTGTATATATGTACCACATATTCTTTATCCATTCATTAGTTGGTGGACACCTAGGTTGCTTCCATATCTTGGCAATTGTAAATAATGCAGCTATGAATGTTGGGGTGCATGTATCTTTTCGAATTAGAGTTTTTGTTTTCTTCAGATATATACCCAGGAGTGGAATGTAGTTCTATTTTTAGTTTTTTAAGAAACCTCCATACTGTTTTCCACAGTGGATGCAGCAATTTACATTCCTACCAACAGTGCATGAGGGTTCCTTTTTCTCCACATCCTTGCCAGAATTTGTTATTTGTGTTATTTTTGATAATAGCCATTCTGACAGGTGTGAGGCAATATCTCAGTGTAGTTTTGATTTGCATATCCCTGATGATTAGCGATGTTGAGTATCTTTTCATGTTCCTGTTGGACGTCTGCATTTCCTTTGGGGAAAAAACCAGCTCTTCTGCCCATTTTTTAATAGGGTTGTTTTTTTGACGTTGGAATTGTATGAGCTGTTTATATATGTTGGATATTAGTCCCTTATTGGTCATAACATTTGCAAATGTTTTCTTCCATTCAGTAGGTTGTCATTTCGTTTTATCAGTGGTTGCCTTTACTGTGTAAAAAGCTTCTAAGTTTAATTAGGTCCCATTTGTTTATTTTTGCTTTTATTTCCTTTAGGAGGTGATCCAAAAAAATATTGCTGTGATTTATGTAAAAGAGTGTTCTATGTTTTCCTCTAGGATTTTTATAGTATCTGGCCTTACACTTAGGTCTTTAATCCATTTTGAGTTTATTTTTGTATATGGTGTTAAAGAATGTCCTAGTTTCATCTCTTACACATAGCTGTCCAGTTTTCCAAGACCACTTATTGAAGAGACTGTCTTTCTCCATTGTATATTCTTGCCTCTTAACTGACCAAAAGTGTGTGGGTTTATTTCTGGGCTTTCTATCATGTACCATTGATCTCTATATGTTTTTGTGCCAGTACCATATTGTTTTGATTACTGTAGCTTTGTAGTATAGTCTAAAGTCAGGGCACATGATTCCTTGAGCTCTGTTCTTAAGATTGTTTTGGCAATCTGGGGTCTTTTTTGTTTCTATACAAATTTAAAAATTATTTGTTCTAGTTCTGTGAAAAATGCCATTGGTAATTTGATAGGAATTGCATTGAATCTGTAGACTGCCTTGGGTAGTATGGTCATTTTAACAATATTGATTTTTCCAATCCAAGAACATGGTATATCTTTCCATCTGTTTCGGTTGTCTTCAATTTCATTCATCTGCATCTCATACTTTTCAGAGTACAGGTCTTTTGCCCCTTAAGTAGGTTTATTGCTAGGTATTTTATTATTTTTGACGTGATGGTAAATGGGATTGTTTCCTTAATTCTGTTTTTGCTAATTCATTGTTAGTGTATAGAAATGCAACAGATTTCTGTATATTAATTTTGTATCCTGCTACTTTCCCAAATTCATTGATGAGCTCTAGTAATTTTCTGGTGGTGTCTTTAGGATTTTCTATGTGTAGTATCGTGTCATCTGCAGACAGTGACAGTTTTACTTTTTCTTTTCCAATTTGGATTCCTTTTATTTGTTTTCCTTCTCTGATGGCTGTGGCTAGGACTTCAAAACTGTTGAATAAAAGTGGCAAGAGTGGGCACCTTTGTCTTGTTCTTGATGTTAGAGGAAATGCTTTCAGTTTTTCACCATTGAGTATGATATTAGCTATGGGTTTGTCATTTATAGCCTTTATTATGTTGAGGTAGGTTCCCTCTGTGCCCACTTTCTGGAGAGTTTTTATCATAAATGGATGTTGAATTTTATCAAAAGCTTTTTCTGCATCTATTGAGATGATCATATGGTTTTTATTCACTTTGTTAATGTGGTGTATCACATTGATTGACTTACGGATATTGAAAAATCCTTGCATCCCTGAGATATCAATAAATACTACTTGATCATGGTGTATGATCTTTTTAATGTATTGTTGGATTCAGTGTGCTAATATATTGTTGAGGATTTTTGCATCTATATTCATCAGTGATATTGGCCTGTAATTTTCTTTCTTGTGATAGCTTTGGTTTTGGTATCTGGGTGATGCTGGCCTCATAGAATGAGTTTGGAAGTGTTCCTTCCTCTGTTTTTTGGAATAGTTTCAGAAGGATAGGTGTTAATTCTTCTCTAAATGTTTGGTATAATTCACCTGTGAAGCCATCTGGTCCTGGACTTCTGTTTGTTGGGAGTTTTAAAACTACTGATTCAATCTCATTACTGGTAATTGGTCTGTTCATATTTTCTATTTCTTCCTAGTTCAGTCTTGTGGTGGTGTACCAGTCTAAGAATTTGTCCATTTCTTCTAGGTTGTCCATCTTATCGCCATGTAGTTGCTCATAGTAGGCTCTTATGATCCTTTGTATTTCTGTGGTGTTGATTATAACTTCTCCGTTTTCATTTCTGATTTCATTGATTTGGGCCTTCTGCTCTTGATGAGTCTGGCTAAAGGTTTATCACTTTCATTTATCTTTTCAAAGAACGAGCTTTTTGTTTCATTGATTTTTTCCTAATTTTTACATCTGTATTTAATTTATTTCTGCTTTGATCTTTATGATTTTTTTTCTTTTATTAATTTTGGGTTTTGTTTGTTCTTCTATCTCTAGTTGCTTAGGCATCAAGTTAGGTTGTTTGAGATTTTTCTTGTTTCCTGAGGTAAACTTGTATCACTATAAACTTCCCTTTTGCTTTTGCTGTGTCCCACAGATTTTGGATCGTCGTGTTTTCATTTTCATTTGTCTCTAGGTACTTTTTGTTACCCTTTTTTATTTCTTCAGTGATCCAATAGTTCTTAAGTAGAATATTGTTCAGCCTCCATGTGTTTGTGTTTTTTCAATTTTTTTCTTGTAGTTGATTTCTAGTCTCATAGCATTGGGGTCAGAAAAGAAGCTTGATACGATTTCAGTTTTCTTAAATATACTGAGGCTTGTTTTGTGGCCTAGCATGTGATATGTCCTGGGGAATGTTCCATGTGCACTTGAAAAGAATGTGTATTCTACTGCTTTTGAATGGAGTGCTCTATACATACCAGTTAATCCATTTGGTCTAATGTGTTATTTTTATTTATTTATTTTTTTTTGCGGTATGTGGGCCTCTCACTGTTGTGGCCTCTCCCGTTGCAGAGCACAGGCTCCAGACACGCAGGCTCAGTGGCCACGGCTCACAGGCTCAGCCGCTCCACAGCATGTGGGATCTTCCCGGACCGGGGCACAAACCCGTGTCCCCTGCGTCGGCAGGTGGACTCTCAACCACTGCACCACCAGGGAAGCCCTGATGTGTTACTTAAGGTCTGTGTTTCCTTGTTGATTTTCTGTCTGGATGATCTGTCCATTGATATAAGTGGGGTGTTAAAAATCCCTTACTATTATTGTGTTACTGTTGATTTCTCGTTTTATGTCCATTCATATTTGCCTTCTATATTTTAGGTGCTCCTGTGTTGCATGCATGTATTGGGTTGGCCAAAATGTTCATTTGGGTTTTTCTGTAAGATGTTACAGAAAAAAGCCAGTGGAACATTTTGGCCAACCCAATATATTTACAATTGTTATATCTACTTCTTGGATCGATCCTTTGATCATTATGTAGTGTCGTTCTTTGTCTCTTTTAACAGTCTTTATTTTAAAGTCTATTGTGTCTGATAATAAGTTTGCTACTCCAGATCTCTTTTGATTTCTTTTGCATGGAATACCTTTTTCTATCCCCTCACTTTTAGTCTGTGTGTGTCTCTAGATTTGAAGTGAGTCTCTTGTAGGCAGCATATGCTAATATATGGATCTCGTTTTTGTATCCATTCAGCCACTCTGTGTCTTTTGGTTGGAGCATTTAGTCTGTTTACATTTAAGGTAATTATCAATATGTATGTTCTTATTGGCCATTTTGTTAATTGTTTTGAATTTGTTTTTGCAGGTCTTTTTTTTTCCTCTCTTGTTCTCGTGATTTGATGACTGTCTTTAGTGTTACGTTTGTGTTCATTTTTGTGTGTATCTATTGTAGAATTTCAGTTTGTGGTTACAATGAGGTTTTTATCTAGCAGTATATATATATATATATATATATATATATATATATATATATATATATATATATATACTCTCCTCCCCTCACAATTACTGTTTTTGATATCATATTTTTTATCTAATTGTTTGTGTATCCCTTAACTGCTTATTGTGGATCTAGGTGATTTTACAACTTTTGTCTTTTAACTTCCCTACTAGCTTTCTGTGTGGGTGATTTCCTACTTTCACTGTATGTTTGCCTTTACCGGTGAGCTTTTTCATTTAGCAATTTTCTTGTTTCTAGTTGTGGCCTTTCCTTTTTAACCTAGAGAAGTTCCTTTAACATTTGTTGTAAAAGTGATTTGGTGGTGCTGAACTCTCTTAGCTTTTTCTTGTCTATAAAGCTTTTGATCTCTCCGTCAGATCTGAAGGAGAGCCTGGCTGCGTATTCTTGGTTGAAGGTTTTTCCCTTTCATCATTTAAAATACCGTGTGCCACTCCCTCCTGGCCTGCAGAGTTTCTGCTGAAAAATCAGCTGATAGCCTTATGGAGATTCCCTTCTGTGTTATTTGTTATTTCCCTTGCTGCTTTTAATATTCTGTCTTCATCTTTAATTTTTGTCATTTTGATTATAGTGTGTCTTGGTGTGTGTGTTCCTCTTTGGGTTAATCCTGTATGGGACTCGCTGCACTTCCTGGACTTGGGTGACCGTTTCCTTTACCAGGTTAGGGAAGTTACCAGCTGTTATCTCTTCAAATATCTTCTTGGGCCCTTTCTCTCTTCTTCTGGGACATTCCCCTATAATGTGAACATTAGTGCTTGATGTTGTCCCAGAGGTCTCTTAAAATGTCATTTCTCTTCATTATTTTTTTTTCTGTTCAGTGGCAATGATGTCCACTACTCTGTCTTCCAACTCACTGATTCGTTCCTCTGTATCGTGTAGTCTACTATTGATTTCTTCTAGTGTGTTTTTCATTTATTGTATTCTTCATCTCTGGTTATTCTTCATATTTTCTAATTCTTCGTTAAAAACTTGGAACTGCTTGGTCTGTGCATCCATTCTTCTCCTGAGTTCTTTGACCATCTTTATGACCATTACCCTGACCTCTTTCTCTGGTAGATTGCCTATCTCCATTTCACTTAGTTCTTCTTCCGGCGTTTTTATCTGGTTCTTTTGTCTAGAACATGTTCCTCTCCCAACACATTTTGTCTAAGCTGCTGTGTGTTATTTTTACGTATGTGGTAGATTAGTGATGTTTCTTGACCTTGGAGAAGTGGCCCTCTGTAGCAGATGTCCTATGTGTCCCAGCAGCACGCTCCCCTCTCGTCACCCAAGCTATATACTCTAGGGGTTCCCCCTAAGAGGGCTGTGTGGGTCCTTCTGTTGGGGCGGGCTGGCTATGTGGATGGTCCGGTAGGCTTGGTTGGTCCCTAGCCCGGTTGGTTGCCAAGCCCCGCCTTGTGTGGATGCTGCTGGCTGCTGGTTAGCGGGGCTTGCTTGCGAGGCAGCTGGCTGCAGAACCTTAGGCAGCCCAGGCTAGTGCTGGTACACTGGTGGGCGGAGTCAGGATCCAGAGGACTCCAGGGCTGTTGCCTGCCCACTGGTGGGTGAAGCCATGTCCTGGATTTAGTGCTGGACTACTGGCAGGCAGGGCTGGGTCCTGGAGTTCGGCTGCAGGGCCCAGGGATCCTAGAGCTGGTGTCAGCATGCTGTTTGGGGTGGGTGGGGCAGAGGTGGAGACCAGTTACTGACACAGTTAGGTATGGGGTCTGGGGTGTCCCAAAGCTTGTGTTGCCCTGCCAGTGGGTAGTGCCAGGGCCCAGCTGGTCCCAGGGTAGGGTCTGGTCTCTTTTGGGCAGGCTTGGTCTGCAGGCTGCAGGATTGTGGTTTTCTTATGTCTGGTGTCTGCCCTCTGGTGGGTAAGGCTGGCTTAGAGGTTAGCGCATGGCTGGTCTACAGGCTAGGCAGGGCTGGTGCCTGTCCACTGGTGGGTGGAGCTGGGTCCTTCCCCTCTGGTGGGCAGGGCCCTATCTAAAGGCATGTCTAGAGGTAGCTGTGGCCTCAGGAAGCTTTTAGGCAGCCTCTCTACTGATGGATAGGGCTGTGTCCCTGCCCAGTTAGTTGTTTGGCCTGAAGCATCCCAGCACTGGCACCTACAGGCTGTTGGCTGGGGCCAGGTTTTCGCACTAAAGAGCTAGATGTAGGATACCATGATGGTACGAGTCCCAGTGTCCACACAGTAGAATACACCTCGCTATGGCTGCCACCAGTGTCTCTGTCCCAAGGGTGAGCCACAGCCACCCCTGCCTCTCCAGGAGACTCTCCAAGACCAGCAGGTAGGTTTGACCCAGGCTCCTATCAAATTACTGCTTTTGCCCTGGGTCCCAATGTGCGAGAGATTTTGTGTGTGCCCTTTAAAAGTGAAGTCACTATTTCCCCCAGTCCTGTGGGCCTCCAGAAATTAAGCCCCACTGGCCTTCAAAGCCAAATGCTCTGGGGACTCATCTTCCCAATGCAGGACCCCTGGGCTGGGGAGCCTGATGTGGGGCTCAGACCCCTCACTCCTGTGGGAGAACCTCTGCAGTATAATTATTCTCCAATTTGTGGGTCACCCCACCCGGGGCACGTATCGGACTCGATGATATCGCGAGTCTGCCCCTCCTACCCTTCACGTTGTGCTTCCTTATTTAGTTGTAGAAGATCTTTTCTGGTGTGTTCTGATCTTGTTCATCAGGGTTGTTCTGCCGATACGTGTGATTTTGGTGTGCTTGTGAGAGGAGGTAAGCTCAGAGTCTTTCGACTCCGCCATCTTGCTGGGCTCTCCTATATCATCTTTTTTTTTTTTTCCAAACTTGATGTAGTTTTTCTTTTAAAAACTATCATTGTTTCATTGCCACAGTCAACTTACGTACAGCACAATCTATGTGTTTAGTGAAATTTGCTTGCCATCTCCTTTCACCCCAGTGTGGTTTACAGTATCCTGATTTTCATGATGTGAAACAAGCCAGGACCTCTGTAGGTGAATGACTCCTTGTACAGTGATAGGACTGAAAGTGGGCTCCTCAATGAAGTGGTCATAGTGCCTTGCTACTCATCAAAGGGACATAAAGTATCCACCCTCATCACCCGGGGTTCACCATGTGTGTCTGTGGCAGTTGAGTGGCTGAAAATATGGGGCAGGGCAGCCACCTTTAACCTAGAGATGAGTTGTGCTGTTGATAAAGTTGAAAGACAGAAGCAACGATTTGGGTCTTCTATAGCAGCCTGCTGCTTGGCTTTTCTGGGCCAGCAGTTTGGGCTCTGAATAAATGACAGCTGTGGGGGGACTTGGCATTTAATACGGGTTGTCACTGCAGCTGTGAGTAAGCTCCAATTCTAGGTTCTTCGCTCCATTTACCTAACAAACAATCACCCCTTTCAGCTTTTTCCTAACAATGATGACTTTTGGAAATTTCAAACTGATTCTTCAGTGTGATCCAATTATACAGGAATGAAAAGTGGGTAGAAATAAATGGGCTTTAAAGAAGTGAAAAGGCAGGTTTTCCCAGATACGTTTGCCTATGAAAATAATCCTGAGAGAGAAGATGCTTTCAATTAATGCAAACATACATAGGACAGAAAAGATTCAGCTGTTTTCTCTGGAAAAAAAAAAAGTTTATTGCATTTGGAAGTCAATAGATATCTTTTACAAAAAAAGGTTAGAATAAAGATCTCACATTTGTAAAGGCACATATGAAACATTTTAATAACAAGGGCAGTGAGAACATAAACAATACACAACTAGGACCAATAGCTAAATACTTTATAAAAACAGATAGGAAACAGTGCAAAAATACTGTCAAAAGTCAGTTTCACACACCTCTTAATTGTGTATAAAACTGGCAAGCATAAGCTTATTTACTGATACAAAAAAGCACATAGAATAGCATGCATAATTTTATTTAAGGCTTTTAATATTATTAAATTGAGAGGGAGTCTATACCAAAGTAAAGTTGACATGTGAATATTAATCACTCCCCAACTTAGGGAACGTCCTATAAATGTCTCACTCCCTCTCTCCCCTTACAATTAGTTTGCAGTGAAGAGACTGGACCTCCATCTTGCAAGGTAGCAAATGCCCACCACGGGGAGAAGAATGTGTTATCAGGATCCCAAGCCCCTATCTGGAATGCATTTCTCACAGCAATAATACGATAGGTGGTTAAATGTCCAGGTCAGCCCATGCCAGCCAGATCTGGCTGACACCACCCTGCTATTCAGCCGTGTTGGACATCAGAAGGCTTCCATGGGCTGACCTAAAACCCTTAAGAACAAACTGGTTTCTACATTAGGGACTTTGTAGGTTCGAAATGAGACCTATTAAATGTCAATTGGTTTGAATGATAAAACAATTCACAACATTTTATAAAACACAGACCAAGGAAAGCATCAAAATACTGAATTAAGTCTCACAACAATAGTCCAGTGAAACAAAATAGATCAGCATGTTACTTGATGTAACACAAATTACTTCAGGTTATCTAATAGTCATCTGCATATGTAAACCTTTTTTTCCCCAATTACACGTCCTCAAGCAAGTTAGCTGACTATTGAAGGAACAAAGGACATACACAGGAAAGCATCTCTGATGAAGAGTAACCTTACTTTTGAAAGGATAAGGGTAATAGATTTTTAAGATTTCAAACTGGCAAGAAAGTTCAGTCAAAGGAAGTTGCAATAACATTTTACGGTATTCCAAGTTGGGAAAAATGGCTCTGAATGACAGCTCTCAGTTCTAAGCTGAAGGTGTTTATTAGCTAACACTACATACAGTTCAGGGAGGTGGGAGGCCCCTGAGAAATGCTGAGAACGCCAGGCACCTCTGCTCTGAGAGCCAGCTGAGCTCAATGCAGAGCAGGGTTCCCGAGATGTTAGCAAACTAGTTCCACCCTAAGGCACAAAAAGACCCCAATCTAATGTTTTTAGCTTTTTCCCAAAACCTCTGTCAGGTGAGGCAGCCTCTGTGTTTCCCTGAAGGAGGAGGTGGAGGTGAGGAAGAAAAAAATAGGACACAATGCAGACTGGATTGAATAGTGAGTGTGTCCTGCCCCTCCCTAGACAGTGGAGAACGGATCACAAGGCAACGTATAAATGTCCCTGCGGAGCCCAGAGCTTCACCCATTTCACCAGATTGGCCAGGCTGCGTAGAGGTGACGGTGAAGGGAACAGAGCCAGCAGGAGAAGGCTAGAAACAAATTAATCCGACTACACGTGTCACGATGCCAAATGCAGCCGCTGTGGCTCCACGTCAGCTCGCCTCAAAAGAAGCCTGAGGGAGTGGTGCAACCTTTGTCCTAAACAGGACTGACCATCGATCCAGCTTATCTTCCACTCCTTCTAGTACTGGACAGTGCCCGTCGCCAAGGGGAGAAAGGGGGTAAAGACAGCTTCCTGGTTGCCGACAGCACCTAGCTATTTTCATTATGGTTATTTCCCTTTGCCAGATTTCATTCCTTGAAACTACATAAATGCCAAATTTTACTTTTTGAAACTATATAGGCTTTTCAGGATTAAAATTAGATTTCCGAATTACATAATTTGGAGGGATTGAACAGAGTGATTACCTATGACTAGATTCAGCTGCTTTGTAGGAGTTGCTAAAAGGGTAGGGAAAGGAAAGAAAAGGTGTGCTGTCGAGAGCTGATCCATAAAGCAAATGAAAAACAAGGCCGGCGTAGCCCTAAGTGAATGGGGTGCTCTTGGAAGAGGGTGACATCACAAAGTAGTCCCACCTGTGCCCTCAAGTGAGACAACGAACTGCCATTACTACTGATATATTGACGTCTTACCTGCTTTTTATGCCGTGATTAGAAACACGATGTGCTGGGAAGGGGACTCCGCTCTGCAGCCCCACCGGGCCGGAGGAGAGGCACAATCAAGATGCACAGGAGGGGCTACCCTGGTGGCGCAGTGGTTGAGAGTCCGCCTGCCGATGCAGGGGACGCAGGTTCGTGCTCCGGTCCGGGAAGATCCCACATGCCGCGGAGCAGCTGGGCCCGTGAGCCATGGCCGCTGAGCCTGCGTGTCCAGAGCTGTGCTCCGCAACAGGAGAGGCCACAACAGTGAGAGGCCCGCGTACCGCAAAAAAAAAAAAAAAAAAAAAAACACAGGAGCTGTGATAGCTAACTCCAGAGCCATGTGGTTGAGCAAATCTTCTGCTAATAAGGTTGCAAGGAAAGGGAGGGCCACCAGCAAGCGAGGGGAGGTGGTCTTTCTGAGCAGCAAACCTAGGCAGGCATCAGAATCGAGAACATTCGTCAAGCTCCACTGCAACAGTGAGGACACGATTTAAAACTACGAGTGAGGGTACGGACTTCCCTGGTGGTGCCGTGGTGAAAATCCACCTGCCAGTGCAGGGGACACAGGTTCGAGCCCTGGTCCGGGAAGATCCCACATGTCGTGGAGCAACTAAGCCCGTGCACCACAACTACTGAGCCTGCGCTCTAGAGCCCACAAGCCACAACTACTGAAGCCCGTGCGCCTAGAGCCCGTGCTCTGCAGCAAGAGAAGCCACCACGATGAGAAACCTGTGCGCGCAACGAACAGTAGCCCCAGCTCGCCGCGACTAGAGAAAGCCCGCACGCAGCAATGAAGACCCAACGCAGCCAAAGATAAAACAATTTAAAAAAAAACCAAAAACTGTGTGAGGGTGAAACAGATCTCCCCACTACAGCGCGGTCTTTCCCAGGATCACCACCTCATCTCCATCCCTCTGGCCTTATAGAAAGGGAGGGAGTAGGAGAGACATCACCGAGTTCAGAAAATTGTTTGTGAATCAGGAACTCTTTGATAGAAACTCCAAGCCTTCCTCTTTCTCTTCCCATTTATAGCTCTTCTCTGGGCAAGCTTATGGCATTTTTTGGAAAGAATGATCTTGATGGCCCAAAGCGTGGCAGAAGGAACAGTGACTTTCTAGGTAGATGCGTTCTCATGTTCAAGGCTGCCCATCAGCTTTTGCCCTCGTGTCTTAAAACGAGAAGTTCCTTGAATTTATTTTTTAAATGAGAGGGCTGATCAAAGCTCCAAGCAGTAGGAACTGATGCACATCCTCCTTTTCACTGCACCGAGCAACAATAAATTATGCAGTCCTGTGAAACCGACTGATGCCAGATATTCAATGCCAGGCTCATGGACATTTTAATAGAGAACCTTTTAGTTTGGCCTTGAGGAAGAAGACACAGCTGTTTTAAGCTGGAAAAAAATAAGTAAGGTAGTAAGCTGGATACAAACACGCATCTGAGTTTCTAACAAATGCAAAAGCTGAGCAGGCAGGATAAAGGTTGAGTGTCAGGCAAGCAGGCCATCGAGTTCCTCAGGACCCCATGAAGAACAGCAATTTTCGGGGCAACACATATGAGTTGGCAGAATTTGGATATACCTGCCCATTTCTCCCAGGCATGTTGCTGTTACTTTCAATAGATGCACCAGTAAGGTCTTTTGCCCCAAATGTCTTAGAAGCTGAGGCAAAGACAAGAACCATTGTGCCTGCTTGCTCAGAGTTCACGGGAAGTGTCCAACATAATTTAATATCCTAGAGATGTCCACCCTATAGGGCCGAGTAGGATTATTTCAACCCTGTAGGGCCAACTAATCTGTCACCCGTAAAGCTCTAGACCAATGGAAAATTTTTGCAGTCTCCGTGAAAACCCCAAATTTCTCCATTTGGAATCAGTGCTAGATGAGTTGTTACTTTGCTCACGAAAAGAAATCACTAAGTAAGAGCATGATGAGTGTCTGATAAAATCCATAGGCCATAAAATAAAACACAGTTGCAGAAGTATCTTTGGTAAAACAAGAGGAAACTGTATTCCCACAAAGAGCCACCCTAAGAGCCCAACAGTAATTACTTGGTGCTTCTGGAAATTTCTTACTCTGGGATCCTGACAGTTACTCCCGACACGAAGGAGGAATGAAGGGTAGATTAACACTGATATGGCTCAGACTCAGTCCCCAACCCTTGAGTCTAAGCTCCCTGGCACACATCTTAGAAGGTCCCTGCATTTGCCCACCCCCTGACCTCAAGCGATTGACAGATCTACCCCCCCAAAGAAAATCAATAACCATACCCACTTTCTCCATCCCACGCACCACTGGAAGTGGGGAAGAGAGATTCAAAAGCACATTCTGCTTTCTGACTCTGGACACCTCGGGCCCACATATTGTGTTCCATAACCACTGGGCTGAGGTCAGCTAATACAGACTGTGTATCAAGAAAGGATGGCAGCTGAAAACCCCATAGTCACGTGCGTGATGGCCAACCCTGCCTATGAGAATCCAAAGTGCTCTCTGCAAAGAGTGACTCCAAGCCCTAGGAGATGGCCCACTCAAGTGAGGCAAGGGTTGCCGTAGCAAGGCAATGAGTTCACAAAAAGAACCAAGCCGCCCACTGTACATGTTTTCGTGTTCATTAGCACTTGAGAAATGACATATGGTGCGCTGGGATCCATACTAATCGGGGAGGAGAAACAAACTGTAAGTGTTAGGTTGACCCATGTGAATTTTCTGTTATTGTAAGTAAAACATGGTCCAAATATTGAAAATTTCTTATGAGTCAACCTATATTAAGCTGGAAAAGATAAGAAAGGTAGGCAGTTGGATAAAAGTGCTGACTTACGGTACCCACTGGTGTTTATAACAGAACCACAAAAGCTGAGTGTAGGCAGGATAAAGGTTAAGTGAGTCCTGGGCAAGCCAGTGGGCAAGTCCCACAGGATGTCACCCAGCGGAGCCCACCAAGACCCTCTCTCCAGGCCGATGGGGGGAAGGGGCCAGAGATGGCCACGGAACTCGGAGGCAAACAATAACTGACTAATTACAGTCCAAAAATAGTTCCTCTTCTCAATCTAGGAGCACAAAAGTTGTAGAAGTAAAATTCTCTCTATTTAGGGTTCTCGGAAGTGTATTACTCAGAATATTCCACGTTTGACATCCCTGCCTAAAGCCGCCAAATCCTCCTTTACTTCCTATCCAGGGAAAGTGGTGTGTAAATGTAAATGAGACCAAGGTGGTGTCCGCTTAAAGCCCAAGGAACCCAGTAAAGTGCAACAGGATACGGTTCGGCTTTTCAAACAGGCTTAGCTCAGCTCAAGGATGAAGACGTCAAACTCAGCCCCACTGGTTCAGGGACCACGGTAAACAAGGATGAACACTGCGTCAATATATCCAAATGGGAGTGCATGAAAGAAACAAAACATTTCAACTGGAAAAACTTCAAAACCAGAGGCCTGAAAGTGTTGGATGGCTTTGTTGTAAGACGGCATCTTTTTTTTTTTTCCCCTCCATCTTAAATTTTCTCCCTTCAAGTCGAAACTGCAGCAGCAGACCCCGACAGCTCCAGCTTCAGACTTGATACGTCGTCAGGAACTCACTCCAAAAGCTCTAACTAGGTAACTAATTTAATACACTTTGCTTCAAGGTTTATTCTCTGGCTTGCTTCCCAGATATAAAGCATCTCTGGGCAATTATTATGCAGGTGTCACTGAAAGGACTTCAAATGGCTGCTGCTCATTTAACAGGAGATAGGTTGGCATTTACTGGAGACGTGAAAAGGAAGGCAAAATGGGCTCAAGGGCAAAAAGCATTTGTTTTTAAAAACAAAATATGGGGAATCACTTTTAAATGTTTTCCTTCGCGTTTCAATACAACCTTTGGCCAGGAAATTGGATACTGAACCTACTTCTTTGCATTTTGTGCGTTCATGAATATTCCCGGAGCACCAAGTGGCAACAGTGGATGAGTTGAAAGGAGGGGCCGTGAGTGATGAGCTCAGAGACAGCAGATCTGCACGCTGCCCACATGAGACATTTTAACACCCCACACGGGGGCCTGAGAGACAAAGAGAAATACCGATGTGGTTCCTCAGACAATAAACCAGTAACGGCAGCCCAACTGTTAAAACATCCCTAACAGCAGAATATCCCAAGGACGGAAAGTCCCTAAGGAAAAGGAAACAATACCTCTTTGCTTGCCGATGATCCAATTTCTGAGCGTCTCCTAGTGAGGGTTACGAGCTGTGATCCACTGAAAATACACGTCATACTAGTGGTTTTCTTTTTCAGATCACACAGCAAAATTCCAGAATCTATGGCGCTCAGCTGAAGTTCTACTCCTTGACTGATTCTTTAGACCTTGGAAGAGAAGGTAGGAGGCCCTCCATCGCCAGATACTGAGTCCAAATACAGAGAACCACCACTCTAACACCTGGCCAGATGTGAAACCAAGTTGATTCGTACTCCAAAGTAGTTCATCAGGAATCTGCTTCCGCAGCCGCCTGTTGTGGTGACCAGAAGCCACAAAGGCACACTCTTTCTGGTCGACTGGATGCCATTCTTTCTTTATATTTGCACCTCAGGAGGAGGAAAAAAAAAAAAAAAAAAGGAGCAGTGGAAGAAGGCATCATGGAACACCCGCAAAAGTCAATTTTAAGAACAAAGCCACAATTAAAAGTTGCATCAAGAAAAACTAGACAGTAGAGGGGAAAATTCCCCAGAAGTCAGCAAGAGGGATAATGTGCAGAACACGATTTATTATGGACTAACCTACAAAATTCAGAAAGACAGTGACCAATGAAGGCCCAGAAGGAGACGAACTAAGGACTGAGCTTCAAACTGAGGGCAGGGTTAATACCACAACTGACCAGAGTGGGCTGTATGGAGAAAAGGAAAGCAGCACAAATCTCACCGTCTTTCAGCAGGTGGGCCAAGCTTTGGACTGCAAGGTCCTGGGTGGGCTTAGTTCTGCTCCTGCAGGCCAAAGGCTGGAGATGCTAGCAGCACAGCGGGGATAACTGTGGGGTGGCTCCTGGCAGGGCCCCTGCCACCTGAGTGCCAAAGAGCCCCCTACATCAGCTTTCCCAACCACTTCCTTTATAACCTTTCCATGGCACCCAGCACCTTGACCTTCAGATCCCCGTCAGCACACACTTCATATTTAAATAAGAAACAATATCAAGGGCCTGCATGTCTCCTCTCTCTTCCACACTGGTCTGTTATCTTCTCTCAATCAGGCAAGAAGCCCAGCTGCACAGACGGCCTGGCCCAGGGCCTCGGAGGCCACCAGACTAGGGTCCACTGAGCCAACAGGGAGAAGCAGCAAATATCAAGGGTGCAGTCTCCAGCAGGGGAACAGGCTCCAGAGCCCAGAGAAAGGAGTGGTTGAGAAAGATACAACACAGAGTCCTCATTCTTCCCGGGCAATGGCAATCACTGCATCGGAAAGGGAGCATTTCCTCTAGCTGGTCCTGTCTTTAACTCAAGTCTGGGAGGAAAAAAAGAGACTATCGAGGGAGAGGGCAAAAAGGGGAAAGGGAAGGAACTGCCCATCAAGCCGCAGGAGCCCCCAAATATAGGAAAAGAGTGTTGTTCTCCTCCAGGAAAGGGTCTTAGCCCTTTATATTTTAGGATGAACTCATTTTCTTGCCATCTTTGATTTGGACATGAGCAATTAGGCTGACAAATTTCAGGGCTGGTTACAAATCTGGCTGCAACTTCACTAGAGATGTGTTCCCTTATGCCTCTGTCCCCCAAATAATCCACCAGGCAACCCTCCCTACTGACCTATTACAATGCAGATCAGTCAAAATGTGGTTCAGATGAAAAGTACTATATTATTGTGAAAACTGCATTACGATGATTCACAAAAGTTATTCCAAAGGGGGAAAAAATAAATTATCTCATATAAAATAATACATGATGTCTGTGAATGATCTTGGCGCTCCTGTCTTCAGGGAGCCCGTGACCTGCCTGTTCCGGCCATCCGCGCCCTGCTGGGGGAGCAGATGTTGTCTGGAGGTGCTTCCCCATCTGTAAGATGGAGCTGGCTGCCTCTTCCAGGAGCTGAAGCAGGGGGTTAAATGAGTCTGGAGTTTTGGAGGAACTGGATGAGGACCTGGTAGACAAACTTGTACTGAGCGATGGTCTGGATCATGAACATCCTTTGCTCCCTGAGGAGCCTCAGCATCATGGGCACTTCCACCTTCTGCAAGAAAAGAGAAGAAGATCCTGAGATGGTGGTGGGGCGGGGGGGGCTTCCCTTGGTTCATTCCCTCATCCAGGAAGCATTCACTCGCTGCCCCTGTGCAGGTACAGGAGAAAGCCAAAGACAGCCCCCTCTAGGTTATCCCAGTCAAAGACCCTAACAGTAACTGGAGTAGCTGGTCGTCATGTACCACTGTTGTGATATTTTAACTACAGACCAGTCCACTAGAGAAAACACAGAGGCTGGAGTTAAACCCGATTGGTACTCTTAACCCTACCATGACCCAATGGTAGGATTTAAGCCCTTTCTGGGTCTTCGCTTCTTCATCTGTAAAATAAGGATAATGATGCTTTCCTCCGATGGCAGTGTGGCCTTGGCCAAGTTAGTGACATTTCCTCGGCAGTAACACAGGGTGATAAACAGTACCCTCCTCAGAGGATCAGATGAAGAAATACATGTAAAGCATTTAACACAGTGTCTGGCACATAGTAGGCTCTTAGTAAAGACTACTCACTGTCTCATTAATATTAATGAAATAAGAACACTCATGCCCATCCTGCTACCCCACAGGATCGCAGGCATAACCAAGTGAGATAATTTACATGTAAACCTTTAAAACATCAAAGCACAATCTCTGGGCACCAGTCACACATGTTCGGAGTGAGAGTCTTTAACTAACGATATCTTGAGTATTAAATGAGATTGCCAATGTGTAAATTCTTTGAAGATCTCCAATGGAAAGGAATTAATACAACGGATCATTGGTGCCATGGTGTCCCCTCACTTGTGTCACTTTCATCCTCCTGGACCAGCCAAGGCGGAAGCACCATGGAGTCAATGTGCCGTCATGGCCTTGGTGTACTTCCCCCTGCTCTGGGAGCCCTTAATCCAGGCAAACGACCACACCCACGAACTTAGCAAGGACTGAGCAAGCATCAGAAATAAAATAATAAAAACTCAGCTGTATGTCTTTTCTTACTTTACTTTCAAGTCATTTCAGCTATTTCCAAACTTTGTGTAGCTACAGTACCATACGCGCCATCCTGTTTAGTCGCGCTTCTCCAAAACTAGTTAAGTAATGCACACCACAGATTTAAAAGGAACAAGTCCCTGGTAATACGCAAAGAGAAAAAGGCATGTGACTCCTTAAACTATTAGTCAAAATACAGAGCCTAGACCATAAGCTTCTGATGGTAACTAGTGGGTCTGTGCCTAAACTCTACTCCAGAGTGACTGACATCGTGATACACAACACAGAGCACCTAATGATGAACTTAACATAATGCATGATAAGCATTAATTACCCTGTGTTGGGCACTGAATATAAGGATAGAATAAGGCTGCTCCTACCTCATACCCATCAAAGGCTTTGACAAGAGAGGCAGGGTCACACAGAAGCGAAGAGGTCATCTCCCTGTGCCTCAGTTTCTCTTTGTTAGATGAGGGTGCTCACAGAACCTCTCTCGTAGGGTCACTGTGAAGGCTACGAGCTGTAAGGCTCTTGAAATAGTGTTGGCACATGGTAAACACTACATACACGTTAGCTGTGGTCATTAGAGCATTTTCATTCTCGTCATCATCACAACCACCACCACCTCCCCCACCACCATCTCCTTTACCTCTACCATCTCCTCCACTTCCATCTCTGCCATCACCACTGTCATTCATGGTCATTACCATCTCCACAGCCTGTAAGACTCAGCCCCTCAGGCTGACTCAAGGACAGTATACTAGGTGATATAGGGCAGTTTGGAGACAAGACAAAGTTCCCCCTGGTCCTCAATGAAAAGAATCCTTCAGCTTGCCTTGAAGATGCACTTCCACAGGCTCTGCTGCCCACCGCCCCTAACCCAAGGAAGCCGGAGGCAGCTAATGCTTGCTCCATCTTGCTTAGAAGACGTCCCCCCACCCCCCTACTCTACGAAGGAGGGATAACCAATTCAGAAAAGATCAAGGCATCTTGCTCTTTGGCTAGTGAGAACCTGACCTTTTGTAATTTAGCTAATCTGGGACAGGTGGCCAAGAGAGAGTATCACAAACCATGAAACTGGTGCGTTCTGAAAACAAATGCATGGGCATTAGAATGTCATAGCTAACATTCAGTGACCAAAAGCGACAGGGCACAAAGAAGCTTCCCAGGGCAGCCCAGGAGAATCCCCTCGCAGCTGCCCGACTTCACGGTTAAGCATCTTTGCTCCGGGAAAAAGAAAAGGCATTTCACTGATGAAATTAAAACTCTATGGATTATAGACTAAAACATAAAGTATCCTAAATCCAGAAGCCATGGAAAGAAGATGGGAAGGTTTAGACGGGAGAAAAATGGGACAACCCATTTTATATTGATTTAGCAAAATCTTTTGTTTAAAAAACAAAGAAACGTGGTTGCACTCCTCTTCTAAAATGAGGGTTTGAATTTTACTAGCCAGGTCTGAAGCAGAACAAGTAGAGACCTTTTTTCTCCCTAGCCGGCTACCAATAGCAATGATGGGAAATGGGACAGATAACGCTGGCTACATGTGCTAGGGGAAGGGAAGTGAAAACTATGAGTCATCTTGCTATCTTTGAAAATCAATGGGAACAGAAGTCCTTTTTGGACTGACCACATTCCAGTAAGTGTTCCGGCATGCAACTGGGCATTGAGGAAATCTGCTGTGTCTGGATACACCATAGAGAATTTAATCACCCCGAGCCCTCACCAAGTCCACTCAAGGCCCCAGTGGCTGAACCCCTTACTCTGTACCACGCTGGCTCTGACATCTGTTATGTTCCACTGGGCCAGTGACATCTGGTGATCGACGAGCCTTCATGTCATCGTGTTACTGAGACTCAGCCTTTGATGGGTCTCCAAAGAGCTCTCAGAACACAGCGATCCTTCACGTCAGACCAGACTGACAAAACAGCTTCTCAAGTTGAAAAGGAGGAAGGGGGAACAGAGGAAGAGCACATGGGGAATGCAGAAAAGAAGGGAAATTTGGCGAAGAAAGTGACATGAGGAAAAGATCTCTAAGTGGGGAGGGGAGGATGCGGCCCTTCTTCCTCCCCAGGAACCCACTGGTGCTGCCAGTGGAGCTCGGATATGCTCGAGCCACACGTACCCAGATTCCACTGCATCTGAGTCTATCTTCCCAGCAGTGAGCGGATCTGGGACTCAGTGGCGAGCTATTCACTCTACTAGAAACTCCTAGAGACTTCTAGTAGTGACAGAGAAGCAGACAATCAAGAAATCTCATGTGAGACAAAACGATCAAGACTCATAGAAGATGACGAGATTTCTGTTATGTAGACTCAAGTGGTTCCATGATGGGAATTTTGTTCCCCAATAGAATGTTTGTTTGAACAACAGGCCACATGTGATACAACTCCTCTCCTACTTTTTAGCAGCACAAACATTCATATGTACAGACTGAAAGTTTCCAAAATTAACCTTTCATAGGCAGGGAACTTAAAAATCCTTTGAACATATTTAAACTTGGCATTTATCGTTTTCCGAGAAGTTTGAATATAACAAACTCCATGGGGCAATATTTAATCTGATCTTCAAACCATTGAGTAAATACATATATTGTTATATAAATTCCTTCACAGAACATGCATTATAACATCTCCTGATTTTAAAACTATCAAACCACTTCAAAAGTTTCCTTTGATTCTCCAAGCTGTACAATTTGTGAATTGAACAAGAATCAAATGACACCTGGCATTTGGAGGCAGAGTGAAGACAGGAAATAACTCAGGGCCAGGAGGTGAGAGACCTCACTTCAAACCTTGGCACCACTGCTTAAGGGCCACCTGGCACTGGACAAGCCACTAGATTGTTTCTGGACCTCAGCATCCTTATCTGTAAAACAGGAACGGGGCGTGTGCTGCTAGCGGTGATTAAAGAACCTAAGGAAAAAAAAGTGAAAGCCATCTAAAACCCCTAAAGCCCCCGGTGAGAATAGAAGGCAGAAGAATTGTTCTTTCGCCTTTGATTGCTATTTGTCTCATCTCTACAAAATCAAAAGCCCCTCGGTGTAACTCCCTGACCTACAGCAAGAAGGGAACGCCACACACCGTGTGGGCACAAATTCAGCCACAGCCCGTGTCTATGGGAGAAAAGCTGGGCCTCCAGCCTCAGCAAAGGCAGGCCACGTCTGTGCCCTCGGATTGTCTACCCGGCTCTGCTACACACCACTGCCAGTCTAGACAAGAGCAAAGAGCCCCCTCAAAAAACTCCCCACTAAAGAATGAAAAACGTTTTTAAAGTACACACATTTTCACGCAGGAGTTAAGCCAAAACACATCCCAGAAGTGCAAGACGCATCTATACCATATGCGACCCAATAACCCACTGTGGAAAATTACCCACAATAAAACCAGACCTTCTATGAAACACTGCAGACTTCTGGGAGTTGATGCCAGCAAAGATCAGATTTTCTAAACGTTGCCTCTCTCACAGTTTCAACTCTTTTTCTATATTATCGGGGTCTCTACACAGAGCAGTGAAAGGCAAAAGATCAGGAAGGTTGTAAATGTCAGAGTCCAACTAGGAATCATGGGTCTGGAAAACTCTCATCAGGAGAGGAAATTAAACAGTGGAAATAGAAGGGTACAGGTGAAGGTTTGGCCATGGTGTAGATTGGTCCCCAAGGTGGAGGATTCAGAAGCCCAGAATGACTTACTTCATTATGCTCCAGGCAGTAGATCATCAGCTCAGAAAGGATGACCACGCCGGTCCTTCCCACCCCAGCACTGCAGTGGACCACTATCGGGGGGTGCTGGTTCTTGGTGCTTTCCAACATGCTGTTGGTATGGCGACGGACCGACTGGATCTCCTCCAAGTAGGCTGCAAGACAACATGCAAATCTTGTCACTGATGTCCTGCATCGCTTTGCATACAAGGGAGGGGAAAAAAAACTGTGAATTTTTTTTTTTTAAGTGACAATAATTTACACTACTTACAAGACACTAATTATTTGGCTGGTACCCACTCTACAGTCCTGGATCCAGAAAGGACCAGCTGGGAGTCAATTAGTCCACGGGAGAATTTGTTCTTTAAATTAAATAGTTCTTTTTAAAAAATTAAATTCTGTCTTCCCCTCTGCAAATCCCAAAGTCCCCCAAGCAGATGATTCTCGACATTACTTACAGCAATTCCTACTATTAACAGACTGGGATCAGACACCAGCTAGGTTCCCTTGAAATGCCTGCCTGTCAGAGCCAATTTCTGGTGGGAAGAGCGTCCATCTGCCCTCTCTTCCTTCCCCTCACTGAATGAGTGAATGTCAGCTGAGGCTCGACTCCATTTTTAGATTATAAAATAGACTTTGGGGAGCCTGGTTTTCAGCTTGGATCCCATGTGGTTATGTGAGTAGCTCAAGATAACCCCCCTTTCCTGGAGGCAACATGTGGGTGGGGTGTGTGCCACGTGCCCCCGTCAACATCTGCTTAGCCCCACAGGGCTGTGCAGGAGACTGTTCACTACTCCAACTGGGCACAAACTGAAAATTGCTCAACCCAAGCCTTAAGGACTATTTTTTTTAACGGTCATGAAAAAAAGGAAAAGTATATAAATGTAATCCCCAAACAATCCAAGAACTGGAAAAAGTCAATTAGTAACTGAGATTTTATAGTAGCTAGTTCAGGGGAGAAGCAGATTTGAAGGTTCCTGATACTCAGAAAAATCTCATCCCAGTGCAGCAGTGTAAAACCAAATGAGGAGAAAAACTCAAATTGCTGAAGAGAAAACAGCATTCAAACCATTCTCATAATTTTTTATAATTAATTAATTTATTTATGTTTGGCTGTGTTGGGTCTTCGTTGCTGTGCGCGGGCTTTCTCTAGTTGCCACGAGAGGGGGCTACTCTTTGTTGCGGTGCGTGGGCCTCTCACCGCGGTGGCTTCTCTTCCTTGCGGTGCACGGGCTCTAGGCGTGCGGGCTCAGTAGTTGCGGCTCGCGGGCTCTAGAGCGCAAGCTCAGTAGTTGTGGCTCACGGGCTTAGTTGCTCTGAGGCATGGGGGATCTTCCCCGACCAGGGCTCGAACCAAGGTCCCCTGCATTGGCAGGTGGATTCTTAACCACTGCGCCACCAGGGAAGTCCCCATTCTCGTAATTTAAAAGCACCTGTTTACACACAATGACTAAGAACTCCAATTTCTTTTATAACCTTATTTAATTAGTAATCTGAAATAGTTTACCCAAATAAACGTTTACCACCATCACCATCACCACCACTAATAATGTAAAATGAGATAGAACAAAACAAAAGAGGGAAGGCAATCTGAGGTGACTAGATAAGGTAGCTGCTATTGGTACCAACATGAGCTAAATACTGAGCATGGAATTCCTTTCACAATTTTTTTTCCAAAGGGGAAAAGATACTAGACAATGACATTTTCTGACGGCAGGCAATGTTCACATACAAGAGACTAGGTTTTTCTTGTGCTAAATTTAAGGAGCGAAGTAAAAGAAATATTGATCAATAAAGCTGATGCCACCGTCAAGGGCAATTTCATGAAACACAGAGAAATTAGATTTAAGCAGATTCTTTCTACAGCAATCATATTAATAAAGTTCCTTAAGGTGTAACTCAGTGAAGACCTATGGAAGACGGTTTGACCCAGTTCCTCTGCATCCAAATAATCTCATTTAAACACAAACAAAAATCTCCTAAAATTCTTAAAAACCTAAAGAGCCAATATTTCTAAGACCCTGTTCAGCACACTTGTCCTGAGTTTCTTAGAAAGGTAAATTAATAAACACTGTTTAAAAATATTCTCTATATTTTTCAGTAATTTAGACGGGCTGTCCTTAAATTGGTTCTGATTTAAAAGATTTGATTGTAATTTTAACCATCTCATAAAACCTTTTATCAGATCTGTTAGCCAGTCATCAAACGGATCTACTTTTATTGTTTCCATTTTCTGAGTCTTGCTTCTAATAAAGCAATTAGCAAAACAGTACCAGAAAGGAATAAAAAGAACACTGTTATGAGGAAAGAAAGCTCTGCAAAGGTCACTGTGCTCATTAATATTTTGAGCTGCAGGTAACTGTTTGACCTCAGGCCAGCCACCAACCTGCTCTAGATCTCATTCTAGATCCTTTGATTCCAATCATCTTTCTTACTCTCAGTGTCTGACTCCTTAAGAACCATCATCACTTTAATGAAAAATGAAATAGCTGCATTGATAAATAAGTGTGCATCAGAATCTTTCTGTTGGAACTTGTGAAATGGTACTTTAGGTACTTGAAAACCTATTCTCTCTTCTCTCCCCCACCCCTCCTACTCTAAGTGAATATCAAAATAAAAATCAAGGTTTTGACATTCTCCAACCTCCCTTTGTTGTGGCCATAGGTCTTCTGCCAGCTGGTGAGTCAACAACATAGCAGGTGTAGTAAAGCTGCAGGGCACCCTTAGGCCTCCTTCCTAGCTGGGTGAGGAAAGAGTAGGGTTTCCCACAAGTGCAGGATGTTTAGGCAACTCTGTGGAAGGGAAGGAGGCTGCTGCAGCCATCACCAAAAGCATCAGATCTCACCTCCAGACTGTGATCACCGGCCCGTCTTCGTCATGAGACCGCAAGAGCCTTTAAAACAAAGACTGCTTCATTTCTGCGTTCTAAGAGCCCGATTCAGTGCCTGGCACTGGTGGACACACACCCAGTTTTTGGCCTTACAAATAAAGTACTGCATACAATCTGGATGAATTAGTTTCTAAGATAACCATAGCTTGAAAACTACACATAAATTAATGCATCCAAAAATGATAGTTTCAAATACTACAAGTTGATTTCAATAATTCTTAGTATGTTTAATCGTAGGTATGAGAAACTACTAATTGGGATTTACTGCTGTAGGAAATAAAGGGCTTCCGAGATATAAATTTTCATGAGAAACTTTTAAAGTTGTTTTTTCTATATTTTATTGCTTTGTGTTTCTTTTTTTTTTTTTGGTTGTGGTAAAATATACATAGCAGAAAATTTACCATTTTAATCATTTTAGTGTACATTACATTAAGTGTACAGTGGCATTAAGTATATTCACAGTGTTTTGCAAGCATCACCACTATCCACTTCTAGAAATTTTTCATGGTCCCAAACAGAAACTTTCTATCCATCAGACAGTAACTTCCTATTCCCCTTCCCCCTTGCCCCTGGTAACCTCTATTATACTTTCTATCTCTATGAAGTTGCCTATTTTGGATAACTCATGTAAGTGGAATCACACAACATTTGTCTTTTTGTGTCTGGTTTATTTTATTTAGCATAATGTTTTCAAGGTTCAGACACGTGACACATATCAGAATACTAAAGGTCTAAATCAAGGTAGAACCAATTAGTTTACCACATTAGCTCATCTGCATAAATGGTAAAGAGAATATGATAAATGCCATGTATTAGTCTTCTCTGTTCTACACATACTACTGCAGTATTATATACTGAATGTTGTTAATACTTTTGCCACTTAAGAGAAAGTAGACTCTCTTTCCATTTCACCTCCAACTGATAAGACCATTACTGTTGGTAAAACCCCGACAGGGAAGAAAAGACTTACACAAAAATCCTTGGACATCCTCTGGGCAGCCGTGATCTGGCCAATCAGTATATTGCAAATGCCACACTGTCCTTTCCTGCCCGGACAAAAGGTGCTTGACCTTCAAGCCTGTGGTTGCATAGCAACCGGAATCTGTTCGGAACTTTGTGGTGACCTTGAACTTGCCATAGGTGGCTGAGCTGTGCTTGGAACCCAGTTTGGGCCAATATCGGTGGCTCTTGGTTCGTCCGCCTTCCTGAATCAGACACAGAAGCAAAATTGGACATGAGTCAGGGGAAGCTCTTATCCTCTTAATCTTAAAATCTAAGGACAGCGGAAAACTTGAACGGCTTCTAAGGCACTGACTCAGTAGCATCATGCAGTGTCTATCCCAGAGTAGATACCCATACATTTTAGCTGACACCAATAATAAGATTTACCACACAGTGACATCAATGGAAAAATGTGAAGATTCACAACTGGGCTGCAGTTGAATGTTAGAGAGAAGAGCCAGGGTGAAGACCAGAGGCGGGAACAAGCTAGGTGTGTTCAAGAAACAGAAAGGTCTTCAGTGTGGACGGCAGAGAGGAGGTTAGAAGGCCTCCGGGTCCACGGTAGGGCATTTGGATTTCACCCCACGGTCAGTGGGAAGCCATCCAAAGGTAATGAAGTGACCTTAAGCAGAGGAGTGACAGATCCCAGTAATCGTTCTAGGTCACGCTTCTCACGTCGGATGCTCAGCCCTGGGCTCTCTCTGTTACACCCCACCAGCCACTGACACTGTCTTTATCATCTAGTGTCAATCTCACGTTTTTTTCAGCCTGACCCATCTGTTTTAGTTCCACTGACAACTGAAGCAGAGGAAAACTGGCTTTACCCCTCTTCTCTCTCCCTTAATTTTATCATCTTTTCTGGGGGTATGCATTCTCAACCATTTACAAAATGGGGTCTATTTTAAAGTTTTGCACAGTTTTGATATCATAGGAGTGGGAGCGGGATTGGAAGTGATGGCAGCTTAGAAGGGGACCCAGCGGAAGGGGGTGGTGCGAGAGGAGAAATGCCCAGCGCACGGAGCTGGGGGAATGAGTGGCAAGTGAAGGCTGCCTGCTCACAAAGCAATACAGCTTTGGGTGACACAAGTAATCTTGCCCTGGTTCTTTGGGTTGAATTGAGTCTTCTTAAATTTGAAGCACACCTGCCTCTTTTATTTAACCATCCTGTGAAAGGTTTATCTGAGGCCTTTAATTTACATAACTGCTGAGTACCTACATCAATTACAGATTTCAAAAGACGGTAAGTCTCTGGCTGCCTCACAGATCACTGGATTTTGTTCCTAAGACTGGTCCCTTCTTGTCACTCAGGTTTTGGCTCAAATGCAACCTCCTCAGAGGGCCCCGGGCTGCAGTCTAATCTAAAGTAGCCCCACAGTCACCCTCCATTCCATTACTGGTTTCATTTTTTTTCCATGGCACTTACCACTATCCGAGCTGACTTTGTTCACTTTTTACTGTAAATCCCACTGGGATGTAAGCTCCCTGGGGACAAGGGTCATGCCTATTGTGTTTACCCTGGGGTCAGCACAGATGGTAAGTACACTGTTTTAAGTTGAATGAATCCCTCCCAAGGATGTAATTCGATAAAGTTATAAAACTAGAGATTTTCAGGAACATTTACTCTTTGTGGGAAGGTGGGACAGAAGGTCAGCCTAGAGAAGTACAGCTGGCCTGAAAGAGACCAAAGTCTTTCATCTCTACCTTCTAATGGGCTGTTCTGGAAAGCATCTGCTCAGAAGAGTTAATGAAGGGAACATGACTTTTTTTGTTTCCAGTTCTTTCTGCTCCCCATCCTTTTAAAGTTGTTAGGAAAGGGATATGCAGTACCATACATACGATAAAAAACAAACAAACGAACAGAAAACTCTTTTTCCTTAAATGACTTCAAAACATAAGTTAAAATTTAATGAAAGGAACAAAGGAAGTGGTTAAAATAAAATTAAAATAAAAAATCGAGACTGTGACAAGAGAAGAAACCCAAAACGTCTTCCCCCAAAGACAGCAAGCTCCAAGCGAACTGCTAGACGGAATGGGGATATATGCCAGTTTTTGGAACACCACGTAGACTTCTCTAGTTACAAGGGAAACACTATGTTTGACTTGGCAAAGGAAGAAAAAGATTTTTTTTTTCTCTCCCCAAAGAAAGAGGCCTCTACAGGAACAACAGCTCTGGTCTCTTTTCAGCTGATAAGCAGGAGGGCATGGGAGCCGGCCACGCCCGGGGTTGGGAATATATGCCGATTTACCCAGAGCAGCCCCAAAGTTCTCAAACTCCAGCGGAAAGATCATTGCTTTGTTTGGCACACAGAAGTGAGCTGGCTGAACTGAAGTTTGGTTCTTTTTCGTTTGTTTGTTTAATTTTAGTTCATGGTGATCCAAGGAAAAGAGTTAAGAGCTGGATAAAAACGGGGCATAACAATAAATTATCTTTGGAAAACAAAACAAACCTATATGCAAGTAAGGAGAGGAAAGAGATGCACGTCAGAGAGAAAAGGATTTGCAGAGAAATGGTGCTGCCGGAAGGAGGATGAGGCAGCAAAGTCGTAGACACAAAGCCCATCTTCTGCCCCCCGCCCCCGCCGGGACAGATGGCTGTACGGCCATTCCCCCTTACCTCCTCTGCGGTGACCATGGCGATCACATTCGCTCCCTGCTCCCACACCATCTGCCAGAAGTCATGGCATGTGTGTGGCAGAGGCCCCTGAGTGGCGATGTAGTGCCATTCTGCCCCACCAACCACCACCTGGAAACCAAGGCAAGCATTAGTGAATAAACCCCAAATCCAGGACAGAGTTACACGCTGACCACGGGTCCTTTTGTAGCCACTTGAAAACCTTGAATAATATTTTTAGGCCAAATGTGTTAGTGCTGTCATCAAAAGCCCTGACACCATGGGCAGCTAGTGACATCCATGCTCACATGAAAATACGTTTTGCCACTCAAGCTTATTATAATATACCTCATCATTTTTGGTCTACAACCCACAGTAATTATGTACAAACCAGTGCATATTAAAAACATATATATAAAACACATATATATATACCCACATATACAATATTACATGAATATATGCATATAACCTAACAACTTGTTACAGAAATAATAGTTATGTTTTCAACGTGCAATGTACTGGTAATTGCCATTCTCTTCTCCTTTTTCTAGTCTATTCCATTAAAAAACAAAAGAAAACAAAACAAAAAAACCCCAAACTGCTCCCGACTACTAAATTGATTTCATATACCACTACCATATTGCAGTCCACAGTCTGAGACACAGTACTCCATGACGTCCTTTTAAATAATAGAAAAATCTACCATGAAATAACACCCCTTTGGGAGCAATGTCTTTCTACCACTGCCCTGGTTATGAAGTGTATCCTAAACCTCTGTTGTACCCGCTACTCTGTACCACATACAGCAGAGGTATCATGCATGTACTTAAGCCAACAGTACATGATATTTTATCATCACCTTCCCCTCGTACAATACCACAGCATCCAACTGAACTTTGGAGTCATGAGATGATTTTGGATAATAAAGTCATTACCCCACACAGCTCAGGGTGACCTTGGGAGGATAATTCTGCAGCTATAAATATTAGCAGCAGAGATGCATCAATAAAAAGTCATGCCTCAAGTGTGAAAGCTCATGCCATCAGGGTGAAATGGTGGCCTTTGGAGAGATTCTTTCTGGGTTTGCCTCCATTCCTGTGCCTTGATACTGCCAAGTCAGGCTCCCTTACACATTCACCAGTGGGGGATCTCAAGATGGTGCTAGGGGCAATGAAGTGATCACTTTTTGAAACTTTTTCTCTCATTTATTTTATGAAACTATACACTAACTTGATTCAAACAAAAACAATGTCAGTTACTGTTCGTTACACAAGGCATGTTTAGGTCAAAGCTGGCAAGCAAAATCCATTTTCCGAGTGGGGGGGGGGGGGGGAGATAACACTCATACATTTGCTGGCCGGCTGGCTAGGAGTTTGGCTTATCTGTGGAATTGTGATTTTAAACATTAGCCTCTCTGGCACCCTACAATATAGGAGCCATAAATACTTCCAGAGTATGCTGCTGCCTAGGGCCTTTCAGCGTATTCCCAAGTATTGACAGGAGGGTATTAAAAACTGCATTAAAAACACAACCACCAAAGCTACTGAGGTAGATTTCACAGATGTGATTCCACGTCTGGAGCAAATAAATCTCTGTTCTGTGTTCACGGCTGCTTGGAACCCAGGGAGAAAACATTGGCAAGACATATAACTCTACTCCAAAAACACAAGGACAAGTTCTTGCAAGCTCTCTGGGTCTATTAAACACACCCATGTCTAACCCGGATCCACAAGATGAAATGTGGGCCTCAGAGAATATGGAGGAAGGGATGTTAAGAACACCCACTGGGCACAGCGCATGCAGACTGACAGCTTTTTCCAGAGAGCAGATGGAAAATGGGGGAGGCGTTCTGGCCAAAAGAAGAAGACAGTATATTGCAGCTGTGGAAGATTTTCTCAGACAGTCTAGCAAGATGCAGCCGTGTGATCTGCATCTTTGCATGCATTATTTTGGTCATTGTTTCGTTATCTAAACTAAGCCCATGAAATTCACCACCGTCAGTTTCCTTCAGAGTTTCCTGGGGCTCAGTTTTTACTGTTTCATTGTTTTGAGAGTTCTCACTCTGAAAAATAAGAGTAGAACACACAATATGATCCATGAGAGTTGACGCCATCCTATTTCCTTGGACAGGACTTTCTGACACTTAAAAAATATATGTGGTTATCTATGCTGGGTGAACAAAAACACTACACCCAACCATGGTACACTTCCCATATTCTGTATCAAAACCATTAGAACTGATACATAGGCCAGACATCTGGCTGTATTTTAACGGCTCAAAGGAACCTACCTATAATTTGGCTACAGCTGAAAAGTCCAATGAGGAAAGGAAATAATGCCAGACACAGATTTTCTACCGTTATTGATCACAGCAGACTAGGAATCTGAACCTTGTATTGTTTTGAAAAGCGTCCTGTAACAACTGTTAACAATTATACTAATACAATTCACATCAGTACACAGATTAATTCCCCGACTTCAGAGGTCAGAGCAAATGGTGACATTCTAAACAAAGGTGTTCTGTCATTGCGAGCCCTGAGGAAGGTAAGCTATTTAGGAAACACTTCGCTGCATGCACACATGTATCCATAACTCTAAATTCTAACTGAAGTAAAGCTAAGCTGAAATATCAATACTGAGATATGAAGATTTGGAGTATTTGAAATAGTAACAAACATTTAATGACCCCAACGCACTGAATAATGGTGGCAGATTCATTATCAACCACACCGTTATGGCTTATGTTGAAAGTAGCCCACTCTTGTAAACATCATGCAAATTTGGGACTTCAGCCCTAAAATGCCTGACCAGTAGTATTACAAGGGAGAAACAGTAAGTTTCTGTTGCTCTTGAACATCATAACTCCAGTGACAGAAACATCATGCCTGTGATTTCCAAATTCTCCATCATCTGCAACTTACACACCGCAAGGGCTAATCCTCAGCTTTACCTGTGGGTTTTCGGGAGAGTTACGACACACAGAGAGGAGAAAAAGTTAAACCCTCTGTAATGAGCCAGCTTCAGAAATAGCTGACCTGAGGTTTTTCTTCCCTGAGGCCGCTGGGCTTCCTTCTCTCCGTGCAGTGATAGGCACGGCCTTCCAGTTGACTAAGAAAAGCACAGGAGTTCAAAAACACTCCCTTGGGGTTTGGGGACAAGCCAAGATGCACAGTGGTGGCCCGTATGTGTTCTCCTCCCTGCCCTTTTACCGTTGACCCAGCAATCTTCAGGCAGCCTTCCCAACACACCCCTCTCCACCCCCAACTTCTTACCTTGATGTGGGAGGCGTTAATGTAGCCTGTGTTGTTTTCTTTGGTCGGTATGAGCTCTACGCGGTTCTCCTCATAGGGGACGACCTCCCGGATACGGCTGCGCTCAGCATTTTCTGGCAGAGCTGCCGTGCTGAAAACGCCATTTGCCTTTTTCTTTGGAATCTGCTCATATTCTGTGAACACCATCCCCTCTTCGAGCTTCTTCTTCAGGGTTCTGAACTGCAACAGAAATTGATCTCCAGCTCTCTGAATTACCTTATCCAAACACTCCAACCAAACCACCAGATTTCTTCAAACATTTCCAGTGACAGTGTTAATAAGCAGTTTCAAGATGGACAACTAATATTTGATTATTTGGTCTCGTTACCGACCATATTGCTCGTATCTCTTGTCCAATAACCAATTTCCTTCTCACTCATACCTTAAACAGAACGAATCTGCCAGACCAGGCAAGAGTGGAAATTCAAAGTTAGTATTTTCGTTTTTATCACCTCCGTTTAAAGTTCTAGTGATAAGGAGATTGTTCATCTTAATTACCCAGACGTCCTTCCCTCCACTTACACAGCTGTTCTTAGCTAAATTTTAAGATGATACTGGTCTACAGTCCTCTAGTCGTGGGGATTAGACGCCCCATCTTTTATTTTTCCCACGGTCAAGCTACTAATAACAAAACATGGTATTAATTAGATTAAATGATCCCTCTAAAGCCCCTTCTGGCTCTAAGAGCATGCTAATACTTCATACATGCTGGCAAAACCTAAAACCCTAATCTTATTGTAATGCACTCTATTGCATTTACATGACCTGTTTCTTAACCTGACAGCAATTTCAGGAACTGAAAGAACGTGTTTCTTCACCTCTGAAACACTACCACGCAACGTCTGGTTACTTTTCCCACAATGCATTACCCTAACAATGATAAATCAGCCATATGTTATAGCCAAACAAGGGGCCAGTGTATTAAAGAATTCTATAAATGCGTGGGTAAAAGAATCACTCCCTAGTAAAGGGTATTTGTTCACAAAAATCACAGAAATTGAGAGCTACAGCAACCGCTTAACGTCTTCATTTTGCAAAAAAAAATAAAGACACAGGCCCAGAGAAATTGAATGACTTGACCAAGGCCACACAGCTAGGTAAGGGCTGGTGTCTTTAGGGGTCGTCATGGCACCAACCTGACAAAGAAACATGAGGTGTTGGAAAGGATCGATTTAATACAGCACAGACCAGGTCTTGCTAAGCCTCAAACTGAAGAAATGAATTCGTCAAACACGCCTTCGTGCTGGCATGTCTGGGCGAGGAGAGAGCGTTGGAATCCTAAGACCACAGAGAATGAGTCACACGTTTGACAAGCCCAGCGCTTACCCTCTCATCCATGGGAACTCGGGTGGCATCAACGCGACTTTCTTCCCGCCCCGAGCCCCGTGCAACCGAGAGTCCGTTCAAGGCTGCCAACATCAGTGGCCTCTTCTGTGCCTCCAGGCCTGCCATCTTCTGCTTCTCTAGATTCTTGCGGTAAGAAAAGGCATGTTCTCATTGTGTGTAATACCAGGAGAATGCTGGAATGTGTTTTAATCTCCCCAAATCTGTAACTCCCCAGCCAAGGAATGCAGACAGTCACCATTAGCAGGGCAAATTCAAACACAGTCTTCCCATTATTCCCACTGTGCTGGAGGAAGCTGGTTCCTCCAGGCCTCCTGAGCTTTTATTTAAAATAGAGGAATGAACAAACAAACAAACAAGAGCAAAGACCCAACACAAATACATCCTGCCTCGGGGCTCACAAGAAAACAGTGTACAGGAGACACTTTAGGAAGATAAGGGCTGAAGGAAGACAGGACAAGGAAAAGAGAAACAGAGATTCATGAATAATCAAACTTAATCACAATGATGCACCTTTTATACAGATTAAACAGTAAAAACCTTATAAAAACTGTTTGTTGCATTCTTAAGAGGTTGGATACATACATAAATAGACAAAAACCTTCCCAAGTTTCCATTCAGAGGGGCTCAAGACTTGAGGGTGTTAATCCTGTATTGACTCTCTCTGGTCCCCGGGATATCATCCCCAAAATGAGAGCTGCTGTGGTTTTAGCAGAGTCACTAATACCACAGCCTGGGGCCACCTGAGATGACCTACCCAGCAGCACCCTTCATGCTTCATCCAGAAGACCCACAGGAATGGACACCATGGCTCCCAGGGACCATGGTGGAGCAGCGGTGGATGTGACTGAGCCACGGGAGAACACGGATCTAGGGGCCCAGCAGAGCACTTAGCGGAAGGTTCGGTTGTTAACACCTGGCCCTTGTTTGTGGCTTTGCAACTCCTCTCTATCTCACCTGCACAGACACTGAAACTGGATCAGTCGGGGCTCCTGTTACTTGGTCTATGGCTGTGCTTCCTCACGCCCTCTAAACTGATTGAGGTACCAACAAACCTCCATTTACTCATTTCAGTCAAGACAATGGGAGCATTTCCCACCAAATAATCTTGTCTTAGAAGACAAAAGCACAGAGACTTCATAAAGCATAGAAACAGATAAGTTTTACAGAGTTTATGATTTTGATCCACACGAAAGGGAAACCAATTTGCAGGTTCCTTTGGTTGCCACAGATGAAGGGGTCATCTTATTCCTGTTTTCTTTTTTCAAACCTTTAGGTATTCTTTTTCTTAGTCTGTCATTTAGAAATCTACTCCCCAGAGAAGTATCTTGATGGAGCCACGGTGCAGATTATTCTAATTGTGGGTGTAAGGGGATGGCATTACACCCCTATGTGCATCCCCTCAATACCACCTACAGTCAGAATGGAGCCTTGGGAACTATATCCAATATCCTGGGATAAACCATAATGAAAAAGAATATATATGTAGATAAATATATCCGAGACACTTTGCTGTACAGCAGAAATTAAGCACAACATTGTAAATCAACTATACTTCAATAAAGTTAAAAAAAAAAAAAAAAGAATGGAGCCCTGGCCTTTATGAGTGATTCTGTCAATAAGATGCTTGGTCCAGTGACAGGGCTGACCCATCAGACAAACAAAAGGAGCATCTCAGAGGAAGATTAACTGTGAGAAAGTGAGAAAGGTCCCAAAGGTATAATATTCTTAAGAATGGCCCTGGTTTCTCAACCCCAGACAGATTTTGAAAGTTTTGGATTTAAATGTGCTGGTGTGCGGGGGGTGGGGTGGGGGGGGGAGGTGTTAGTTTACTTGCTTATTAGTTTGTTTTTGTGAGGGAGAATTTTCCCCCCATTATCTCTTTTAGTTGAGAATGTTTTACTCCTCCGCAAAGTTTTAAGACAGCAAATTTTTTTTTAATAAATGGTCCTGAGGTCTTCCCAACAGTCCTTCTGCTTCCTTCCCACCTGCACCATGACGTAACCCCAACTGGGCCCAAAAGCCCAAAGAAACCTATTTGTCTTTCTTGGGAAAGGATTACTACTTACCTAATGAAAACTGAGACCCCAGGGATAACCTATTTGTCTTAGTTCCTCCTTACTTATCCTATCAGCTTATTACCAGAGATCAAAAATAATTAATTCAAAGATCTGATTTGGCCTTTTCTCTTCCCAGTACCTGATTTGGGGTTAGGTGACTAAAGACAGTGAAATGTCTTCCAGGCAGCAGTAGGAGCCAGGAGAAGCTATCAAGACAACAGGCCTGAACTATCCATCAAATGGATAAGCACTTCCAGAACTGGAGGGAGAGACTTGCCTGCAGGGAAAATTCTCACCATAGCTGTCTCCCTCCAGTTCCTATTTGGTTACATTTTCTCATTTTCTTATCCTAGGGAGGCCCCGACGGCCTTCTCTTCTTAGTCATGCCTAACAAGCCAGGCAAAGGCTACCTATGGTGGCGGGGGACAGACAGTCATCTGAGATGTGGGGAGGTCACTGGGGTGAGTTTCTTCATAAAGACAATAGAGACCCATCCCAAGCATCAGTGCCAGTGGTGGTCACCACCTTGTCTGGCTCACTGAAGACCCTCCAAGTCCTACTCTGAGGTTGGGACACCAGCCAAGGGTGGCAGCCCTTGAGCTCACAAGTGTGTAGGACTTGGGGAAAAAATCAGAGAAGGGACTTCCCTGGTGGTCCAGTGGTTAAGACTCCATGCTTCCAATGCATGGGACCAGGATCTTAGCTGCTGGTCGAGGAACTAAGAACCCACATCCTACGAGGCATAGCCAAGAAATAAACATTCTTTTAAATTAAAAAAAACAAAGAAGAAGGTACACATTTAAAAAAAAAAAAATCGGGGAAAATGACATAGGGCTGGGGTAATGATGTTCCTGAACTAGTTAAGGGGTAAAATTGGCTATTCACTCTTACCCAGTGGATGGTATGGGAGGACACGTGCAAACAGGGGAAAAGGCCCTTGCTCCTTTGTGATAATGCCTGAAGCACTATGTAGGGAACCAGTGCCATGAATCTGGCTACAGGCTTTTGTTTAATACAGGTAACAAGAGAAGAGAATGAATATGACCTAAGTGAGGCTAGGGGACCATGCAGGCAGCAGCTGAATGCTTAGATTGATGGGTTCTTGATACTGAGTTGTGTTACAGGGGTGTGAGGCCAAGAAGTGCTGAAAATCCCTTCCTACCAGTGATTACTTTTCCCCGACTCAGAAAGCTCTCACCCCAGGCACCCAGCCTCGCATCTCATTCCAGCATCTCATTCCATCCCCAGGAAAAAGCTCCCCGCCAAGGCACCTAGCCCCGCATCTCAGCCCAACGGTCTTATTTCCCACAGGCACAGCACAACTTTCACAATTTCCCTCTAGGTGGAAAAAGTTACACCTGTACCAACTTCTTAGCAATACTCCACGGATGGCCAAAACCGTGAGGCTAAGAATGTTCTTAAGGTTTGTCTAAAGTAGGGACGTTGCTATGGACTAGACTCCTAAACCGAGGGACTTGGCTTCCTTAAAACTTTGGCTCTTTACAGGTTAATTCCCTCTGGAGAACTGGGAGACTTATAAATGAAGAAAGTCTAATGAACTCCATTAAAGCCCATTTTAAGTTACAACTGCTCTGGAGTTCCTAAAATAAGCCCTGGCTACCTTACAGTTCAGCTGTGGTACATGCAGAGGAGAAGTCAGTCTAGGTTTGAATGGTGACATTGAGAGGATTTTTAAACTTTTTAAGGGAGTGAATACTTCCAGGACAAGTGTGGCCTGTGTATAAATATGCATGTGTGAATTCTTGATAGAGTAAGAATGGTTAATGGAAGCTCAACGGTAAACTTCTGGGTTTATTGTTATTCTCTTGGATTTGTGTTAAACATCTCTCGAAAGAAGATTTGAACATAAAGCTGGATACATCATGGACAATATTGATGAACGATCCTGATATCTAGATCTACACAGAAAGCTGTGCTCTGAAGGGATGCTGCTCTTTTAATATCTAATTGGGCGGGTGGGGGCGGGAAATGCTTTCCCCTGGAAAAACCAAAGCACCAGGAGATGGAGGAAGGTGAGCTCCTGGCAGCTCATGCAATGGGAAGTCTGACCCTGAATAAAGAGCAAATGCTGGCCCAGACACCAATCTCAACACCACCAACCTGTAAGATCCTGACTCTCTCACAGCACTCTGCACCAAGCACACCTACGAGGTGCCATGAATGAGAATGGAAGGTTTATGCGAAAACAAAGTTATGTGAAATGAAACACTACCTGTTTATATGCCAAGTGATTTTTAAATCCCTACCACATTCCCTGAATAAGGCTTGCGCTTTCTTCAGTGCCCAGAGGATGTATGTCTAAATCATGGAAAAGGAGCAGAGGGGGCGGCGGGAGAGGGTGGAAATCAGCCCGTTTAACTGTCCCTCGAAAGATGCCCTGGGAGAGGAAGCCACTTACCCGGATCATCATCTCTCTTTCTATAATGCTGTCCTCCAGGGAGAACATTTCAGACACAGGTCTCTCCTTCACAGGCTCTTTCTTGACCCGCTCCTTCACACTTGTCAGGTCGGGCTCTGAGATGGATGGACCAAGAGAGGACCCGTTGATGGCCATCTGGTCAGCCCGGGAGATACTGATGGCCTTGGCTGGCCCCTGCCTCAGGACCCTGGCCCTGGCGATGGCGGGAGGAAGGCACACCTGGTCTTGCCCCAGCGCCCCGTTGCTCACACTTTTCCTGGGTCCGGGGTACTCGGGTGGGGGCTTGTTTGGAATGCGGGCTAAGGCGGCTTGGAGCTGGACGCTGTACTCCATCTTCTCGCGGAGCACGGGGATCTGGGGCACCGGTTCCGGAGACTCCTCTTCTTCCTCCTCGCTCTCACTGCTGTGGATCAGCATCGTGGCATCCGAGAAAGTCTTCCTGTGGTGATACTCGGGAAGCTGGGGGACCTCGTGGCACCCCGGCACCTCCTCGGGTGGCCCCGGCTCCCGCAGAGTGTTACGGCGGGCCATGGGGATGTTGAGCGACTTCAAGGTCATGGCTTCCATGCCCCGCACCATGCTGCTCATCACCTCCAGGCTGTGGCGCTTGTGCACCGTGCCGTGGTGCTTGGTGGCCGTGAGGGGCTCACTCACCTCCTGGAGAGACTGATGCACCACCGGGGAGCTGTCCTCCTGGAAGGTCTTCACGGACAGCTGCACTTTGCGAGTCACCAAGTCGGGGCTACTGCCGCTGACGTACTTGTGGCGGTGGCTGGCGAGGTCCGGGGTGCTGGTGGCGGGGCGGGGCCGTGGGTAGGGGGGTGGTGGCCGGAAGAGATAGTTTTTGAGCATGTGGGCCGTGTTGTAGTTATAGGTGCCCTGGAGCTGCATGTTGGCCAACTCCGGGGTGCTCACCGTGTGTGAGATGGCGCTTGCCCCGGGCTTGCTGGGCACCGTGGTACTCTTCGGGTTGATCTGGTCCGATGGACTGACCAGTTTGTTACCGTAGCCCCCCTGGGGCCCATAAGGGACAGTGTAGGGGTGCCTCTCCCGCATCTCGGGCTGGCTGTACACCAGATCCTCTGGCTGGTTGTAGGCGTGGGTGTTGATGATGTTGAGGTTCCGCAGGGACTGGCTCTGGCTGTCCGTGTGCACGACCCCCCTCTTCATCTGCCGCATGACTGTCTCATAATCGGGGGTCGGCCGGTAGGATGGCACGATGATGGCGCTGTGCCGGTGGCTCGGGATGTAGTCAGCCCGCATGATGTCACTCCCAGGGATGCTGAGGTTGGAGGACACGGGAGACGCCTGGATGAAGCTTTGGGAGCAACTGAGGGAGTTGACGCTGTGAATGCTACACACACTGCCATTGGTGACGGTGCCATTTATATAACTTAAGTCCAGGCTGTTGTGCGAGTTGCAGTACAAGGCTTCTTCATTCCCATGGAAGATGCTGTCTGCAAGAAGTCACACAGAGGCACGTGAACGTCCACACCATCCTGCTTCAATCAAGTTCATCCTCACACTTACAGAAGTCATAAAAAGGGAAATCCCATGGTCTCCACCCACATATTCCATGGAAAAACTGGTAATTTCTTGGGCAAGATGCCAACATATGGAAGGAACGTTTTAAAGGACACTAAAAAGAAAAAGTGAATCTAAACAAAGAAAACTATGCACACACGGAACCGTTATCACCTGGGCTAAGTTCTCGATTTGGCCACGAGCTTTTAAGTCAGGCACCAACAATGGCCCTCACATTGGGAGACCTGTCCCCTTGTTCACGGCTCAGCGACAGAACTGGATGTTTGGGTCAGGAAGTCAAGAACTTTAATAGGGCAATAGATTTGAAATTATTGAGTACTGGGAGCTGATCTTCCTGACTGCAGTGGGAAAACTCCCTGTATCTGAGGGACTGCCGAGCATCCATCAAGGCACGAGGCAAATAACACAGTCAGGATGTCAGCATGCGTGGCTGCTTCATTCTGATCGGCAACCAACGGAGGGCAAAATAAGAATCAGGAGGTTTTTTTAGCCACTGCCTAAAACCCGCCTCTAGAGTTGGTTTCATCACTGAGGTCAGTTTCACATGAAAATTAATAATACTTTAAAGAGGTACCTAAAGAGATAAAAAGCAGATTTCTAAAGTAAGGCCCATTCTGGGTGTCCAGTGTTCCTTTAACACACACATACACAGACACCCCTAGGCAGGCAACCTCTTGCCAACACACTTTTCTGTGGGCAAAGTATATTCATTTTTTACACTATAGATTTAAGCATGAGCAGTGTAGAAGAAAGCAAAGGCAGAAAAGATTAAAAAACAGAAAAGGTGACTGAAAACACTTAGCTGCCTGAAGAGGAGGGGTGGGAACATAGACCAGATGAGATGATACAGGCAAGAAAAACTAGGAGAACGTGTTGCATTTATCCACCTTAATGGGGTTTGGTGCCCTCCCATAGAAGCAGGGTAACTCTGCTAGTCTGCTTATAAAAAGTTGTATTTTATTAAATTACATCATCTTGATTATCTTAGTCTCCATGCTCACATTTAGACAGTGCAGAAAGATTCAAAGCAGCTAGCATACGATAACCCAGAAACAAATTATCCAATTGCCAAACTGTCAACATCCAATGTTTGATCCCATTCCTTTTTTGAGATACAGTTAGTGTAATGATTACAGAGCCTGGCTCAAGAGTCAGGACACCAATCCTCGTATCCAAGCTTCCCAGGACCCTTTCTGTACCCCGGTTTCTGTATCTGTCAAATGGAAATAATAACAGTACGTATCTCCTAGGGCTATTCTGAGGATTAAATGAGACAATGCAGTGCAAGTGCTCAGAACAAGTGCTTAAGGAGAGGAACTGCTCTCTAAAAGCTCATTCTCAGAATAATTATTATTGGAATGGGTTTTTTTACACACTTTGCATGGGAGTGTTTAGGGAGGAAAAGAGGAATAAAACAGTTTAATAAGCACACTGAGAAAGGGGCCAGTGGGAGAGATCGGAAAGGAGAGTTAAGATGAGGGGCTGAGGGCTTCCCTGGTGGCGCAGTGGTTGAGGGTCCGCCTGCCGATGCAGGGGACAAGGGTTCGTGGCCCGGTCCGGGAAGATCCCACATGCCGCGGAGCGGCTGGGCCCGTGAGCCATGGACGCTGAGCCTGTGCTCCGCAACGGGAGAGGCCACAACAGTGAGAGGCCCGCGTAAGGCAAAAAAAAAAAAGAGGGGCTGAGATTTTATGTGTATTTCTTTCAATTATTCTGATGCCTGTGTTCTCTGTCACCTTGAAAACCTGCTTGATTGTTACAAGCTCTCTGACACTGACAAGGAGGGTGAAGAGCATTCTGTGGGACTTAGCTGTCACTCTCCTCTCTGTCCCACTTACAAGAAGGAAGAGGAGAAAGGAACTTGCTCACTGCCTTCCCCCAAGTCCCTCTGGAGTCAATTCTGGGGAAATTCTCCTCTCAGGAGTAAATGATATTCTATGCCTTTCACAAATCCAAGCTGTTGCCTGCTGCCATTCAGACAATGACAAAGTTAAAATGAAAGTATCACGGTCACCCCCCCCCCCAAAGTTTCAGTACCCGTCACCAGTTCTCAACTTTGCGTCTTAAGAAGGGACAGCGGCAAGCCAGTTACCTTGAGAAGTGTGTGTTTCCGAGTAGTGTTCGCCACACTGGACGTGCATGGGAGGCAAGATGTACGGTTGTTGCCGGGGCTGAAACAGAGAACACGGCACAGGTGGGAGGCCTTGGCGCAAACGGCCGTAACACTCACGAGCACCAGCGCGAGCACACGGTGGTCCTGCAGGGAGGCACGCTGCAGATGCTCTGCCCTCCACACTCAACCCAACCCTTCCCTAAGCATCCGCACCCCCGTCTCGTCACCAAGCTCAGGACTGGAGAAACAAGAAGCGGGGAATGGGGAGGCTGGTTCAAGGTGAGAGAGAGGCTGTAATCAACATGAAGGCACCTATTTATAACGTATTTTCTAACACACCTGCAAGGCTCCCAATGCCTTTTTTAAAGGAATAACTCAGAAGATGTACTTTATTATGTTCCACCTAAAACATAATGAGAGTAAGGCGGAAGCCTGTTTCCTTCTATTCAAAATTGGGTCCTTCCTGGAGCCACAAGTTCGTCCCCATCAGCACAGTTGTACCTATGACCCTAGTTCACAGTGCCACATCAGCCTCAAATAGGGACAGGGGAGTGTTAAGATGGGCCCACTTGCAAATTTATATAAAATCTGAGATGTGATCCCTAACAATGAGCGTGCAGTTCCCAGGACCACTTATTGACCCTCCCATTGCAGAGGATCCGGTTCAACCATCTAGCCCTTCAGTGAGGACTCTTCGCCATAAGACTCTTAAAGATGGACATTTAGACTCAACCTGAATAACTCCGTGCTGCAGAGGAGGGCGAAACTTCTAGAGAAAACACCAAAATGCTTAGAGAGCTTCACTACCTGGGGAGCTGAGAAAGGAAAGATGATGAATGGCTAATACGGTCTAGAGCAAGTCATTTAACCTCAGTAGGTCTCAGCTTCCTGTCACTCAAGTCAGTCTCCTCCCGCCAACATTATCCATTTTATTCACGTATTAGGGTTCCAGGTGAAGGAAGAGTTTTGATATTAAAAAACTAAACTTTAAGCTTGTTAACCACCAAACAGGATGATCTCTTATATTTCTATTTGATTATTTTAAAATTAATCTGATAGATATTAGTTTAAATGTTACTGCTTTGGGACAGAGCTGAGATCAAGTCAAAAAAAAAAAACAAAAACAACCCCACAAAGCCAGCAGGGGTCACACTTTCTCAGTATTCCTCAACAGAAGAAGAATACTCTACGGAGAGTCCAAGGCTGGGCAAATAACTCATCTACTATTTCCTTTGCTACAAATAATGTTTAAGCATCAAAGGGGCAAATAAAGAAGGTAATGAAGACAAGAAATCCAAAAATGAAAGAGAATCAGGGTAGAGGAATTAAAGAATTGAAATTAATCTAAGAAAGTAGTTCAGGGTATCAGCTTTTCTAAATATTCCCAAATCTCTCTCGGCTGGTTTTTGAGTAGCAATTTAAAAATATTTTTCCTCTTTTTGATAATACGTAATTCAACTCAATTTTTCCATGATTGGACAGCCAGTTTTTAGGTTTAAAAAAACAAAACAGAACAAAACAAAACAGTAGGGAGGGATTCATACAAGGGAACAGAAATATACAGCAAGGCAAAGTTGGCTCACCTCTGCCTTCTCTCGCTCTTATTTAAAAAAAAAAAAAAAAGAAAAATCCTATAAGTAGGTGACTGTTTATGAACTGGCATAAGTCTGTAAGCAATACAAGTGAGAAACAGTAATAGCTAATCCTCCAAACACCATTTCAGGATTATTTATTGTCTCTTTATATATTTCAATATATTATTGTTTCTTTCCAGATCTGCTAACACAAAAACAAATTAGATGCCACAATATAGGAGCTAGAAGGGCAAGAGAAAAACAACAATTAGAAGCCCTTGTTATCAGCCAGGAAGCCCAAAGGAGACAATGTTCTCTGGTTTTACTCTCACTCATCCCAAGGAGCTCTTGCTGAAATGGTTTAATCCTAAGGGGCAGAGGAAAGGGAGAAGCCAGGAATCTGGCTTCCTGTAGATCATCTTCATCCAAACAAAACAGGAAAGCCTCTGTATCTTCTCTAGATTATTAGGATGAGATCAAGTCACAAGATAGCCCTAAAACACTTTGCTTCCCCTGGTGTTTCATGGACACAAGTGAACAATTATGTCACTAGTAAAGACATGTGGACCTTAAGGAAGGGAAAAGGAAAATCATATCAACAAAGGAGAAGAATAAGGAAACCAGTGCCATGAACAAATCTGTTGATACTTCAGGGGAGAAGCCCAAAGCAGCCCTCTACATCTCCAAGGCAAAGACCTCTTGTGAGATGTTGTGCATTAACACAGAGATTAATAATATTCACGTGGGTTTGCAGGAATTATCAATATTATGTGATATGATGACCAAACTCTAGAATTCTAAGAGTTCAGGTCAATGCATTTTCCAGAAGAAAAAGAAAAAATTCCTAAAACGGTTCCTTTTAAAAGACAAGTGAAAGATGTGCTATAGGATATATATTGCGTACAAAGAAAAATTCCATTTTATTCTCCCATCAACTCAAAGGAACTGTTCAACCTACACACATTTAAAGGTCACATGTTTATTCTGATTTTGTGTAAAATAAATCATAACCTAAAATAAAAGAATTATGACGTAAAACAAGTAGACATTTTAAAGGAAACGAACACTCCCACGTCTTGCTATGATATCCTCCTTAAGTAATTCTCAAAATAAAACACAGTCTAAGACAGAACACATGCGATGAAATGAGTTGTTTTCCCTTATTCACATGATTAGAAGAGCAGTTTTTAAAAAAAAGGCTAATGGTAGGTAGAGAAGCGGATCAACTAAAATTCTGTTGGCCTTAAAATTAGAAAATTAATTAATTTTAATTTTCTTCCCCACTGAATACTCTACCTAAGACCATCAACTAGACTCCTTCAATTTTTGCTCATTTAAAGTAGATATTTTCTGACTAGTTTATTAAACTCTGTCTACGGCAGTGAATACAAAAGGATTTGTGGAGATTATAACTGAAGACACGTCTATATGCAAAAATCAGAAATAGCGGATAAAGATAGATAAAGCAAGTGGAAAAAAGCACACAGTAGGTTGCGTGCTCAAGGAACATGGTCTCATCAGCCCAGACTAAAATTCATGGGGGTGAACCCTGAGTCACACTTAGAAAAGTGACGGACATGGGTGGGCACAAGAGGGACAAAATGGGTGTGCATCTCACCTGCATAGCAGACTGATGCCCTTCTGTGTTCTCACCATATCTCACCTGGTCATGAGGTCACGACCTAGGCATGAGGCCCTAGTCATCCCTCTCCTCAAGTTAACAACAAAGGGACACTCACACCCCGACAGGCAGAGGACTTGATAACTGAAGATTTCATACATACCAGGGAGGACCGGCTCCAGGTGGGCTGGCGTCTGATAGGGGGTGGAGAATTTGATTGTCTACGTGAGAAGTTGAAAAAAATGAGGATGGTTATTATTATTTACCATGTACGAGAAGACCAGATAGACAAGAGAGGGAGAAGAGGGGAAAGGAGAAAAGATGAGTTAAGAATTACAGCAAAACATAAACATTTTCTATTTCTGGGTGCTGAAGCTAAGAACAATTTCGATTTCTTTTTTGTCCTTTCTTTATTTTCAAAATGTTTGGAACATATGATACTTTTATAATATGTTTTACAAAGTAATATTAGAAGAACGAGGCTTATTTCTAAAGACAAATTATAAGGGAAATAAAAATCAACAACAGTCTTTTAGAGGTTGGAGAGTGGAGACCTCTGGAAGGATGCTGTTCAGATGAGGCTAATTTCCTGAAACTCCAGAGGGCTATCCCAAGTCCTCAAGTAGCCCATGCTGAGGCTCGGAAACTATCAATATGTACAGACTTTACTGTCTATGTGGGGTAGGCCGTATGCTTTTTAGAGAGTCCCAGTTTTTATCAGATAAGCGGTTAGGAACCTCCCGTACATGGTTGTGAAGAAGAAAGGAATGATTATTACAGAAGTAGAAAGGAAAACAGAATTTCCTTAATTTTCAGTCTAATATGTGAGGCTCACTCATATATGTGATGCTCACTCATGTGAGAAGAAAAGGCCACAAAAGAATTACAAATACTCAGAACATTTTATGTTAAAGCCACTTGCTAAGAAATGATCAAACCAGAAGACTACATTTCTCAAAATAGTTTTGTTTTTAAATTCACCCTACAGAAGTCAACTATAGAATTCTTGTTAATGTCAAAGACACCCCAACAGATCAAAGGCAACAGCAGAGAACCGCAAAGATGTGACCTATAGGGAATCTGTTCAAAAGAATGGTGTGTGTTGTCTATGCGTGCATGCGTGTGTATGCACGTGTGTACCCATAACAAATATGGTGGCTTAAATTGCTGCTCTCTAATTAGTGCTCTTCTGATTTACATTTGCAAACTTTGCTGGCAGACCTAATACTATATAGTCATCTCCTGGTATCCAAGGAGGATTGGTTCCAGGACCCACCTCGGATACCAAAATCCATGTATGCTCAAGTGCCTTATATCATCTGGCATAGCATTTGCATATAACCCATGCACATCCTCCCACATACTTCAGATCATCTCTAGATTACTTATAATACAATGTAAAGAGCTGCCAGTTCACACTGAATTCAAGTTTTGCTTTTTGGAACTTTCTGGAATATTTTTTAATATATTTTGATCCACGGTTGGTTGAATTCGCGGATAGGAAACCCACAGATACAGAGGGCCAACTACTATCAAATATACTTTCAGGCTCTGACAGTGGCCAATGGCAAAGACTGGTTTGAAAGAGCCTCCATCACGTAGAGAAAAAAGTTTGTGAGGACCTGATGCTCCAGTTCTAAAGCAGCACCTTCTTCAGCAGGAACTGCTCTAGGACAGTATTTTCACACTCTTGCATGTGTCCACTGGGGAAGTGAGAAAGCAGTTCTTCTCCTGCATTTACGTCCCGAAGTTCTTTGAAACAAAATTAAGCACCTTGGACGCCCCAACTGCTGATGTACTCTGCTGAGGAATGTCTTTTGAAGGCAACCAGAGGAAAGGCTATGATAGTGTGAGCCCGGCACGCTATATCCAAGGTCAGGTCACAGTTAAGTTCCCTCATCAGACTCCCTTTATCATCTTTATTTCCAAATTAAATTGGAAAACACACACATGGATTTGTGACATCTATTAGCGTCTTCCAAGCCTTCCTCTAATTACCCTGGCCTCTCATTTACAGGCGGGTGACGTGACCCAGAAGCACACGCAGGGTTAGCCAACTGTGTGAGCAACACAGGGCTGAGGATGACAGCAGCTTCTTCTCTTTCAAGTTGGCTCGTCACTCTGCTACCTGCTTCTGAACACACTCCACATCTGACACGAAGGGGCGCCCCGGCAAATTGGGAACCACTCGGTTCCTCCAAACTCATGGCAGAGGTTGGAAAGGCACTGATGTCGGCCAATCCGTTCAGGAAGTCAAGCATTCACAGTCAATTTGCAAATCATTTTCTCCCTAGGCATATAGACTACACAAGACAGTCTTCATCATTAAAGCTCTTTCCCTCCCGCCCGGCTTTAACTTGCCCCTTTAGCTTCTACAAGGAATGAGGAAAAAGAGTCAGTATAAAAAGCGATCTACACCATCCCTAAAGCACAAGAATTGAAGCTGATCCAGGGAGAGGGTGGACAAAATGTTTACTTACTCAGTGCAGATTTTGTTTTGTTTGTAAAACTTGTGCCGTGTAGCAAACAATCGAGATATATACTTGGCGTTTTCGATATCATCCTTGGAGAAGAAGAAACAGGGGACAAATAAACATTTGTTTTTGATTGTATTGGGCTGGCCAAACAGCTCGTTCGGGTTGGGCCATCCAAACCCGAAGGAACTTTTTGGCCAACCCAAATACGTGCATTTCACTAGGATTCCTCTGAGCAGGGACACGTCCCTTCCTCCCTTCATGTCAAGCACAAAATAACCCCCTGAGCCAGAAACCAGTGTGCTGAAATTCAGTGGCGGTCATGTCTATGAAGCCCACCCAAGGATGGCAGACAAATACTGTCTGCTAAAGACGTTGGGGTTACAGTGATGATCTGACGTGTCTTTACATAATGCTAAACCAAGTGCTTTGAAAATCAGTACATGAATCAAGGCAGAGCGTAGCATGAACGCCAAGCATCATCAAACGGGAGGCAGGGAGGTGCAGGGAGTGTCCTGGCTCTCAAGTAGGCTCTCAACAGAAAGGCAATCACCCAGTTTGCTTCAGATCAGGTTTGGATTATGATGGCAAAGAAAATCCAGACCAGCCAGTAAAAGAAAATACCATGCAATGTCATCAGGGGTGACTAGTCAAGGGCATGCCCGACAATGTGATCCACCACATATAAGGCTGGTGGAGGAACCCAAACCCTAGAGTCAAAACTCAGCTTGAAACCCCAGCATTGTGAACATGAGGTCCCCACCACCTTCCGGAAATGAGTGATGACAGCTCTGGGCGAGTACTGGAAAGTTATGGCTTCAACAGAATACTTATTCTGTCCTGACATGGAGAGCGAGGAGAAGATATTACAGGTTGAGAAGACAAACAGCAAGCTGCCTGTGGGACCCTGCCTTCACCTGCCCGTTTTGCTTACCGTGTGAAAGAGGGCAGTCTCCTCTTTGCTGATGAGCTCCACCAGGATAGTTGACTTGTTGTGAGTGATATTCCCCATGTCATTCCACCTGCACAGAAGAAAGCCAACGGCGTTTGGCCAAAGACGTTCTAGGCGTTTATGACGGTATAGGAGTGTCACCTGCTATTCCTGAGTCTCATTTTACAAAGTATGATGTAACCATATTTTTAAAAGCTCAACGTCCCTCCTCTCAAAGCAGAAAAGGAAATAAAATGTAACACACGTCTATTTAAATAGCTAAAAATCCTATGTCAACGACGTCTAGATATTGCTGTTAATAAAGTACACTCTCCTTTACGACCTAGGAGGAAAATATGCCAGAGACTTCCACTGCCTTGGTTTTCACGCTTCCAAATGGACAGAGCATTTCCCGTGATCCCCGTTTTCAATGCTGGAGGGGGACGTCATTTAAAAGTCACGTGTGGAATTCCCTGGCGGTCCAGTGGTTGGGACTCCGCGCTTTCACTGCCGAGGGCCTGGGTTCGATCCCTGGTCGGGGAACTAAGATGCCACAAGCTATGCAGCGCGGCCAAAAAAAAAAAAAATCATGTGTCTCCAGGAATCTAGGCTGAAGAATGCACAGAGGTTCTGTGTTGCGATGTACACTACAGATTTGATTATGCCACTTGGAAAAAATGCCTAGGGAGTGTTTAATGTGCCTACATTTTTGTCATCTAAACACACACATACGTTTCCTTCCCTTTCCTCATGAAGATCTTATCTAAAATGAGACACACAGAAAGAACCACCAGGCAAGGGAAGGTTAGCTCCTGCTTCCCATTCTACTTGGAGCCAGTTTCTAATTATCTCTTACACTACCTACCCTTCACTCTGTTCCATGACCTATAATTCCCTGCCCACCGCCTTCTCCCGCCATCCTGCTTTTGCCCATTACACTTCTACCTCTGCCTGCATGATTCCTTTAAGACTCAGAAGAAGTCACCTTCTCCAGGAAGCCTTTCCTCATCCCCAAGCACCCACATGCCAGGAAAGAGCCTAGTGTAGTCCTCTATCAGTCACCACATTGTATGTATCACAATTGTTCATGTCTGTGACCAGATCCCTAACTAAACCAAACTCGATCATAGGCCCTCATGCCCCGGGCAGAGATTCTGCTTTCTTCATCTCTGTATTCCAAGCACCAAGTACACCTGGCACACAGCATACGATAGATGTTTGCTGAAATAATGAAAAGTAATGAGGTTGTCCCACATCTGTATAGAGTACAGTTCTTTTATCAACTCTCCTAGGTAGACAAGGTGGCTATTTACGTTCCACTCTGGAGATGAGGCAATTCAGGCCAAAGGGGATGACTTAGCCTCACTCACTCTGCTCATCAGGGACCAATGAGTTCTATAACTTCCAGGTTTTCCTCCGATCAGTTTTCCATTACACCAGTACCACCTGTTTTTACGTACATCTACAGGTGTTCTGCACAGCTGTCTGCTGACTTACAATTCCATTAGATCACATCCATGTGGACTCACAGCTATGTGATCCTTAGTGAAGGTCTCAAGAGATAAGAGAGATGTGGTCTCCTCTAGCTCCATTCCCTCAAATCAACTGCCAAAATTCTGGGTCCACTCCGCACTCCACCATATGACCTCACCACCTTAGTGGCACAATTAACATGACACTGTAGTAGAAGTCAATTCCCATCTTGTAAGGGTTTCAAGGCAAGCGCTAAAGGAAGCAGTCTAGAAGCAGTTCCTAAGGAAACTGAACAAAACCTGTGAGGCGCTTATGATCAGCAAACTTTCAAATTGCTATTTTCTACTTAATCTAGATAGCCAGAATCCAAGATGTGTCTGCTTCTCTCCTCCAGACTCAAGCACTGATTTAGCTACAAAGAACTGTGTGGGACAAAAATGCCTGGATAGCTTTACATGGGCATAAAAGTGTATAGTTACAACTCTGCACATATTTATATATTTTATTTAATTTGTTGTAGGTATATGAGTTGACTGAATATGTCCAATAGTCAAAAAGCTTATTCTGTAGCTCCAAAGAGCTCTCTCTCCCCACTCCTGTTTCAATAATGTCTCTATTCAAAGAGCAAGAGAAAATAAATGGACAAAAATACTGGCAGGGTGGGGACCTAGGAAAATAAAAGCCAATTAGGAAGCTTTTAGTGGGAAAACTTTCTCAAAATGACCTGCAGTAACTGCTGATCCAGAGAATACACGGCTGGCCAAGAACTCACTTCCAGAAAGTGGCCTGTGCTTTGCCTCTAAGATCTGTCTTTGATCATCTGTCCACGTGCAACTCTGCCTATCAGAGGCACACACTGGAAAGCTGTCTTTCCGGTAAATAATAGGCCATACTGCCCTCCTAAATGAAAGCAAGCATGCAGTTTTTCGGACTGTTGATACTAGGATGGGATCTGTGGGCACCTATACAAAGCAAGCTCATTGACATGTAATGCACCTATACAAAGCAAGCTCATTGACATGTAATTGACCCTGCCACTTCCCTATGCTGCCTCTACTCATTTTAAATGGAAAAGAAGGTTGAAGGGTCAAAATAATAAAAAAATAATAAAAAGTCAAAATAATAAAAAAAAAATAAAAAGTCAAAATAATAAAAAGTACCCAAGTCCTTTCAGTTACGATAACAAACTGATTGCTTTTTCAAAACGCACTTTCACAAATAGACCTCTTTCGTTAACAGAAAAATTAGTTTGCACTTTTCTAGCACGTGGTTAGGGAGAGGGTTCAGGGCAATGGAAAGAAGCCAGTGTGGATTTAATGACTGGTCATGGGTAATCGAGGCAAAGGTAATCCCATGGGGACCTGACTCATGGAAGAGCCCATCTCCAACCAGACTCACAGAGTTTTGTTCCACTCTTTGGCTCAGTGGAGGTTCAACTACGCGTTTCTTGGGGTCAGGTGGAAATAAAGAACATCCCCCATCCCCAAACCCCCAGGGAACGTGAGATGAATGTCTCCATGACCCCTGACATCCTGCAGAGGGGGCGGATCTTATCAGAGTTGAGGAAAGCTCAACTCTGATCCATGGTCTGCCTCTTAACTCATCTGTGTAACTTTCATACTCCATGGGGTTTGCTAGAGCACCTCGAGGGGAAAAGGGAGAAAGACAAATCAGACTACCTGTATATTACTGCTTGTCTTCCAATTCTGTTTCTCACGAAAATCCCCATAAAGAAAATGCCCAGGTGCACACTGTTTCCATGATTGTCCTGCATAAGACCAACAAAAGATCGTTGTGATGAAACAGATCCCCAGCGGTCTGGCAGCCTACCCACGGGGACCACAACCCGTTTCTCGCCCATACGTGGAATGAGTCATAGAACGGAATGGGGGCAGAAAAGCCACTAGGTCCCAAGGGACGCATCCCACTGCACATCCTAATAGACTACATAGATACCTTTCTTTCCTTTATCTCAGTTTGTCACAATACATTTCCTGTTTGAGAAAGAATTTTAGGATTTTCTCAGATTTGTTGGCAGTTAAGATTTTCTCTTTCATGAATATCTATTAATATCTTTTCTAACCCTAGTTTTTGGTTTTTTAAATCAAAATTATACACACACATAGTTTGATTATATCTGCATACTGCATATGTGCAAGTATTTACGCACACAGTTTGAAGAACTGAATCCTCTTTAGATCTTATTTAAAAGCAGCCTTGGACCCACCATTTCCTCTCCCTTAAAGGCATCCACTTCCACCACTTAAAACCCTAGAGTGTGTCCGTTTGCATCCACCATGCTTGGCCTTCCAATTTAGAACCTCATGTTCCTCAGTTCTGGGATATTTTCTCAAATTACTACCTTCTGTTTCCCCTTTTCACTCCTTTTAGAACTCCCACTGTTCAGATGTTGGACATCTGGGCTGGCCCTCCAATTTTATCTCCTGCCTTCCACATTCCATTACTTTGGGTTTTTTGGGGGGGTGAGATTTCTCTTAATTTAATCTTCTAACCTATCTATTAAGTTTTCCATTTCTGATATCATATTTTAAATTTCTGAGAGTTCTTTTTTATTTACCGAATGTTCCCTTTTAAAAGTACTCTATTCCTTCAAGAAGGTAATATATTTTAATTTTTTATCCTTGAGACTCATAGGATGGTATTTTGGGCAGGGGGCCCTTCACCCTGCAGACTCTCTGCCTCTTTCACACTGCTTCATTCTCATTGGGTTGACGTCTATTGTTCTTATTAGGGCATCATGGGGGTTGATGATCCTTGGCTGTCTATTCACGTTCCAGGGTGGGATGCTAAATGCTGGTTGGGACCTTTGTGAGCACAGGAAGGGCACGTGGATGATAGGCTTCACTGTTGGGCAACCTGCTGGGCCCTGTCTGGGGGAACCCAGAGGTCTTCGGTCTGGTCTCTTGGTCCAGTCAGGTGCCTCCAGCCTCCCGCCTGGAAGAGTATAACCTGGCTTCCAGTGTTCTTGAGAGCAGAGTGGGAGCAAGGTTCAGCATCCAGTGAGTAAACTGTCACCCAGCCTCCTGCTTTCACTCGGGGGACATCCTCTTTGTGGAGTAAGTGGAGGGCCGTGCCCAACTAGGCCTAAGATGGAAAAGATAAACCCCTACCTCCCTCAGAACACTTGATCCCACTTAAGACACAAAGATGACAGTGTCCCTTCTCAGGGACCTCTTCTCAACGCCCCTCCCAAAGCTTCCATTCAAGTAGGCGTCTTCTAACAGAGAGAAAGGGAAAGACAACTGCTGATGGCAAAAGCCGAGACAGAAAGAACTGGGGAGGAAACAAGGGTCTCGGGGACTTCCCTGATGGTGCAGTGGTTAAGAATCCACCTGCCAATGCAGCGGACATGGGTTCAAGCCCTGGTCTGGGAAGATCCCACATGCCACGGAGCAACTAAGCCCGTGCGCCACAACTACTGAGCCTGCGCTCTAGAACCCGCGAGCCACAACTACTGAGCCTGTGCTCTAGAACCCGTGAGCCACAACTACTGAATCCTGCGCGACTAGAGCCCGTGCTCCGCAACAAGAGAAGCCCCCGCTCGTCGCAACTACAGAAAAGCCTACGCATAGCAACGAGGACCCAGCACAGCAAAATAAATAAATAAATAATTTAAAAAGAGGGCCTCGGTAATTATGAGAAGTTCAAAGGTAAGTTGTATTACAGAAAAGTCTGTGAGGGAAAAGAAGATAGGTGAAGTAGAGACGGGAAGAAAAAGGAAAATTCTGCAGAAAGACTTTTCTGGGCACGTTGCCAGTAGGTGGGTGCAGAGGTCTGGTGGGAGTGGATGGGAACATGGGAGGAGCAGGCCACCAGGGTGGGACAATGGAAAAAACACAGAACGGATACCCGTCAGAACAACTTAGTCAAGGATTGAGGCTCCAGACTCTGTATGACCCATTCCAGAAGCTCCGTCCCTCCATGCCCACGTGCTCTGACAATACAGGAGGGTGGAGGCTGCGACCAGCCCCGTGTTTGTGGAGGGGGAGGGGCAGACCTGTCAGGAAATGGAAGGGACCCCCGCCCTGAACCTTGAAAATTTTTGAGAAACCACTCATGGAAAAACCTACACTGAACATAAAGGTTCTTCCCTGGGACACATCCATAACACACTTTTTAAACCTTACTTGGTCAAGAAGGACCTATACTAACCCAAAGGGACCCCATCCCCATGTGCAGGCTGCCCCTGCATACTTTCCTGGTGGCTTTTTCACTTAGAGCTGACCCCATCATCGCCCGCACGGCTACTGCTGCCCCACCCATCATCCTTGGGTCTCCAGGAATCATGTGGTCTGTAGGTGGTCACCTGAGTCATGAACAGATATGTGGTGGAGGAAGAAAAAAAGCAGCAGCCCAGCTGAGTTACACCCACTGGCAGTGAGTCAGCCGTGCCTATCTGCCCACTCGGACTAAGCTTTGGTATCTCCCTTGTACTTTTCCCACTAAAGGACAGACTAGAAAACACATCAGAACCAAGCACGGTGGATTTCAACACTGTCTCCACTGCCTCTATTTCCCACAGTTCAGAATTACTAAAGACAACACAAGCAAATGACCACCATGACAAAACCTCCAACTTCCAGGGCCTGAGAAGTCAGTTTTCTAGAAGTGGAGAAAAGTTTAGTCTGGTTTTCCAAAATGTCATGACTATATATGGGCTGGTGAAATGGAAGTGGGATGCAGATGGCTTCATAAGGTATTATTGCAAGGAAAATGGATGACAACCCTATGAAGGGCAGCCATGAGAGAAGCAAAAGAAAATTAAACAAATCTAAAAAAGAGCCATTTGGCCTTTTTTGCAAGCTGCGGACACCCTGCTCGCTTCTGCTTGATACACATGGGCAGTTCTCATTAAGGCAAATTGCAAGCATGCAACAGAGGGGGAACAGAACACTTATACAACAGCCAGCGGAGCCAGTCTGGAGTGAAATGTTTATGCTGAAATTGCAGGCATCTCCCAAATTGCCGAGATGTGCCAGTTGCTTTAGGTTTCTGATAAAACTCCATCTTTTGTAAAGTGGGTCAGCGGAGAGAGGAAAATGAGTTTGGATGATGGGCTCAGCTCTGTAAATGACCTTGCACCATGAACCCCCAAACCACACCCACTTCAGGAGGTGGATCTGTTACAAAGGATGGGATGTGCTGTAACCGTTTCCTAGGCATAGTTTCCAGACAACACCAAAGGGGCTGGGAACCCACAACAGAGGCTCTGTAGAGCTGGAGAAATAAAGTATGATTGCATACAGGAAATGTTATTCTTCCTCACAAACAATTATCACTGCATCAGCCCAAAGAAGAGAAAAGAAAAGAAGCTCGGGCAAGAAAACTGCTGGGGAGGGTCTGTATTAAGGCACGCATGATGTTTGCTCCTTGTCCCACTGGAAGGCTGGATGTGGCCTCGATAAATTCTTGGCACCAAATGGGCTGGTGTTTGGTACTCACTCAGAAGGTTGTCTTACAGATGAGATATTCTGCTGAAGACCATGGAAAGCTTCAAACTCTCTCTGTTACGAAATAGGGTTTGCTTTACCTAAAGTAAATTGGACTTGCCAGCTAATGCCACGCAGCAGAAAGGAAGCCAAGCCTTCTGGCTCTCTGCTCTCAATCAACACTGGTTTTCCAAATGCCTGTGCTGTTCTGAGACGGCTGAAGCAAGGAGAGGGTATGCTACCTTCACAGGGAAGATTTCCTGTCCAAAGCCATCCAAACGTTCCACCTCATTGATGTACATAAGCTCAGCTTCTGCTGGCAGGATTCCACTAAAATCAAAAGAGCATCAAAGGAGGAAATGGTTAAGAGCCATAAAGTCAGTGGAAGATCCTACCCTCCTGGCGGCAAATTCCAGAACTGTGGTTTTAGTTCTGGGAAAAGCCATTGTCACCCAACCAACTGTGCAGGCATGGTGCATTACTAAGTAATGCATTAACATATTCCTCAGTAGCCTTTTACTCAACAGGGAATAATAAGAGGAAGGTAAAATATTTAATTAAGACCTACAGCCCTATAAACACTAAATAATTATTCCAGACATCCTGGTGAATAATGCTGCCTGCTTTAAAAAAAAAAAAAATGTATTTTTCTCCCACATGGGAAAAAAATCTCCACTGTTAAAAAAGAAAGAAGGAAGAAAGGCAAAAGTTTCTGAGGATGACATTTTGGGAGCCAAGTAACCAAGATAAGAGAAGAGTCTAGGACCACTGCACATGTCCCAAAGAGCTCCACGTAGCCCTGATCAAGCTCTCAGGGATGCCTTAGATCTCACTCTTTCCCCTCCTGACCTTGACTTTCCCACCCAAAGCAGCTCTTGAGGTCTGCACTCAGCACAAGCAGTCCCAGGCTTCCCAGGTCTGGCAACAGTTTTAGGAAGGTCACAGAGAGGAATTCCTCTGGCCAACGTGTGGGCCAATTGGTGTTAAAGAAAAAAAGGAAAAAGGAAAAAAAAAACAGAAAGGGAGGGAGGGAGGAAAAAACAAAAGGGAGAGAGAGAAAAAAAGAAAGGGGAGTGGTAGCACAGTTTTCAAATCTACGTGCACTCTCAGAACAGAGCTGAATCACTTGCTACAAGAAACAGAACTGTGTTGACTCAGCCGGGGCTTGCACGGAGGGGCCGAATGTCTCCTGCCTCGGACAGGACGGTGGCCACGTGCTGGGCCTGGCAGCCCCCGCCTTACCTGTGGGCTTTGTGTTCTTGGGCCACCTTCTGTGTCAGCTCCTCCAGAACAGCTTCTTCCAGGGCCAAATCCTATCAAAATGGAAAGCAGTTAAGGTCACTCGCTATTTTGCTTGCAAACCTTAAAAGCTCTCTTTTTTCTAGAAGTTGTTCCTGATTAGCTTCACTTCCTCAGTCTCCCTTTACTCCTTTGTTTGTTTGTTTTTGCGGTACACGGGCCTCTCACTGCTGTGGCCTCTCCCGTTGCGGAGCACAGGCTCCGGACGCGCAGGCTCAGCGGCCATGGCTCACGGGCCCAGCCGCTCCGCGGCATGTGGGATCTTCCCGGACCGGGGCACGAACCCGTGTCCCCTGCATCGGCGGGCGGACTCCCAACCACTGCACCACCAGGGAAGCCCCTAGTCCTTTGAATTAGAGGTTGTCATTTTTAGGACAGAGGTTCATTTTTACTTTTGTAACAGGGCTCTCCACTATAACAGGCTATTTCAAGGCATATTTGGGGTTGCCATCTAAATTCTGGAGGATCTGGGAATAGCTCTTTTTTCATTTACCTTCTTCTTCCCTATCTGCCTGCCTCTTGGACTTTCATTAAAAATGCTTTTTAAGAAACAGAAACAGACTCACAGACTTAGAGAACCAACTTACGGTTACCAGGGGGTAGGGTTGGGGGGAAAGGGATAGTCAGGGAGTTTGAGATTGACGTGTACACACTGCTATATTTAAAACGGATAACCAACAAGGATCTACTGTATAGCACAGGGAAACTGGTCAATATTATGTAACAACCTAAATGGGAAAAGAACTTGAAAAAGAATAAATACATGTCCATGTATTGAATCACTTTGTGGTACACCTGAGACTAACACAACACTGGTAATCAACTATACTCCAATATAAAATTAAAAGTTAAAAAAAATCCTCTGTAAGTGCTTACACATTTTTAACAGTGAGGATATACAGGCAAGTGAGTTTCCAGGTCATCATCCCTTCCAAAGCTGAGCCCAAGAAGGGACTGTGCCTGGCCTTTTTATCCACCAGCACAATCCCAGCAAACTAATTCAGAGCCACCTGAAGTCAGAGCTGGCTCATTCAGAGACTAGTTGATGGGGCCTTGGAAACAAAAGAGGCCACCACAGCTCAACCGTCACAGCGGAGCTCCAGAAGGTAACAGGTGGGGAGCTGACCAGCTGGTGTCTCAACCAACTGAATCCCAGGCCCCTGGACCAGTGCTGTGCTGGCTCCCATGGGATTAGAGTCAACTGGACACATTGCTTCCCAACTCCCTTTCAATGATGGCGGGAGTATTTAAAGGGCTTGTTAAACATTTAGCAGGAAAGTGAGATGGAGTCTGGAGGAATACATCCAAGATGGGGAGACCAAGCAGTTCCTGAGACACTGACAGGCATGGAGATTCTATAGCTCATCCCATCCCTTTCGGTGGCTCCAGCCCAGATGCCTCTGCCCTTCCCAGGTGCAACTTCCACGCCCCCCAGGCTGGTGAGCACCAAGGAGGGTACAGATGTGCTCCGTCTTCCTCTGAGCTCCAGAGGGGGCGTTAGAAGGGGCTCTGAGCTGTGTGTCCCGGTGAGCCTTCCAAGGCTCATCAAAGACACTTGAGGGGGGGGGGAACTGATGTTTTCACAGAAAACATCCAAAACGCCTCATTCCCTTGGTTCTAAAATATCATTTATATCAAGATCACGTCCAATTTAACAGCTTTTCATGAAACACTACCCCCCAAAGGTACACCTCAAAAGTGCAAGAAACATCCCATCTCAAATGATGCAACTGGAGAAAATCAATATTTCTTAAAGCTGGAACATGCGAGCACAACTATATATTAGAAATTCTATAGCTCTGCAGATGGTCCTGAGAAACCTTAGAGAAGACGGAGGGAATTGCTAGCAGCTCTCATTTTTCATGTGTTACTGATTAATTTGCTGTTTTCTGTTTAGCCATCCACTGAAACAACTCAAGTCCATGATAGGAAACAAGCTCGATGTTTTCAGTTTTATGCTGTGGAATCACAAAGATGCCACGTGGCTTAGGAATCCAGCTATGTCTGTGCATCCAGGTACCGAGGATTAGAAATAACTCAATATTAATTTTGAAAAGCTAATAAAAGGCATGTGGCAATAGAATAAAATAAAGATAACTGAAGATCAAAAAGTGCTCCAATAAACTGCTGTCTCCTACTTTGAAAGAAGAAAAAGTCCAAAGGGACCCCTCTGCTATTGTACTCAACCCCACCGCCTCCATCTGTGTCTGGGGCCTCCCTGAGGTATGTGGTCCCACCACAGGGCCAGGCGAGAGTGGCCGCGCTAGGATGAAAAATGGCAGAGAGAGAGCCTGCACACAGCTGCACACCTGGGGAGCGCCCTGTGTACTTAACTTTGTTCTTTGACCGGCTGCAGAAATGCCATTTGACAAATTCGGTTACTTTATAAGATCAAACACAGCCATTCATCCCATCTTCCCTCCCCCACCAAAGGAATGCATTCTTCCCTTTGAAAGCTCTAGTGGAACCAAGCAGAAAGTTTGCAACCTTCCATGGCTCCCCACTGCCTACTCAATTAGGTCAACACCTGGGCCTGGCATTCAGACCATTTTTCAGTGTGGCTCAGCCGTCCCTTCAGACCTCTTCTCTAGAGGGTTCAAGACCTCAGGCCGACTCTTCCTAACACAAACTGCTTTCACGTCTCACCCCATCTTTCAGGTCCTGACACACCTACCACTCCCTGGACAGGGCTTCCATATTCTCTCACGTGGGACAGAAGCCTTTCCCTCTCTGGACCTACCTATTCCGCCCTGTGTGTCTCTCTTAGAGTTCTTACCATCGTCTACCTATTGTCTTTGTTACATAGTTACCTGGATACTCATCTCACCCTTTATCCTTGTCTCCCTCCCTCTGCTAGATGACAGGCACCTAAGGTCAGCAAACAGCAAGCCTCCACACTGCCTCCAGGGCCCAACTCAGGGCTTTGAACAATGCCAGCGTATAAACTCTCAACATACAGTAGTCGATCAATAAACATTGACTGCGCTGAGCTGAGCTGAGCTCAATATGCAACGTGTCGGTTTCATATTGTCAAGCGAGGGTTTTTTTGTTTCTGTTTTGTTTTAATTTTTATTGGTGTATAGTTGATTTACAATGTTGTGTTAGTTTCTACCGGACAGCAAAGTGAATCAGTTATACATATACACGTAGCGACTCTTTTTTAGACTCTTTTCCCATATAGGCCATTACAGGGTATTGAGTAGGGTTCAAGTTACGCGAAGCGGCTGAATGATAATTTATGCACTCTGCTTGTCCTCTGTCTGCTCACATTTCAAAGTGCACAGAGTACTGTTGCCTGGAAAGACACCCTTCAGCATCCTGTGCTTGCCTAACAGAGACAGAAAAATAATGCTGCTGATAATGTGAGGACAACGGTGGTCATGATGACAACTAAATAAACACTGAGAATTCACCGTGTGCGCGATTAAGTCCTTCACATGCATTCTCTCCTTTTATCCTCACAGTCAGATTAGGCTTGTTATCCTCATTTTTAGATGAGGAAATGGAGGCTTTGGTTAAATAACTTGCCCAAGTTTGTACAGCCAGTAAGTGGCACGGCCAGGATATGGGCACAGAACACTTGACCCCTATACTCTAAACCTCCTGACCACAGGCCACAGTGTATCGAGGATACAACAGGGGTCAGGGTCGTGGGGCGGAGGAGAGGATACATGACTGATGGCAGAAGCCTAGGAATGTTCACGAATCAGATACGCATGCTGACATCAGCTTCTGCCACGTCATCCTGAGGGCCGTCCAGTAGGACTTTCTGGAACGATGGAAATGTTCTACACCCAAGCTTTCCAGTACAGTAGCCATGAGCCACACGTGGCTACTGAACACTTTTTTAATGCAACTGAGGAACTAAATTTTTAATTTTATTTAATGCTAATTAATTTCAATTTGGATGTAAATAGCCACCTGTCACTAGCAGCTACTATACCAAAGAGGGAAGTTTTAGATCCAAGGACAACAACATCAGTATCTGTCTGGCACAGTGAGACTGAATGAGGTCTCTGCTGTTTTAACATCTGATTTGCTTAGAGCCCAGCAGTGACATGGTCTTATTCTGAAAAAGGAATGACACACAAAATAACTCCTTTGTTGCCTTACAGCACTTTAACCTGTCAAAGCATTTTACCACCTACAAACTCATACATCTCGTGCTCGTGATCACCCTTGAAAATTCTCCTGATCTCTGCCTAAAGGCTATGTGATAAAGACCTTTAATGAGAGAAAGGTAAAAAAAAAAAAAAAAAATTGTGAAAAATTATCAACCCAATTCATTGTCTCCGTTTGACACAAACATACACGTTCTCTAAAATTCTAAGGTATCACTTTCACTTTCCTCCGCGGAGCACACCAGAAAACATCCTGACTTTTGTGTGAGCTGCTGAGTTGTTACAGATACTGACACCAAGTCCTATGAAGAACTTCTCTGCTAAGTAATATGCTAATCTCTTTGAATGGAGGTTGATTTAATCGGTGGAATTAATAAGGCATAAAAAACAGCAGGCCCAAGATAATACTGCTATTATCTTGGTGGGAAGTAGAATAAGGAGAGAGCTATTCATAAAAAGTTAGAGATTTTGCAGTATTTCCCTAACCTAGAAGAATAAGGTTAAGTTTTTGACCACTTTAGAGAAAAGGTAACCCTTGTACACTGTTGGTGGGAATGTAAACTGGTGTAGCCACTGTGGAAAACAATAGAGAGGTTCCTCAGAAACTAAAAATAGAACTACTCTATGACTCAGCAATTCCACTCCTGGGTATATATCTTGAAAAAAAAGAAAACACTAATTCTAAAAGATACATGCACCCCAATGTTCATAGCAGCAATATTTACAACTGACAAGCTATGGAAACAACTTAAGTGTCCATCAACAGATGAATGGCTAAAGAAGATGCGGGGTGTGTGTGTGTGTGTGTGTGTGTGTGTGTGTGTGTGTGTGTGTGTATGGATACACACACAATGGAATACTACCCAGCCATAAAAAAAAGAATGAAATTTTGCCATCTGCAACAACATGGATGGACTTGGAGGGTATTATGCTAAGTGAAATAAGTCAGACAGAGAAAGACAAATACTGTATGATATCGCTTATATGTAGAATCTAAAAAACTACAACAAACTAGTGAATACAGCAAAAAGAAGCAGACTCACAGATATAGAGAACAAACCAGTGGTTACGAGTAGGGGAGGAAGGAATGGGAGGTACAAATTACTGGATATAAGGGAGGCTCAAGGATGTATTGTACAATATGGGGAATACAGCCAACATTTTGTAATAACTGTAAATGGAAAGTAACCTTTAAGAATTGTATGAAAATTTTTTTAAAGTTTTGGACCAATTAGATTCATCTCATCACTGACACAGGAAATAACTGCAACCTTACTTACCCCTTCTCTCAAAACTTAAAACCTTTGTTGCCAGACCCCTCTACTTTCTCCCATATGCCACAGTAGTTTAGATGCCAAGCTCTGCCCACTGTACTTCCAAAATATCTTTTGCATTGCTTTTTCGTTTTTATCTTCACTGCCAACACCTAATTCTTCTGTCTTGCCGAGAACACCACAACAGATTCTTATCTGACGTCCTTCCGCAAACGGTCTCATTACTCTAATCCAGTGGTCCTCAAAGTGTGGGGCCTGGAACCCCTGGATGGAGCCCACGCGTTCTAACTCCTCAGATGTTTCAGGCTTCTCTGCCACCGCTCCCCTCCGCACCCCTGAGCGGCCATCACACTGGCCAGCTGGCTCCCACCCAGTTACGCAGGCCGCCTCACCTCTCCTCCTCCAGCCTCTGTCTAGAGCATCCCTTGCTCCTTCCCTCTCTGCCTGCTGCAATGCTGCTCATCCTTTAAGATGCAGCTCACACACCATTAGCCTTTCGACCTACCCTCACCTCCCCAAAACAGGTAACCTCTCCCCACAGAGAATCCCTATCATACTTTGTTACACTTGGATTTGCATTAGGATTTTGCAAACTTCCTATTGACTCAGCCACTTTGTCGTCGCCCTGAGAACAAGCACCATTTCTTATATAACTTTATCCCTCGGGGGGAAAAAAAAAGTGGTAAATGCTCGTGATTTCTAAAATCAGAGCCGGAATGTTGGAGCGGGTATAGCCTTTCCCTAAAATGGTTTTTCAAATGTTTTAACTTTCCTCGTGAAAGCTCTTCTCAATTACTCCAAAGCTACCAAGAAACAAACAAAAATACTCCAGGGATTAAAAACCTAGCCTCATCCCTAATTTAACCCAGGAATAAACATTTTACTTCATGGATGCATTCAACAGATGTTTATGCATGCAAATTATGTGCCAGACAACAGTGGATGAGATAGAGTCCCTGCTTAAGGACCACAGAGCTGACATTCCAGCTGACAATAAAAATGAGAGAAAGAATGAACGCGTTCAGATACTGAAAGAGCTCTGAAATACACGCATAAAAGGGCAGGAAGTGCTGGATGGTTGGAGTGTATAATATAGATGGTCAAGGAAAAGGAAGCCTTCCCTGAGGAGGTGGTATTTGAATCAAGATCTGAATGACAAGTCGTAAGAAGACCTGGGGTCGAGCATTCCAGGCAGAGGAGGCGCAGTACAAAGGCTCTGGGATGGGACCAAGCTGGGTGTGCTCAGAAAGGAAGACGGAACATAGTAGTGGAGGCTGGTGTGATGGGGCCGGGGGCAGGGAAGTGTCTTGAGGAGGTAAGAAGAGGCATCTTTACCATTCTCAGTGTCTTACAAAACTTGTTCCTACTTTATAAATGCAGGGACATTCTCCCTAGGGAATATGTGTGTAAATTCCTCTGAGATTTTCAAAGGAAAGAATTAAATATCCATAGAAGGTAGAAAATTAATTAAGAAAAAGGAAATTACACTTACCATTGGAAATAGCACATATTCTCTGAGGAAATCCTGAGAGTCAAACTGATTATAGTCTCCAAAATCAGCTGAAAAGAAAAGAAGGGGAAGGAGGGCAGTCTTTATTATATGACATTAAAGATGGACTAAAATAGGGTAAACTTATCACCACATTTACTCTCGCCACTTTATCCTACTTCTGTACTATTATTAAATAAGAACAGTGCCAAGATGGGTTTGATGTTACTACCACTTTCACATAGCAATAATGTAAATATAAGCGTGTGAGCACTGCTACAGAATTTTCTAGAAAGAATGGGGAAATTTGAAAGTGATTCCTAAGCTATTTTAAAAACTTAAATCTATATTTATCTTTTTATTAAATATTTACCAACACATATCTTAATAATATCTGCCAAGGGGACTTTTTTTTTTTTTTTTTTGTGGTACGCGGGCCTCTCACTGTTATGGCCTCTCCCGTTGCGGAGCACAGGCTCCAGACGCGCAAGCTCAGCGGCCATGGCTCACGGGCCCAGCTGCTCCGCGGCATGTGGGATCTTCCCGGACCGGCATCCGGACCGGGGCACGAACCCGTGTCCCCTGAATCGGCAGGCGAACTCTCAACCACTGTGCCACCACGGAAGCCCATGCCAAGGGAACTTTTTAACTCAAGGTTAATTTAGAGAACTGAAGAGACAAACCCATCTGCATCTCTTCATATATTTGCAGCTGGAAATTCCCACTGTAAATCACCCTTGGCAAGCATCCTTGCAAATTTTTACACCTCTTAAACAACTCCACATGTTATAAGATGCCCAAAGTTCTGTTTTGTCCTACTTTCATCTCACAGTTGTAAGTTTGAGCACATGTAAAACGAATACAGTTCGCCTCTATCATAAATCTATAAATGTCTTGCTTCGAATCCTACTTGCTCTCAAAAAAAAAAAAAAAAAAAAAAAACTCAAAGCAGCATGAAATTTTAATTTCACGTAAAATGTTTAGCATCAGGTAGAAGTGGATTCAGGTATCTTTTAGGTAACAAGAACTAGAGAGTGAGGGGATCCACACAGAAGGCTGTTACCAAGAAGGCAAAGATGCACCTACAAACTCAGCACATAACTAATTAACAAGGTGAGGCACTCAGGAACACCAAAGATCGTAGGCTCTGCCTAATTCCAAGGTCAGTTATCTGCTGTCATATTTCATCACAACTTTTATCTCTGTTGATGTGGCTTTCTAACTGCCCAATAAGCGTTCTCAGAAAAATTATTTTACAAATATTATAGCTAGAGGAGGTTTCATCAGACTGAACAGCGAGCTTCAAGGACCCAAGGAAAAGGGAACCCAGAGTAAGTTCACCAACTTCCTTTAGCCTGAAAGCTATCACTAGGGTCCTCCAATATCCAGGATGCCTATAATGAGCCCAATGATTAAAGAGTGAGAGGGGAAAAAAGAGAGTGAGTGAAAAGGAAGCATTTTAAAGGAGAAAGACCCAATATGAAGATGAGGGACCCATTGATCTTCTCTCTCTTCTCCCCAATTAAGGGTGTCTTCTCCACTGTTTTAATGATTTTTCAGTTATAACCACAGATGGTTTCGTTATATCGTTCTGGGCATTGCTCCTTCCCTTTCCAGTGTTAGGTGAACAGCATATAGTGCGTACTTCCAATCCACAGGGGAACAGGAGAAGCTAACTACTAAGAATCACACGTCCAACAAAAATCGCTAACCCGCTAATATCCCCAAAATGAAAGTTATCGAGGAAAGGCTGCCTCTTTAGACATTTCAAACCCAAAAGGTTTAACTTCAGTGCAGTTACAGATGGGAAGTTCAGTTCTCAGCTTCTACAACAACAATCCACACAGCAAGGACTTGGCGGCTGGCAGCCTTGCATTTGGACGGTACCTGATTTTAAAGAAAATCATGACTACAAGGGAAACTCGTCTCTCTTTAAAAATTATACTTTTATCTTGTTTTCAACATGACTAAAGACAATGAAGCTACCCCTCAATAAAGAGTAATGTATAAAGATATGTAAAAAATTACATGCTGTGTTACGTGAATATGTGTAACGATTTAGAGAAGATAAAAACATAGGTGTCTGATCAATCTAAGTAGGACAAGTTGAAAGATATGTACTCTAACACACGTTTGTTGTTCCACATTACAATCTTGCATTTAAAATTTCTCTCTTTAACTGTGTCGGAATAAATTACACTACAATGTTTTAAGCTCTCACACTTGAAACTGATGTGAAAGTCACACAGTCATAGCGTCAAGCCACAAGATATGACCATGTTGGGCAGTGACAAAATTCTAAGAAAATGTTCCACCAACCCTGCAATGTAGCTTTACTTAGAGGCAGGATGAAAGCTGCTGTTTCTTCAAATAAAACTAAAATTATACAAGCCTGAGCAATTCGCAAACAGCTTTGAGAAATCCAACATCCTGCCTCTAAAAATCAGTATCTCTGCATTTTTAATGGAAGATACCCTGAAATGAAAAGTGAGAGTTACTAAGGGATCGTTTAAGTAAATTTAACTTTTCCCTCTGAGAGGCCAGCGACACCAACATCCGACAGAAGACGGACTGTCACACACCGGTCCCCACTCTCTTACCTTGCACAGCTAAGCCCGCCAGCCGGATCACCTGTTCCAGCGTACATCGCAACCGCCCTTCAAGCACGTCTTTTTTGACTTGCAGGTAATACTGATATCTGTTCATGGAAACAGAAGAACAAATAACCTTAAAAACACATACTTGGAATACATTCCCACGACATCGATGCCTCTGGATGTGAAACCTTATGTACACAGCAGGATACACAGGTGATGTCGATAAAGGTCAGGTCTATAGAAGATGGAAAGTGACCTCTGCCTGTGTTTATCTTTGTTTGATGTGGCAGGTGCCACGTCCCGTTCACTCTGAGTTTGAGAGCGTTCTCATCACATCATTTCACTGCGGGCCGGCAGGATGAACTACTGATAAGAACCAGCTCTTCACAACAAGAGACCAAGAACGAAAACGCTCTTCCACACTTCGACAACCACAACAGCACAGCTGCCAAAGCCATATTCAACAGTGTGTGCACTCCTGAAAAACTTCTGGAAACACACCATTTCTTAAACCCCAAGGCTTGGGAGAGTAGAAGACAAATAGGCCAAATCATTGAGAATTCTGCTAATGGACAGGATAAAGCTTTTCAGAGCCGGGTTCACCCTCCACGTCTGTGACTCACAAAAAATCTAATCAAATGTGATACGGAGCCTTCCAACCCAAAGTACGTCCTCCAAGCAGCAAAGTTCAGACGGACAGAATGTGCCCATACACAACATCAACCTCAGACTAGACCACTCTTCTAGAAACTAATACAGCGTTATTGTTTCCTCGCCAGTAAAATCGCACTTAGAAATCTCCTCACCCCAAACCTTTACATCCCAGGACTCCACTTCCTTTGACCATACTCTTAGAACACAGCTACCTCTAGAACAGTCACACTTTTTAGGCATTAATTCTTGGCAAATGGTAACCACCTTTTTGCTCCTGGTAACCATAAGTCTGTACTTCTTCAAAATTTTGGCATGTCAATCAAGGGAGCTCAGGAGTGACCCAAAGCCCAGCTCTCGTGGAGAGAGGCAATCAGCCCTGAGAGCTAATTATTGCTGCCTCTACCTTGATATCATGGACATTGCTACATATCAATCCAATACCTATTTGAACAGAAGAATCAGGCTCGACAAAATAGTCTCTACTTCTCTACTCTTGGGTTTATGGGACAAGGTAAAGACAACCAGGTCTGTCTCTGGTGGGAAAACCTACACTCAAATTAGAAGGACCAACACTCGGCGTTATCCAAAGTTTTTTTTAGTCAAACTTAATGTCTAATAGAAAAACAACCTATTTTTCCTACCACCATTCTATCTTTCACCTAAAATATTCAAGATCATTTTACAGCGTCCAGTAGCGAATCAATAATTTGACTACTTGTCAATGTCGGTTGACTAAATCGATTAATGTACATAACAATTACCTTCACTGCTTTTCAGAGACAAGTCCCTGGTACCTGTAGAAAACCTTTGTGTCCACTCACCACTCTGAGCTCAGTGGACACTGCCCTGACCTCACCTAGTCATTATATCCTTAGCTGGTTAGAGGCATCGTGGATTCTAAATCCCAACAAATAGGAACAGAGGTTTCATATAAGACCTTGTGATTAAAAATCTTTTGTTGGTAATGAAGTGGCAGCTCTGCTGTTTCCGAATGTGCACAGTTTAGAGCTAATACTAGACAAGATACTTTGAAAAATCCTGTGAAGTTGAAGGTACCACCTTTGTGTGTGTGTGTGTGTGTGTGTGTGTGTGTATTTTTTTCTTTGTTGAGGGAGTTTCTGGCAATAATATATGATAGAGGGGAAAGGGGAAGTCATGACCTGCCTCTTCATTCTTCATAGGAGAGAATCAGAGTAAATGAAAACATTTTGAAGCAATAATTGTAAACGAATTAAAAGAAACAGCATGAGAGTGAATCAAAGTATTGAAGACTAAAGAAACCTGAATTGTTGCAGTTAAAATATGCCATGTTCCCCTCTGGCTTCCTTTTTTCCCCTGTTCACTGAGGTCAAGTCCCCAAGCTCTGGCATATTTTTCAAATGTTTCACACAAGGTGAGTTACCATCACAGAAGGGTGGTCCCATGCATTCCCATGATCCACGTGCCTGCTGTGTGCCTGAATGTCTCCCATCTCAAGGGGAAAGAGACAGCCAGCCTGCACATGGCAAGTGCCAAGGATCGCAGGTTCCATGGTTTCATTCAGCAAACCAAGAGCTCCAACAGAAATGCACCTTTGCTTCAAGGAGTGTGCACCCTATCGAGTCCAAGCAAAGCTCAGGGCTTCTATAACCTTACTTAAATAACAGATTTATGCCTAAAAACATAACCTAATGATGCACACTATTAGTTCATCTCCTAGGAGAAAGCTCAGTAAAACCTAAACTAAGAGGGAAACACAGGCTTCAGAAGCCTTCTTCTCATGCAAAGCTACAGCACATGTTTTCTGTTGCATCCTCCATCTTCCTTCATGGTTTGTCCTCAGCACCCACCGCCATACTCTTTCCCTGTCCCCAGCCTGGTTCTCAGTTTTCCTCTGGCACCTGTCTTGTGCCTCTGGGCCCGTTCTCCAGGAAACAGTAAAAGGTCCACTCGTTCACGTGAGGAAACTTTTCCTTCAAGAGATTTTAGGAATTGCCCGGGAGCCATTCAGGAAAGATCTTTTTTTTTCCAGTACGCGAGCCTCTCACTGCCATGGTCCCTCCCGGTGCAGAGCACAGGCTCCGGACGCGCAGGCTCAGCGGCCATGGCTCACAGGCCCAGCCGCTCCGCGGCATGTGGGATCCTCCCGGACCGGGGCACGAACCCGTGTCCCCTGCATCGGCAGGCGGACTCTCAACCACGGCGCCACCAGGGAAGCCCAGGGAAGAACTTTTATGTTTATAACCTAGCCAGTTCTCAAAAAGGAGAACACCTTCTTGTAGAAACCCAGGCAAGCAAGGGGGTCCTTAGTCATCAAAGACCTTTTAAGTACCAAGTGTTCACTGTGAAAGCAGATAGGTCTTTGAAGAAGAGCCACTTAGAATCTGAAGACCATACTTTCAAAACTGGGGGAATAAGAAGAAAAGAGGGATGACGAAAAGTGTTAACATCATCCTATGGCCAGAGGAGCCCGCTGTGTTTTTCTTCAGAAAAATTAAAGGATGTTTAATTTTTTTGTTAATAAAAACAACAACAAAAAACCCCCAAAGGACTAAAAAAACAAAATCTCACAATAGGAAGGAATGTTAGTGTTTATTAAAGAAAGGTACAATGGGATTCTAAAAACAACAGCAAGAACAACACGCACAAAACCCAAAAACCCAGACAAACCAGAAGACATAATTTCAAGGTGGGGAAGGATGGTAACATTTGCCTACTCGTCCGTCCTATTCAAACAGTGTTTGAAACTCTTCTACATGCATTCACTCCTTCGTATCTGGAGTTGTTTCGACTCATTTTCTGCTCTCCAAGCCCAGGAGACACATGGATATTAACGAACATTCATTAAGCACTTCCTGTACGTCTAAGTCGGCTAGATGCCGAGAACATCCTGGAGAAGGCTAAGACAGTCGGCCCTGCAGGGATGCTCATCATCTCTCGGGCCACTGCTGTCACGTTTCTCTCTCCATTTAAGGGTTTAATGTTTAAGAACCAACGAGAAAAGCATCTTAAAAGGTGTTATCCTAGCATTATCTTCCATAGCTAGGGCCTTTTACACGTCACCTTGGAGGCAAAAATGATTAGCTGAGACCTTGGGAAATATAATCCACAGCACCCAGCAAAACAATAGTTATAGTTTTCTTACCCTGCTGATCCCAACTTTCATCCACAATTATCACTTCTATAAAATGTATAAGCAGGTTCCATCTATTATAGATCCATCCCACGCTAGGCAACAGCGAATCCCAATCCACTAGCAAGGAACACCAGGATTGTTCCCGGTCATTTAGGTTAAATGTAGGCTTGTGCTGGTAAGCAAAACCAAGGAGCTGAAGAATGCAATGCCCCTGCCTGCAAGCCATCCAGACTACGAGAGAATCTGAACAGCGTTAATGATATGGTGTGATTGCCATTTGAGATTGTGGATATTACTACATGAGATCACAGAAACAGGAATGGAATCTGAACCACTTTGCTAATTGATTGTTTGCTACATTTCTGCTCAAAAGGTACTTTTATAAGATATAATAATTCTATCCTATATGAAGACCAAATTAGAGAATATGAGCTGAAATTCTATTTCTAGAATGTTTGGTTTTTGCTTATTTTTGATTAGAGATTCAATTCTAACAGCAGTAAAATATAACACTGAATCCTATTCTGGAAACATGCAATTTCATGGAAGTATACTCCACTCCACCCTGTCATAGCTTTGGGTGGAGGGGAAAAGAAAAAAACCAATCCTTGTGCCAGGAAAGTAAGTATTTGCCAACTTTCCAAAGGGATCCTCTTTGAAAACCCAAACCCACAAGGAAAGCTTTTAAATATTTTTTATATTCAAAGACCTGGAAATAGTCCATCTGACTGCTGAGGTCCAATGAATGGCTTTAGGTGAAGATTTTGCTCTCCCTCTAAGAACTGGTGAACATAATTATGCTTATTGAACAAGGGTAACATTTCTATTTTCAGTTTTTTGTTTTATTTTGAATCTCCAGAGATTAATTTATGGATTGAATGCAAGTTTCTCTGGGTGAAGCAGTAAAGGCTTCCTGATAATTGGTGCTATTAAACATCACACTTGGAAACTGACAGACACTATAAATCCATCCCTAGAGGTTTCATCTATCTGGAATACTTCTATCCAAACTCAAGAAAATATGTGACTTCTCCATGTTCTTTCCTCCCCCTAAGATTTTGAAAAGAAAGGTTAAAAAAATGCCACACTGGGGCTTCCCTGGTGGCGCAGTGGTTGGGAGTCCGCCCGCCGATGCAGGGGACGCGGGTTCGTGCCCCGGTCCGGGAAGACCCCACATGCCGCGGAGCGGCTGGGCCCGTGAGCCATGGCCACTGAGCCTGCGCGTCTGGAGCCTGTGCTCCGCAACGGGAGAGGCCACAGCAGTGAAAGGCCCGCATACCGCAAAAAAAAAAAAAAAAAAAAAAGCCACACTGAATTAAATCAGTAAAGCATGCATTCAGTGGTATCAAAGGACTCTTTCAAAATTACTCCCCATTACATTATCCTCAATGTTTACAGATGTGCTGCTATGATCTTTCATCTCTTATTTTAATTTATATATGAGGGCTTTATCTAAGCACTTATGCAAGTATATTTCACATGCAGGTCTGTTAATACTTCTCAGATTGAGAAATTCCACACGGTATTCTGGAAAGTATGGACTGTACCGCCACAGAACCACAAATAAGGCAAGAGAACCCAGAGGCCGAGTACGTGCTGCTTTTAAAATATTCCTCCCACCTCTCTCACACGTGAAATATTCATTCCAAGTCCAGTTCAGCAGAAATGCCTCAAACAGGGAATAGCCATGAAAATCTGAAAACTTTAAGATGTGGTTTCGGTCATGCTTCTACCCAAGGGCTCAACATAACTCAGCCTAAATCACAGGATGCTGGAGACAGGAGGATGGTAGGCCACTATCACTGCTCTGAATGCTGCCACCCTCCATGCGGCCTCCCCTCCCAGAGCGTCATAGCCGAATTAACTCTGAGACTAGCTTCGGGATCAGTGAAATGGAGGAGGGAGTGACACATGCCAATCCCAAGCAGAAGCTTTCCAAGCCCGTGCCTGGTTCCCAGCTCTGCTTCCCTCTGCCCTGAGACCTGCAGTGTCCAGGTAGCACTGCTGCCTGGTTAGCCTGACCACCAGGGAAAGAAGGCAATGGACACAGCACACATGTAAGGTAGCAAGAAATGAGCCTTTGGCTCTGAAAGCCACAGAGAGGTGGAGGTCATATACTATTACAGCATGACTTAGTGTAAGCTACTTAATAAGGGAAGGATTTCGAAAACTCACGCCCAGCTCTTCTGTTTCTAGAGAAGAAAACTCTGTTGAGGAAGGAGAATGACTTGCCCAAGGTAACACTGCTCCTTGAAGGCAGGACCACACAGACCAGAGCCTGGAGCTCCATTTCTGCATGGCAACCTCAGAGGTGATGAGAGTGGGATGGGATTCCCAGCCATTGCAGGCAAGTCATCAATTTCACTGAAGTCTAAAAATAGAAATGAAAATGCAAACACCACTGCTGGGTGATTTTCATGATTCCAATGCTTCTAAGGAAGGGCTTCAACAACCAAGCTGCCCTCCCCTCCCTCATCTGTGCCACAGCATATGAGACAAGCATTGACATAGAAGCTTTTCTGTAAAAACATATTACATGACATGTTTCATACTTTGGCCCTTGGATTATTCAGATCTGTTTTTTCTCCCAGAGCAGCCTCTGGGATATTTCACTTTCCTCCCGAAGGTAGAAGGAAGGGAAAGGAGACTGAGTTATGCATTCTAACGACTCATTGACAACTTCATAAGATGCATAGAGGGATAAAAGTAAAATCTAGAGATCGGGGTCTCCAATTAATAGGCTCCTACCTAGAAGGAGAGGCTGTATGCAGAAGCCAGTGCAAACTGGGCCCTTAAATGTATATGTTGCCAAATGCAACATTTTTTAAAAAGTAAACAGCAGTTCATCAGTAACACACACAATCTTTACTGCCTTGCTTTGAGTAAAGATACTTCTATATTATGGATCATTAAAAGTTACTCAGACTTGGGCTTCCCTGGTGGCGCAGTGGTTGGGAGTCCGCCTGCCGAGGCAGGGGACACGGGTTCGTGCCCCGGTCCGGGAAGGTCCTACATGCTGTGTAGTGGCTGGGACCGTGAGCCGTGGCCGCTGAGCCTGTGCGTCCGGAGCCTGTGCTCCGCAATGGGAGAGGCCGCAGCAGTGAGAGGCCCGCGTACCACAAAAAATATAAATAAATAAATAAATAAAATAAAAAAGTTACCCAGACTTCACTCTGTTAGTGAAGTTACCCAGACTTCACTCTACTAAGGTATTAATAACACTTGAAGCTGTCTGATCGGCACATACCACCCATGCATTGATCTCTTTTACCCCCACTGCCCAAGGATATCTGAGACAGAAAGAAAACGCTCTTTCGTAGTTAAAAACAGGTGAGTGGAAGCACTTCGTATGCTCTAACTGTGGACCTGCAGTGTCACTGCTGCTGTCAGACAGCTACATCTGCCTTTCCCTCCTCTACAGTTCAAGGTCCGGCAAACCCTCTTATCTCTTCCCATGTGCATGGTCAGTAGGGATGTGACAATTTAGAGAGAGGGAGCACATCAGTACCATCCTTAAACTCCTCAGTCTGTGAAGCTTTTCCATAAAACTACTGGGGTGGGAGGACCAGAGGGAGAAACCAGATTGTTTTGTCATTGTTATTATCAAGAAAAGAGTAAGACTTAAAATGTCCTCTCCTCACTAGAAAACTCCCTTTACAATCAGCAATATCAGAAGAGTCTTGCTAGAATGTACTGGAGACCCAGTTCTCCCAGGACAGTGCAGTAGGTACCAAAACGCTCGCATTGCTTTCTGGTCAGCATTCTATTGGGCAACTAAGAAATAAATGTACAAGCTTTCTACCATAAAAGACAAACGTGGGAGGTGGGGGGATGTTGGGGACAAGCTGTCCTAGAATTCTGGGACACAGGTTGGCAAAGAGCATAATTTTAACTCTTAGATTGACAGAGGTACCGACACAAGAGAAACAGCACATTCCAGCCATTTCAAAGAGTGCTCACAGCTGTAAATCCAGATAATGGACAGGGTGGCCCACCCTGCTCTCCACCTGCCAGGACCAGATAAACAGTACATACGCGGGCATGGAACCAGACAAATGGGAAGGCTTGCCTCCCTCGGCCCCTCTGTCCTCAAAGCCCCCGAGAAGATTTCAGTTTGTGATTATTCGGGTATAATAATGTGTTTGGTTCCTGAGCCATGTACTATCTAAACTCTTTTCTATTTAATGAATGTTCGAGTTGACAGTCAATTAATACTCTGCCTCATCAAGCAGCTGACAAAGTCCGCGTTCCTGCAACTATGCAAAACTGAAATAAACCAACAGGGAGGAAGAAACGAAAGGAAAAGGCTAAAACCATAACTCCACAAAGAGAACCTTAAAAGGAGAAGTTTTTCTTTTTGCCTTTTTTACACCACAAGCCGACACACATGCGTACATGAAAATACAAACACGTGCATACACTCAAACACATACAGACATGATTGTCCTGGCAGAACTTCAGTCCCAGAGGTTTTCAACATTCGCTGATCAATATCCTATATTGCCAGAGACACCTAACTTCTTACTGAGACTCCTTAAGTTTCAGTGAGTCAAAGGATTGCAATTCTTTCCTGAAAAGGATAATGTTTGTTTAAACGCACCCAAACACACACAGGCCTCAATGCTAGTGAAAAAAGGCCAGTAACAGCCAGGTGTCGCAAAAGAGAAAAGCATGCCCCAACCTGATCCTTACTCTCTGCTCTTGAACTCCTGCATTAATTACAACAAATTGCAGGGAATCGAAGTACAGTTTATGTGTACGATAAACTCCCTAATAATAGCTTATAATTCAATCAGGGGTTCTCTTTAAAATAGAAAAACTCATTCTCTACAATACATCCTAGAGAGAGAGCATGAATACCCTGACATCCCTTCTTTCTGTCCCATTCTACGCCATTGGGTACAGATTCCTCTATAGCAATCACACCAATGGAATTTTAAAGAGCCCAATAGGTTTCACTGTTGTGGACTGTGATGCCTTGAACTAGGAAGACAAGGCGACAGCACTAGAAATACCCAGGCTCAAAAGAAAACACTGTCCTCAAGTGTGTGATGTTAAAAGAGAACCTGAGTCTGTTTTGCTCCGGCTTAAAAATCTCCAATGACTTGGAAGAGTTCAGCAGTTCCTCAAACGTTGAATATGGAGTTATCACCTGACCCAGCAATTCCACTCCTAGGTATATACCCAAGAGAACTGAGAATATGTGTTCACAAGGAAACTTGTGCATGAAGAGCAATATCATTCATAATAACCGAAAAAGAAGAAACAGTCCAAACGTCCATCAACTTATGAATGGCTAAACAAAACGTTTATTCCATACCATGGAATATTATTTAGCCATAAAAAGGAACAAGGTATTGATACATTGCTACAACACGGATGAACTCTGAAAATATTATGCTACGTGAAGTAACTCAAGACACAAAAGGCCACATATTGTATGATTCTATTCATATGAAATGTCCAAGAACAGGCAAATCCATAGAGACAGAAAGTAGATCAGTGGTTGCCAGAGGCTGGGAGACAAGGGGAGGGGGAAAGACTGCTAATGTTATGAAATTAGATAGTGGGAATGGTTGCACAACTTTGCATACATAGTAAAAACAACTGAATTGTATACTTTAACGTGCTTAAAATAGTGAATACCATGTTATGTGAATTTTATCTCAAAAAAACAAAATATCCAATAACCCTAATCAGGAAAAACTTCAAACTCCTGATACAGTACACCAGATTCTTCATGATACACTCAGAACTACTTTCTTTTTAATTTCATGTCTCACCAAACAGCATATACTTGAGTTGTAATAAGTTTACTGTGCTTCCCAATACCACCCCCTTCCTGTTTCCTCTGTCTGAATGCCCTTGCCCATCCTTCTCCATTTGGACAATCATCATCTACTCATCCTTCAGAGCCCTGTTGAAATGTATGTCCTTTTGTAAAAGCTTCCCAAATCCTCTCATCCAGTTAGTGAACCCCTCTCCCAGCTCTGAAAGCACGTCACCCGGGTGACCCTGCACTGTTGTCAGCACCTCTCCCGCTCCACACAGACTGGGGACTGGGTCTTTCCATTTAATGTCAGTACCTGGTGCCAACTAGACACTCGATAAATGTTTCTGAGTAGATGAAATACTGACAGAGAAACAAGGACAGAGGGAGGAAGCGAGACTAGTCACCTCACAGGAAGATTATTAGATGTTATTTCTATGGTATGAAAGAGGCACCTGAAAGTTTCAGAAATGTAACCCATCACATATCTGTTTTTAGGCAAAGGGAAACAATATTCCTTCAAAGACCTAGAATAGTCAACACAACGTTAAAGGAGAAGAATCATGTTGGAGGAATGACACTACCCGACTTCAAGACTTACTATAAAGTTACAGTAATCAAGACAGTGCGGTATTGGCAAAAGAAAAGACAAATAGATCAATGGGACAGGATAAAGGGCTCAGATACAGACCCACATAAATACAGTCAACTAATCTTTGACAAAGGAACAAAGGCAATACTATGGAACAAACATAGCTTCTTCATCAAATGGTGCTGGAACAACTGTGAATCTACATGCAAAAACATGAATCTAGACACAAACCTTACACCTTTCACAAAAATTAACTCAAAATGAATGATGAAACTAAATGCAAAATGCAAAACTATCAAAATCCTAGACGATAACACAGGAGAAAATCTAGATGATCTCGGGCATGGCAATGACTTTTTAGATACAACAACAAAGACACAAATTCATGAAAGAAGTAATTAATAAACTGGACTTCATTAAATTTAAAAACCTCTGCTCTGTAAAAGACAGTATCAAGAAAATTACACGACAAACCAGAGACTGGGAGAAAATATTTACAAAAGACACATCTGATAGAGGCCTGATCCAAAACATATAAAGAACTCTTAAAACTCAATAATAAGAAAACAAATAACCCAATTAAAAAACAAGCCAGGATTTCCCTGGTGGCGCAGTGGTTGAGAATCCACGTGCCAATGCAGGGGACATGGGTTTGAGCCCTGGTCTGGGAAGATCCCACATGCCGCGGAGCAAGTAAGCCCATGTGCCACAACTACTGAGCCTGCGCTCTAAAGCCCGCGAGCCACAACTACTGAAGCCCACATGCCATAAGTACTGAAGCCCGCGCGCTTAGAGCCCATGCTGAGCAACAAGAGAAGCCACCACAATGAGAAGGCTGCGCACTGCAACCAAGACCCAAAGCAGCCAAAAATAAGTAAATAAATAAATTTATTAAAAAAAATAAAAACAGGCCAAAGACCTTAACAGACAGTTCATCAAAGAAGATATACAGATGGCAAATAAACACATGAAAAGATGCTCCACATCATAAGTCATCAGAGAAATGTAAATTAAAACAACAATGAGATACTACTGCATTACCTATCAGAATGGCCAAAATCTACAACACTGACAACACCAAATGCTGGCAAGGATGTGAAGCAACAGGCACTCTTCATTCATTGCTGGTGGGAATGCAAAATGGTACAGCCACCTTGGAAGACAGTTTGGTGGTTTCTTACGAAACTAAACATACTCTTACCATACAATCCAGCAATAGTGCTCCTTGGTATCTACCCAAAGGAACTGAAAACTTATGTCCACACAAAAGCCTGCACACAGATGTTTATAGCAGCTTTATTCATAATTTCCAAATTTTGGAAGAAACCAAGATGTCCTTCAGTAGGTGAATGAATAAATAAACTGTGATACACCCAGATACTAGAATATTATTCAGCACTAAAAAGAAATGCGCTATCAAGCCATAAAAACACATGGAGGAAACTTAAATGCGTATCACTAAGTGAAAGAAGCCAATCTGAAAAGGCTACATACTGCACGATCCCAATTATATGACATTCTGGAAAAGGCAAAACGATGGAGACAGTAAAAAGTCAGTGGTTGCAGGGGGAGGATGAGTAGGCAAAGCACACAGATTCTTAGGGCAGTGAAAATACTCTATCTGATAATATAATGATAGACACATGTCATTACACATTTGCCCAAACCCATAGAATGCACAACATCAGAAGTGAATCCTAGGGCTTCCCTGGTGGCGCAGTAGTTGACAGTCCGCCTGCCGATGCAGGGGACACAGGTTCATGCCCCGGTCCAGGAGGATCCCACATGCCGCGGAGCGGCTGGGCCCATGGGCCATGGCCACTGAGCCTGCGCATCCAGAGCCTGTGCTCCGCAACGGGAGAGGCCACAGCAGTGAGAAGCCCGCGTACCGCAAAAAAAAAAAAAAAAGGCAAAACTATGGAGATGGTAAAAAGATCAGTGGTTGCAGGGGGGGGGAAGATAGATAAGATAAAGATATAATCCCAGCAACTGCCTAACAAAGCCAGTTCTTCTGTAGATGAGGTAATGTCCCAGAAATGAGGAGAAAATACTAAGGGCTTGATAAATGTTTGATGAATGAATGATGGAATGAAAGTAATTAATTAATTATAAATCCAGAGAGACTATGATAAAAATAGAAGTTCCCAGCCTATATTAAATCACATGGTTAGACCCACAGGGTATCTGATTATTACTGGTGACCACGAAACTCAGTATGGATAGAGGTGAATGGGGAGACCACTGGGTACCAGGATGCTATCTTCTTCAAGCCATTTTCCTGCTATCAGAGCAGGACAGCACGAAATGAAGGCCTTCTTCAGTTCTTATAAACGAAATGTGCTGGTCTACCCAACTCTCACACACCCACTGGACTCAAGAAACAACTGAAGATTCTATATTGGCCACAAGGCAAATGACAAGCCAAGCCAAGGGAACACCCTCCAGCTGTGGGAACCTCTAGTCTAAAATAAGTGTTGGAAGGGAATAATCTGTCAGTGACTGTGGGGTTTTTTTCTGCTCACAGTGACGGGCTGAGAATCCTTCCTGCCTTTAGCTGTCTTCCGCCAGCCCTGTCCCTGGGCTCAGACACCTCAGTACTCTGTGTGACCAGCACCACATACGTCCTTCCTCCCAGCATCTCTGTCATCGAAATCACGATGAAATCCATTGTGCTAGCTCTTAGTTAGGGACCCAGTTTTGTCCTTAACTAAGACTAGCCAAATCTAATTTTACACTCTGGTTGCTGTTTTTACTTATTGACCAAACTACGTTTTAAATATTTTTCATCACTAGGCTTCAGGCTTTAGTGCTTAAACTCTGCAGGTGCCCACTTACCCCATGCTCTCTTAGCCACTTAATGCACATTTCCTCATATTCACAGCTTAAAAATGCCTGAGACCTAACAGAGTGACCCATATTAAAAGTATATTTTAAAACACATAAGTGAGATGGGTTGTTCATCAGAAATAGCAAAACAGCTGCTATTTCTGCTCAGAGGTCAGAAATATGGGAGATACCTTAAAATCCTGATGGATGATCGAAATTTCCATTGTGTGGGCCTATTGTGACCAACCTCACCTCACTTTTTTTTTTTGCTGTACGCGGGCCTCTCACTGTTGTGGCCTCTCCCGTTGCGGAGCACAGGCTCCGCAGCCATGGCCCATGGGCCCAGCCGCTCCGCGGCATGCGGGATCCTCCCGGACCGGGACACGAACCCGTGTCCCCTAGCATCGGCAGGCGGACTCTCAACCACTGCGCCACCAGGGAAGCCCTCACCTCACTTTCTATTTGGCCAATGAGATTCATGTTCAACTTCTCCCCAATCACAGCACTTCAAAATCACAGCCTTCATATATTTCGAATGAAGACAGGCTCATCATCTCTATCAAGGCATAAGCACTCTGAGGGCAGGAACACACCAGTCTTTGTTCAGTGATTCACAGACCCAACCGATGATCCCGGACATGATAACTGCACAATCAAACACTATGATCATTTACTGACTCAGAGAAGCCCAGTGGGTAAAACAGAACTCTTTCTTTGGAAGTCAGCCACCCAAACAGTTGGCACAGAAGCCTACCAGACGCAGCAGCAAAGCGAAACCCCCAAATCACCTATTCTCCAGGTAATGCACAATAAAGCCCTTCCCAGCCACCAAACTGGAGTAATTCATTCCATCCTCTGTGTTCCCCAGCGTCTGGTAACTCTAACATGCCTAATCAAGGCAATGTATTTAGTTATGGGGACTTCTTTCTGCCACCTGGGCTACTGTATGAGCTTATTTTGTACGTCTTTGTATCTCACCTCAACATCTAGCATAAAGTAGGTCTTCACTGTACCTCTACATTAGAACAAGACATCACGCCAGTCATACGTGATGTGGCCTTACTTAAAAGCCAGTTAGTTACAGACTAGCTGAAAGAAACTTTACATTGTTCCTAGGGGGGTCTGAAAGAAATAATACAAACGTACCGCATGTGCATCAAAACCTATGGCAGACTTGAACTCTCCACGATTGAAATTTTCATCAATTTCTCTAGATGTTAAGAAATCGGAAGATTCAAATAATCCTTAACAATAACCGTACTTTCCATTTGTAGCGTTGTCTTCCAAGTGTTTTCACGTGTAATACGACACGTCACTTCATATTCACAGCCACCTTTGAAGACAGTCACTACAATTTCCCTTTTCCCCGGGAGGAAGGGGAGGCTCACAGAGGCAAGGTGACTTGCCAAGACTCCTGATCTTACAGTCAAGTGCTTTCATGACAACATTGCGCCTGCGTAGTAAACTGGCACAGTCTGTAGTTTCTGTGAGTGTGGAGCATAAACCTCAAAGGAAAAACTGGAAGGAAGAAAAGAAGTACAGAAGACTGTAAACACATTACAACCTGAATCCACTGACCACTCACTGGATTTTTACTGCTGGAAATGAATACTACTTTTCTTTTGCAGAATCTTCAAAAGCAGCTAAGAAGATCAAATGTGGCAACAACTGCCAAAGATAAAATACCAAACCAGCAAACATCTCACTGCCCAAGAATCTAGCATCTTCCTATGCTGTGCTTTCTGCCAAAATTGTTCTTGATATTTTCAGGCATGAAAATGTCTCTCTACAATTCTTCCTTTCAAACCCCTTCTGGGGCTCTAGGATCAAAGGACTAGATACTCCATGTGTTGAGTGCAGTTTTACAATAATTTTAGATGTCCTTCCTTCCGTTAGAGTTTCAGTTTACTAACTGCCCCAGTCTCTACGCAACCCCCAATACTTAGTAGACTTTAAGGTAGGAACTTTTAATTCCTAGAAAAGAAAATGATGACCCGAAGTGACAATGAACTATACACAGGTGGAAAGAAGCCCTTTGTTTAGGTATGGGGGCAGGGAAGGGGGACTGTCAAGCAGAGGACTGTAATTCCCACATCAAAGAAAATTCCTCATTCCTCATTTCTTCCATTTCATGCAGAAGGCTGCTAGAAACACATTTCTCTTTCTCACTCTGTTTAAGAATTGAAAATGTTCTCATTAGAAACCAGAGTAAAAACATATCAAATGTTTCTTTAGGAACCCAAAACCTAGGTACACAAAACCAAGAAGGTGCCAGTTCTGGAGAGTCAGTAGCTGCACGGGGCCTGAGGTCATGTTCAAAAGACAGGATTCCTACAGAAAAGTACAAACTCCCCCTTAAACAAAAAGCTCAGCGGGCTTCTCCTAAAAAATTATGACTGCAGAAGATATATGGCCTGCTATATTTTGTTAATATGTTCACGAAATCACTACAAAATCCACTGGTTAGTAATCATAGTAAAAATGGTCAAATTCTATTACCACAATGATTTCTGAACCTCTTATAACACTTTTATTCAAAAGTAAAGCCAACGTAGACCCAATTTACTGGTAAAATATTAGAAATGCACAAATAAATATATTCAATGATGCATTCATCCATTCAATAAAACTTAACGAGCACCTACTACATGCCAAGAGTGGTTCTCGGCACTTGGGATAGAGCAGTGGCTAAAAAGTCCCCATCCCTGCTCTCGTTCATGTAGGTTACATTCTGGTAGGGACCGACAAGCAATAATTAATTAATAAGTAAGTTCGCTGAGATAAAATCAGGTAAGAGGTATAGAGAGTAACAAAGTGCAGGTGGTCAAGAAAGGTCTCTCTGATAAGATGAACTTTGAGCAGAGATCTGAAAGAAATGAGGAGCTAGCCATTGTGGGGGCGGGTGGGGGGGAAGTGTGGAGGATGCTCTCGTTCCAAGCAGATAAACAGCAAATACAAAGGCTTGCAAGAAAATGTGTGGTGATGTGTTCAGGAACGGCGAGGTGGCCAGTGTAGCAAAGAGTGAGCAAGAGGTCAAACGGCAGGGAAAGGAGGATGAAAGACAGGGAGTGGCACAGATCGTAAAGGGCTTCTACCACAAAAGGTCAGGATTCTGACTATTCTAAGATGGCAAATCAGTGGAAGGAGCTGTGCAAGGAAGCTACATGAACTGACATACGTTTAAAAGGATGGTACTGGCTGCTGTATAGACCTCGGACTGTAAGGGGCAAGGGTGGGAGTAGGGACACCGGTCAGTAGAAATGACCGTGGACTGAGGTACAGCAACAGCCATGGGCATGGGAGGAAGTAGTCAGATGCTGGACATATTCTGAAGGTTGGCTACAGGGTGTATGAGAAAGAGAGAATTCAAGGATGACTGCAACATTTTTGACCTAAGGAACCAAACTAAAATCTTTAGATAAAGGCCTCTCCTTTTTGGACAACTGGCAGACTACTTTTTAACAAATAGATTTGGGGGAAATGGATTTAACTGTTGGTTTAAAAAAAAAAATTATAATCAGATTATGTTTTACTATTACAAGTTCATCAAAATACTTCAAACATTTGATTTAATCTTTTTTAAGTTTGGAGGGGGGTGTCTTTGATATAGTAATGGATTCACTCTTCTTTTCATCATTCTTTTTCTTCTTCTTCCTCTCCCTTGTCCCCCCGCCCCCAAATCTTCTGCTTTGTATTTCTGTAAAAGCAGAATGAAGTTCTTAGATATTTCTACCTGTTTTCTATGATCTGAATTTTGAGTCCTGATCACCAACAGCAAGGAGGCCCATGTAGCAAACGTGGAGTGAGTAAAAGGACACGTGGTAGGAAATGGGAAATGAAATACTACTCTCATCCAGCATCTGCAAAAACCCTGCGAAGCCCAAATCATGGGCACTTCCCACTTGATCTCCATTATAAAACCGCCATACTTTAAAAACAACATCCTCCTCATCAAATTAAAGAATAATAACACTAAAAAAAATCTGCAGTATAACTTGATGAAAAAACATGCACTGAAAAGATTAGGGAGAAAGGAAAACCAAGTGTAATTACTGTGTAATTACTAGTTACTAGTCCATGCATTTTCTGTTACTTAAATTTTACCTTTATGAAAACTCATCTAGAGCCACTATCCTCTTTGCACTGGCAACTAAGTCCTGTACACGTTCCACGTAGACCTAAGTCCCAAGCATTTCTCCACTTTCTCAAGTATAATTTCCATCAATTCTTACATAAAGGAATGACTGGTTTGTAGACAGACATTTCCTCATCAAAGTCATAACTATAGATTTAAGTCAAATCTAAAGAAGAATTTGACTAAAAACTTTTTAAAGAAGAACAAACACAGTGGACCCTTCTACAGTTTATTATATATATATATATTTATTTATTTATATAAATACCTTCTATATGCTTATCATTTCTATGGAGGGACCTGTAACAATTATTATGTGAAAAGAAACCATTTTGGGGGAACTGCACAACATTGTTTCACAATTTTTTTAGAGAATTTGGTATCTGATTTTAATCATTCAGCTAACTAGGTACCATATGCTCTTATAATTCCCTGAATTTTATAAAAGGGAAGGGGACATTCATAAACAGCTATAAATATTTCAAAAATGTGACCTTCGTGAGGGAAGATAGGGACTTTGGCTATTTTGTTCACTGCTGTATCTCCAGTTACTAGAAGATTCCTAGCACACAACAAATGCTCAGGATATACTTATTGAATGTATACACACACACATGAATGAGTGAATGAAAAACCTAAGTGACTGGTATATTGCCCAAGATGGTTGTCTACGCTAACTCAAATATAAACTATAAAATTGTGTTGTTATACTAGTTATTCCATGCTAAGAATAAATATGTGGTATTTAATAATAAAATATTTGGGGGAAGTACTAAAGGTGGATAATTTTTTTTTCAAAACATAGGGTTTTAGGATGAGAAGAAAAAGTAAAAGTGGTCTCTTTATAACAAAAATACTGAGCACTCTAGACTTAAAGATAGCATTTTTCCTCAATGACTACCAAATTAAAACTCTAAAGAAGAAACAACATAACTTAGTCCCAGGATATAGAGAGAGATTTCATACCAGGAACCTGTGACCCAATAGTAACAGGAAAATCTTGAACTTCAAAAAATTCTTTTTTCCAAGAAATCAAAAAGCTGATTCAAAAAGATACAATTATTTCTATAAGATAGAAGTTTTTAACCTCTCCTGTGGTATAGGAGATAGTATTTAACAGATTAAGAAGATAACAAGAGAGACTAACTGGTTTCCCCAAGGTCACACAGCAAGTTAACAGGGGCACCAAAAGCAATGCAGAACTGCTGACTCCTGGTCTTCTCTATTTCTGGCTGAAACCACATTGATTTCAGAGGATTCAACAAGTGGATATGTCTTTGCTGGCAGAAAGGAGAAATGAACTTCATCACCTCTATCTTACGGATGTGGAAACTGGCTCTCAGAGGGTAGTCACCTTCATGATTTACAAGGAGTAAAGGGGTGAAGCCAAAATACAAATTCAGGGCTCTTTCTGCTACAATGTAGCTGCTTCCTACCACATTTTAGGACACCCTTGAGGAATTTACACTGCAATTTTCTTCTCCTCTCATATAATTTCCTAGGAATGTTCTCCCTTCAGAATGTTCTCCACCTTCACCCATCAGTGAGCCCCTGCTACTTATGGGAGTTACCTTACCCTTTAGGTATGTGTGGGAGAAGACAGCCTACCACCTTGTCTTCCCTTCCAACGGTCCTGATTCACCTATCAAAATCCAACATCTTCTTCAAAGTCCAATTCAAAGTCCACTGACACTTCACACTTCGAGTTTCCTTTACTGTCAACTTGACTAGGCCACCATATCCAGATGTGTGGTCAAACACTATTCTACAGGTTTCTGTGAAGCTGATTTTTTGGTAAGATTAACATTTAAGTCAGCAGAGTAAAGCAGATTATCCTCCATAATGTGGGGAGGGACTCATCCAATCTGTTGAAAACCTTAAGAGACTGACTTTGCCCAGGGAAGGGGCAATTCTGCCAGCCGCCCACCTTTGGACACAAACTGCAACTCCTCCCTGGGTGTCCATTCTGCAGGCCTACTCTGATGATCTTGGATTTGCCAGCCCCCATAGTCCTGTGACCCAATTCCTTAAAAGAAATCTCCCTCCATTGCTACAGATCCCGTTAATTCTGTTTCTCTAGAGAACCCTAATACACTTTCCCAAAGTTTCCTCTTACCATTCCACCCATGAAAGGTACCGCCAGTTGGCATCACCGTATACTAGTGATACCTTCAGATATTTTTATGTGACCATCTAATCTTCCCTAATAGACTGAAAAACCCATTGAGAACAGGAGCGCCATCTCGTGCCACTCTACATTTTAGAGCATCTTACACTTAGGGACTAATAAATGTGCTGAATGAATGTCCAGAGATGAGTCTGGAAGGCAGAGGAGGCTTCCAAAGCAGGAAGGAAAAAGGAAGAGGGTGATACTTCCAGTACTAGCAAAGAACAGAAAGAACTGAGCAGCTCAGGTGTCAAGAAACATTGAATAGACCGGCCAAACAAGTATAAAAAGTGAACGGAAGGAAGTAGAAGGCAATAAGGAAGATACAGCCTTGCAATGCTTCAAATGCCGGTGTATGTTTATCTTTGAGGCAACGGTAAGCCCTCAAATCAAAAAGGTTTCTGATAAAAGGAAAATGATGAAAACAACCACCCTTAAGAAAAATGTTTAGAGTTGGTGTGTAGGTGGTATGTACCACAAGATGGGTGGGAAAGATACAAGTTAGGAGGCCAAATAATAATTATGATAATAGTGTCAGGTACTATAAAGCATACTTTTCCATTTACTAACCAGATTAATCCTCATGAGATCTGTTCGTGAAGAAACTAAATCATAGAAAGGATAAATAACTCACCCGAGGGCATACAGAAGGCAAGTAGCAGAGCTAGAATTCAACTCCAAGTCCGTCCAACTCAAAAGCCAGTTGTCCTCACCACTTCACTGTATCTCAGGCCAGAGGTAAGAAAACATAAAGCAGGGACAAAGTAAGCTGGAATGGGTTTAAATGGAAAGTGGGGCAGCATAGGGGTAAACATAGCTTCCGGAGCCCCACTGCGTAGGTTTGAATCACAGCTCTGTCGCTTATTCATATCTGGGGGCAAGTTACTCAACCTCTCTGTGCCTTAGTTGCCTATTCTGTAAAATTAGAAAAAATAGTAGTACTAACTCTAAGAGTTATTGTAAGGACTAAGTGACTTAATACATATAAAGATCTCAGAACTGTGCCCTGGCACACAGTAAACATTTAACAAATGTGAATAGTCATTATTGTTAATATTAAGAAAGATCAGTAATTGTAATGATCTGCAGCTGAGCAAATACCAGAGTACTTGCTTTTATGTTTACTAATGCGCCCTAGTGGCCTCAAGCACAGTAGGCACACAATATATATTTATTTTATAAATAATGAACGCAATACAGGGAGCAAAGAGAAAGCAAGATCAAGTTGCTAAGATTTTTCAGCCTGAAAATTTGCTTTTTATTTTCCTGGTAGTAATAAAAAATTTTACAGAACTGCTAGATAAAACTAATCTATGCACGTTCAGCAGAAATGGGTCCACTTGTCAAAGCCATATGCAAGAATGTCCATAGGATACGTACTAGAAGGTCTATAATACACATACTAGACATGTAAACAGCAGCACAGTTCATAGTAGCTCCAAATTGGAAGCAATCCAAATGTCCTCTCAGGAGAATGTGTAAATTGTAGCATATGCATATATTGGAATATTAGGCAGCAATGAAAAGGACCGAGATCTAACTATACATATATTGTTATATGGATGACTCTCACAAAATGGTGATTAAAGAAGTAAGACACCAAAGAGAACATACTGGATTATTCCACTTAAAAAGTTAAAAAAAAAAAAAAGTAAAACTAATCTATATTTTTAGAAGTCAGGATTATGGTTACTCTGGGGGGATAGAGACTGACAGGGAACATGAGGAAGGACGTGAGGAGCTGGTGATGTTCCGATTTTTTTTTTCTTTTTTTTGGCTGTGTTGCTGCACGCAGGCTTTCTCTAGTTGTGACAAGCAGGGGCTACTCTTCGTTGCGGTGCACGGGCTTCTCGCTGCAGTGGCTTCTCTTGTTGCAGAGCATGGGCTCTAGGCACACGGGCTTCAGTAGTTGTGATTCGTGGGCTCAGTAGTTGTGGCTCACAGGCTCTAGAGTGCAGGCTCAGTAGCTGTGGCGCATGGGCCTAGTTGCTCCGCAGTATGTGGGATCTTCCCAGACCAGGGCTTGAACCCGTGTCCCCTGCACTGGCAGGCGGATTCTTAACCACTGCGCCACCGGGGAAGTCCCGATGTTCCGATTTTTGATCTAAGGACTGGTTACACGGGTGTGTTCACTTTGCAAAGATTCACTGAACTGTACCCTCTGATTTCTGCATTTGCCTGTATGTGTCACCCTTTAACAAAATTTACCTTAAAAATGATTATTGGTAGAGAAAGAAGATGACAATGAGACTCCAAGTGGAAGTAACTTCCAGAGCGTGGAGGAATGGTCAGGGCCTGGTATAACAAATGACATAAGGAAAGAGCGCCCTGGATGACTCTAATTGCCAATTTATAACAGGCAAAGAATCACGGATTTACCTATAGGAAAATGAGCTATGTAGGGAAGGATTTAAGGTCAGGAGAGGTAGCAGGAGGGTAACAGTTCATCACTGTCTGCCTTTCTGGATCCTACAAGATGTGGTTGTGCAGGAGTGTGCGAAGTGCCCCAGGTAGAGGTGATCAACAAATGGTACTGTCATCGTCACCCCAGGGAGCCTGAATCAAGACTATGACACGCAAGCAGAGGGGCTCCGTGAACGTAGGTTCCTTAAGAAAAAGGCTGTATTTTGCATATACTCCAGTGCCGTGCACACAGTAGATACTCAGTATATTCATGAATGTGTTCTAGACTGTCCTCTGTCAACAGGAAATCAGGAATAAGATGTGGGTAAGTGGTACAAAATTAAGACATCTGTCAGAAATTACCTCTAAAGTCTGAAGATGATTAAGCTCTATGGCAGATCATAGATAAAGAAAAATTTAGAAGGGGCAGAGTTCTGGCAAAGCGAGGACCAGATAAGGGAATGGCACCAGGAGCCCAGGAGGGAGGGAATTTCAGGAGTGGACTCGCCATGTCTAGTGTTGACCGGGAGTAAAGAGAATAGGAGTGGAAAAGGCTCCCGGTTCTAAGGTGGGGTGTCCCTTGGTAACCTTCAAGGGGCCCATGTGTGCCAAATCAACGACGTACATAATTTCTCAAGGGCTCAAGAAGGAATGGATGAACAAAAAATAATGGAAGCGGTAAGTAAATAAACAGAATACACGCAGGAACACCAGGCATCTGAAGGTAAGAGAGATTTTAAATGGTAATTAGGAAGTAAAAAGCTGTGAAATGAATATTTTGGGATTAATTTTTGAAATAGAAAAAAACAAAGCCTGGTTGAAAATAGAAGGCAAGGAATCTATGAGAAGCCAATATTAAAGATATTTGAAAATTACCAGAAACTGGACCCAGACTGGGGAAAGCGTTGAGAATCAAGAAAAAAGGCTGAAAGGTCAACCTGCTTGCAGACAGCAAACACCCAGTCCGTGGACCCGGGTGAAGGGTGGGAGTAGAGAAGCAGCAGCTGGAACATATTAAACAAGGATGTGGGCACAGGACAGCACTCCGGAAGCAGACACCTGCCTGGGCTTCTTTGCTCTGGATCTGATCAGACTGGTTTCTTTAAAGAAGAGTCACATTTGATGATTTGTACTGTCCTTTATCATGACAAAATTCTGTGTTTCTTAAGTGAAAACCATAAAAGGAGAATCTGTACAATGGCCAAATGAGTCTCCTTCAGAATATTAGCAAACATTACTCTAGACAATTAAATATACATATATAGATGTGTGTATATATATATATATATATATATATATATATATATACACACACACACACACACACACACACAGTATTTCATTCCTGATGATCAAAAGTTAGATTGGGGCTTCCCTGGTGGTGCAGTGGTTGAGAGTCCACCTGCCGATACAGGGGACACGGGTTCATGCCCTAGTCCAGGAAGATCCCACATGCCGTGGAGCGGCTGAGCCCATGAGCCATGGCCGCTGAGCCTGCGCGTCCGGAGCCTGTGCTCCACAACGGGAGAGGCCGCAGCAGTGAGAGGCCCGCGTACCTCAAAAAAAAAAAAAAAAAGTTAGATTGATTCTCTCTCATTTATTTTAATGCTTTCTAATCCAATTATTTATATATTGGGTCAAGGGTAAAGAGAGGTAAAATGTTTTAGTCCTGATGTGCGTATGCGTGTATGTATGCTTTCAGGTATAATGCAAGTATCACAGAGCAATGAATAAGAATCTCTGTAATTCAACATACCCCTCCTGCAGATGTTCAAAGCTCTAAATGGATTTTCAATCATACTGTAGTTATAATTATACAATGTTACAAATTAGCAAATAATCACATTAAATCAGAAAGGAAAAATGCCTCCTTTAGTGTATAGTGGTTATATAATTCATGATACCCTTTTGAAAATGAACCAGATGTAAAGAATACAGCTTTCCTTTATCTGTATTTTCCAACTTCCTGTGGATAAAAACATTTCCAAGCCATGTATTTTTTTTAAATAAGAGTGGAATTTTCTTGGGAAAGATTGTCAGAATATTAGCTCTCAGAATAATACTTTCAGTACTCATAACAAAGAGGAGTACTTCAAAAATCACGTGTGCGTGTGTGTGTATGTAACACAAAGCCTCTCTATGTATATAGTCAAGAGGAGGTCACAGAAGATTTAGAAAATTAAGATAACTCATATCTAGAACTGAGCATTTCTACCTTTAAATTTTTTATTATTTAAATATACTGTGCTTCTGGTTGGTAGTTGGAATCAAGGACTCCATGAACCAGTCTAGAAAATAATATCCTTTTTAAAAAAACTAATCATGAAAACTTTGATGTTTTTACAACTTTGGGATTTTATTTGGCTGGATGTTTTTATATTGTTTCTCAATTCACCTGTTTCATCTTACATTTACCTAAATTCAGTAGAAACTGACAAATTAGAATGGCAAGAGAAGGGAATTCCCTGGTGGTCCAGTGGTTACGAATCTGCCTTGCAACGTCGGGGAACTAAGATCTCACATGCCGTGGGGCAACTAAGCCCACGCGCCACAACTAGAGAGCCTGTGTGCCACAACTACAGAGAAGCCTACGTGCCACAACTAGAGAGTAGCCCGCACACTGCAATGAATGATCCCACATGCCACAACTAAGACCAGACGCAGCCAAAAATAAATAAATAAATATATTTTTTAAAAGGATGGCAAGAGAATTATGAAATCCATATACGGTATTCTCAGTTTCAAAATATTCTTTTTTTAATTAAAATTAAATTTACAATTTCAAAGCCTGAGTAAACATTGGAAAAGGTCTCATACAGAGTTTTAGGGTCTTAGAGTAGTATACACGATTTAGGCCAGTTGTTATTACCACTTTTATTAAGGATGCACATAATGCTAAATTCTTGTACAATAAATAACATCTAATGACTTATTTAGGGATCTATCATACATTACAGTATGTATGATCTATTACGCATTATCAAAGTTTAACTAAACGACGAAAATGTTAGACTCTGAGGTATGCGAAATAAAAACTGACCAAAATTGCTGAAGAACCTTGAGTTCTCCATTGTGTTCAGACCAGGAACCCATGAAGATGCCTACAGTTAGTCTACAAGTAGGACCACACCACCCATCGTCCAAGTTCCTCAGCCTAAAACAAACACCGAGACTCTTTAATTCCTCCCCGATTCCTCCAATCCATCCTGAGAGTCTCTAACATCTATTTACTAACATAAAACACCAGCTATAGCAGAAAGAACATCAGGATAGAGTTTACTTCCATTTAACCAAAATAAGACTCACCTGTGGCACTAATTAAAAGATTTTGATTCAGGCAGTCAGGAGTGGGGTTCAAGAATATGCATTTTTTAAAGGTACTGATTTTTTTTTAAACTTTTTTGAAGTATAGTTGATTTACAATGTTAATTTCTCCTGTACAGCAAAGTGACTCAGTTATATATATATATATATATATATATATATATATATGAATATGTATTTTAAAAGAATACCACAGGTGATTCTGAGCCATGCAGGCGCTAAGGACCACACTTAAAGATTCAACCAGCCCTATTTCTTACGTTTGTTTTTTTTAAATAATCATCACTTACCAAGAGTCTATCATCCCCTTAAATAATCTTTATTTGGAATCTGTTTATCTTCTTCAAACCACACCCTCTTCAAGTTACAAGTACTGCAAGATTAGCATCAGGTCATCCTGGCCCGTCCTGCTGTAGCCATCCTGGCTTCAAGACCCTGAACAGCTGCTCTGACCATCTGTGAAGCTGCAGGCCAGGCCTGCCTTATCCTGTTTCCTCACACTCGCCTGTAACCTCAGCCCAGAAAGCAGGACCAGCCTGGGCCCTCTGGGCAAGATCTGCTCCCTTGTATGGGACTGGGGCAAGGGTAGGGAATCTAACTTAGGATGATAACAATACAGTTTTTGCTTAAATTAGTTTTTGCAACTCTAACTTTAGGAAGTGCCAGAGGAAATAAGGGACAAATTTGAACTTACCTTCAATGACATCAAATCCTTTGTCTTTGGAGGGTAATTTTGATTTCTAGCACTCATGTGTCAGTACCAAATTTGTACTCAATAAGAGTTTCTACTAAAGCAGGGTTTATAGCGATTTGGGCTCTGCTAATCATCAATTAGGTACCTAGCCCCTCGGTAGCACCGTAAGGTCACAACTTGGCTAGGTTGAACTACATTTCCCAGAATGCTCTTCCCTGTATGTTTCCTGTTACCATGGGCCCGGACTGATTCTTCTACCAGGTGATTGACAACTATCCGCACAGCAATTTCTCCTTACCTTACACTATATCTTTGTTATTTAAAAAACAAACATTATTTGAATACCCACTGTGTGCTGAAACCCACTCTGTGCTTTCTGAATTAATCATCACAGTAACTATGCTGGTATCATCTCTGATTGACAATAAACACAAAGGCTGAGTTTGGGGAGGTTTACAGAGCCTGACCAAGAAACAAATATCTGCAAACTAGGTCTTCTGACTACAAATCTGTGCTCCTACTACAGCAGTTTTGTTTTTGAACTATATTTTATTCCCAGCTATTATTTTCCTTGAAGATTAGATCGAATATGAGTTCTTTGCTGATTCCATCAATCATTCAAAATATACACACAATGAAGTCTGGCAGATACATAACTTGCATTCGTATTTTTCCACCAGTATCCATCTTTTCACAATTGGTCATTTATTTCAAGGATCCAAATTACTGACCTTTTCGAGTTTTCCTTTGACTTATGGGTTTCTCTCTTTAGCGATCACTGTTCAGGTCTTCTGAAGACCTTCTTCAAAACATTTGTTGTCCTGGTCAAAAACATTTGTTTCTAACACTGCTTCCTCTCTCTGATTGTCTGTTAAAGTATCAATGCAGTCTGGCTTGCATTTCAGTGAAACTTATGTAAAATTTGCTGGGCTTTGCTCTGAATAACGGTAACACCTTTTTATGCTGGCAACACATCTACTCAACTCTGGCCAGCTGCAGCACAAGACTGACGGGCCAACCTTGAGAGCTGGGCTGCTGTAAACTGAAACACGTTGCAACGTGCCCCTGCTATGAGGACTCCTCCCCTCCTCTCACAAATTACACCAGAAAGAATAGTATCATCCTTTCACAGTCACACCTGGGAATCTGACACCAGCTGACACCTTTCTACTGTTTATTTCCAATGTCTCAATTTTCCACTCTTCTAAAGGGCTTAGTGTCATCTGAAAGCTTGGCACTTTCACTCTGTGCCCAGGGCAGCAGATCACTGATAAAAATGTTAAATAAAACCCATCTCAGTTCCAATCTCGACATAACGCTCACCCCATTCAAAGAAGTGCCTGTTTTCCCTTACCCTTTGTTTCTGCTGTCTAAACTACTTCCTTCCCTTGGACAAAACACATCTCTTCCAGTACCACAGGGTGTCTTAGCTATTGCAGGGCAAGGGAGGGGAAGACGGGCCAAGGCTTTTGGAAGTTTAAATAAATCCTCTCCCCGGGCTCTCCCACGTCTGCATTCTTGGTTCACCTGAAACCATTCCAGTATTGGCTGAAGAGTCCGACTTCTCTGTCTCTAAGCAGTGGTGTGACTACGGGCAAAGCCCCTTTATCTCTCTAGTTCTCACTTCTCTCACCTTTACAATAAAATAACTGGCCTCTGGAATCTGTGGCGTTTCACATTTGGATATAAAACTATGATTCTGGTAAATCTGTCTTGATAGATGGCAAACTACTTTCTCAAATAGGCTATGTTTGCTTAATATTTGGGTGATTTTTTTTTTTTTTTTGGGCCTACAGGACGTTTGGTACCTTTGTGACGGATGGAATCTTTTATGAGTAATCAGAGATGAGGCAGATATTGAAACAATAATGGGGAAAACTCTGAAAGACTTAAGCCCCATCTCCACTACATAAAGTACAGAATATGTCATCTAGCACCCTGGAGCGATCTGACATAGAAACAAACTTTTCAGACGAGGATGTAAGGAAAATGATACTCCCACATCCAGCTGAACCACCTTCAGTTTCTGGTAGGTGGCTAAAGTGTTAAGACAGCTGGACTCTGAGTGGCGTAAACCCAAGTGGGCCAATGCGGAGCTATGGGCTGATCCCAGTACTGAGAAGCACTTCAAGTTATACAGAGAGCACAAGTATCAGCAGTCACAACCTAAATGCCTACAGGGCCAGCAGGTCACATGAAGGAATCCATGTCGCGGACTGTCACACCACAGGGAGTCGGGGAACTGGGCAAACTAGACAGCCTATACCTATCTGTAAGGCATCCAAATTCAATTCTTAAAAAAATGGTCCAGGGCTTCCCTGGTGGCGCAGTGGTTGAGAGTCCGCCTGCCGATGCAGGGGACACGGGTTCGTGCCCCGGTCCGGGAAGATCCCACATGCCGCGGAGCGGCTGGGCCCGTGAGCCATGGCCGCTGAGCCTGCGCGTCCGGAGCCTGTGCTCCGCAACGGGAGAGGCCACAGCAGTGAGAGGCCCGCATACCGCAAAAAAAAAAAAAAAAATGGTCCAGGTAAAACCAAACCCACCAGTAGACCAGAATCAGCTCTCGTGCTGCCAGCGTATGATCTCTGACTTTACGGGTACTTCAGCCCTCTGGATTTCTTTGCTGACACTTCAGTAGGAACTAACGGCCCCACCTCCCATTTCTCTGGTAACGCTGGGGAGTAGAGGGACATGTGGACGAGAGTATTTCTCTGGCAAAGTAATGTAAAAGATTCAACTACTTTGAAATCTCCGCTTATTAGTAATAAAACTTCTATTAGGGAAAAAAACCCACAATCCTTTTTCAGAGAATAATAATAGAGCCCCCTTCATAGGGTTGTAGTGAGGACCGAAAAAGGTAATCACCTAAGATACTTGGTGCAGCACCTCGTACATAAATGCTAGCCACTCTCATGATTATTATTATTAAATTCTATCAGGTGATGGAATACAAACTACATTCTTCCATGGAACCTCATAGAATTATCATATTCTCAGGCTGGGTAGGTTTGGAAGTCTCGTACTGGGTCAGAAAACAGATATACCATAAAGCACCTAAAAGGATTCTGTGCTTTCTAGATGCTGCTGCTCTGACACTGTAGGCCTCTTTAACGTGGGAATACAGCACATCTGCCACTTCCCTCCTCCTTCCCCACCCACTCTGCCCTGACTTAAGGTCCCTGCACTGAGATCCCAGAAAAAGTAGAGCAAAGGATTCTAAAACATCTACTACTTCCTGTGCCTCTCCCCGCAAGACTTTTTTAAAACCCCAGCATTGAAATTAACACACCATTCCCAATCCCACCCATTATAATGATAGCCCTACAAATCCTAGGAATACTTTCTAAGGAAGTGGATGTCTTTTAAAAATCCATAGAACATAGCCAGCATGCTTTGACACGACAAAACACCTCTTCCCATCGCTTCTGTTTATTTTTCCCCTCTCCACCCCTCAGCTGAAGGTAAACACTGCTGTGTGGGATCACCATGTTCTACCAGCTTTTGAAATGAAAAAGAATATTCTAAAATTTTAAACCTTGCTCTCTTATCAATCTTTATCGTTTCATGAGTCAAATGTTGGATCTTAGTCTTCTGCAATGTAACTGATAAAGAACCATTTGAAATCAATGAATGAGTGAATAAACAAACGAATAAATGTACGTTTGAAAATCAAGGAATACACAAAGAACAGAAGTATTACCCTTGCTTAAGATTTCAAGTTATTTTCCAAACAGCTCAAGAGAAGCACATGATTTTTGTCTGCTTTTGAAAATTTCAGAATAGATCATCAAACACTAGTAAATAGGGACTTCCCTCGTGGTCCAGGGGTTAAGAATCCGCCTTCCAATGCAGGGGACACGGGTTCGATCCCTGGTAAGGGAACTAAGATCCCACATGCTGCAGGGCGACTAAGCCCATGCACCACAACTAGAGAGCCCACGCGCCTCAACTACAGAGCCCGCGAACTGCAACTACGGAGCCTGCACGCTGCAACAAAGAGCCTGCACGCTGCAACTAAGCCACATCTGAGCCAAAAATAAATTTAAAAACAAAAACAAAAAAAAACTAGTAAATACACATTAACCATACGATTGAAAATGAGAATCTTAACACTTTAAAAGCAAAGGGTTTTTTTTTTTTTTTGAGGTATACTATTGATACTTCACCTATTTGGCAGAAACTTTGCTTTACTAATGGTTAAAGCATAGAGAAGCATATCTTGCTTTACAAAGGGTGAAAATCAAATGCCAGATGCATTAAAGAAACCTAACATTACACGAAGGCTCCTTTTGAAACATGAATGATGCCACGGACCTACTTCCATTTGAAATTCCGATTTTTCCATTTATTATAGAACACCTACAATAAATAATAATAATGTCAAGTGATATTATTAAAGAACACTGATTTATTTTACCATTTGTTTTCTCCCCCCTAAAGGGAAAGAATATCAAAGAAACACCCAGATTGTGTTTAAGTGTTAACTTCATCTTATTTGTGTAGACCTCATTGTTCTACTGGCAGTGTGTTGCCTGAATAGTTATCTCCCTACATATTCTTGCAATCTATATCTTTTTCCTGTGAGAGGAAAGAGAAGGATAAAAAGTAATTCCATGCATTTGGAAGACTTGGTATGATGAGGTAGGCACTAAGGTGTGCTTTCGATTTAATTAAGAGAAGTATAAACTTTGCGGAGTCATCTTCTTCAAAGCAAAACATGAGGAAATCCTAGTTGAGGATTGAGATAAGCTAATTGATCAGCTTCCCTAAAGGAAATTCAACTGATTTTATAACAGTTCCCCAAACTCTGCAGGATTTTCTGGTAAGTCAAGTCCAGGAGCAGAAATGGTTACCAGGACCTCAATTTTATTTTCATATTTGCAGAGACAGTGAAAATTTTATTTGTGTTCCCCCATGGTTTTTGTTTGTTTGTCTTTTTACCTTTTCTCTTTGATCACACCCATAACAGAAGACTCAGATCTACCCAGAGCTAAGAGCAAAAGTCACAAGGCAACAATAAAACAAGCAGAGATGAACGAACAGGGATGGAGGTAGGAGGCTGTCCTGGGCAGGACTGGCTACAAAATCTGCATAGTCGGGGCTTCCTGGTGGCGCAGTGGTTGAGAGTCCGCCTGCCGATGCAGGGGACACGGGTTCGTGCCCCGTTCCGGGAGGATCCCACATGCCGCGGAGCGGCTGGGCCTGTGGGCCATGGCCGCTGGGCCTGCGCGTCTAGAGCCTGTGCTCTGCAAGGGGAGAGGCCACAATAGTGAGAGGCCTGCGTACCGCAAAAAAAAAAAAAAGAAAATAAAAACTGCTCTGAAAAAAAAAAAAAAAAAAATCTGCAGAGTCTAGTGAAAAATGAAAATGCAGCGTTCATTATTCAAAACTTAAGAATTTCAGGGACTTCCCTGGCGGTCCAGTGGTTAAGACTCCGTGCTTCCACTGCAGGGGGCATGGGTTCCATCTCTGGTCGGGGAACTAAGATCCCGCGTGCCCCAAGGCGCAGCCAAAAAAAAAAAATATTAAGAATTTCAGAAGAACAACAGCAGTGCACTAAGCCAAGTGCAGGGCTCTTCTGAGCGTGGGGCTCCATGCAATTAACTGCACTGGTCACAGGTCCATGAAGCTGGTCCTGGTCCTGGAAGACGCTTAACAGGCTCCCTGGGTAAGCTTTATAAACAAACTCCAATAAGTCAAACATGTAGAGATGAAATAAAAGCTGCTTGGAAATACAGCTCTTTTCAGGAGAGAGAGGACGTGTTGAGATCTGTTCGTTTTGTACTCCCACTGACTAGCAAAGTGTCTAACACGGAACAGGTACTTAAAATAACGGCTGAAATGAAAAAGAATGCAAATGGCAACTAACATTTTCATCAACTCATCTCCTTTGGGAAAGCAATTCTCGCCTTCAAGATTGCTCTGCCTGTTGCAGACAGCCATTTTCCTCTCTCATCTCATCATACATGACATTAGCCACACAGCATGGTGTTTGAGATTAAATCCCAGTATAAACAGCATCTTAAAATATCTAAAATATCTGGCAGAAACAACTCCGTTCTCAATCATCAACAGAGAGAGAACAAGTTCTCATTCACCCGCTGGAGCTGGCCAGGAGGAGGATTTGCCATTCTCAGCAAATTATATTATCCACGGGGAATTCATGCTGAATTTTAAGTCTGATTTGAAGAGCGTCCCTATTTCCCAGCCCACGGGTAAACTTTAAATAGCCATTAAAATGACATTTCAAAATAATAAAAGAATTCACAGAACCGGGGAACAAAATAAATGGTGTTGTAAAAGGAAATGGAAACGTTACCATAATTAGAGCTTTTAAAAGAGACATTTTAAACACTGGTTGAACACTGACTTGTTTATAATAGCACTCAAGGCAGATGGCAAGAGACTAAAAGGGAAACCATAGGTATTTACTAGAAAGGTAAGGTGAAGAGAGCTTTTGTAAGGTCATTGGAACCACTTCTTGAAACCTAGTTTAAAAAAAAAAATCAAAACACCAATCTGACCTTTATGAGGATGTAAGGCTTCACCTAATCTGGCTTTGCCATCAATATAATATGCCAGAGGCCCAAACTATGTAATTGGAAGAAAAGGGGGGTTACCACTGCCCCCCCACCATAGTCTAACAATGTAATAACGTAACTCTCTTGTCACTCACCATCACAACAAAAATGCACTCACGCTCTTTATGGTACCTAAACAGTGCAGCTTTCAATGTGGGCATTTATTTGAAGTTAGTGGAATGACACGCTGTCCGGTAAGTTCTTCCCAGACAGGAGCTACATTTAACATTGTAGAATGCCCCCTACAAGCCCATACGGAGATTAAGTATTTTTCAAAATCCTTCTGGAAAGAACTGCTAGGCAGCTTTACCGAGCAGACTAGAATATAGCCTCATAGTCCAGTACTTTAGAGAATTTGAGACGTGTAAGGAGAACGGTGATTCCAAGAGTAGAGTGACCCACAGAGGCTGAGAAGTGCAGAAAACACAGAGGCAGCACCCTCTTAGATGGAGAGAGCTTGGAACAGGTCCCCCAGACCCGAAGTTTCCACCAGAATTCCACAATGTGTCAAGACTGTCCTTGGCCGGTAGAGCAACTGTGCTGGCCACAGCAGTGGTTCCACTGCTTTGCATCAAAACGATGCTTACCTCTAGGAAGGCGGATGGCCGCAACTCAACAGCAGGCTACAAATGTGTTCTGGAAAAGCAGGAAAGGTTATCCGCCCTCATTGGGACAATTAAAAGCCCCTTAGCACTATGCAAACAGACCATTCAACAGGGATAATGCAAAGACAAACATGTCCTGATAACAGAAAAATGTCCCAGAATTGAAAATTTTAGAAACCATGTACGCAGTCAGCAACTTCAACCTTGAAGCCAATTCACTCTTCAAAAATTACTTTTTCTCTTAAAAGTGTTCTCTTCAGTATTGAAAAAACTAAAGAGGGACTTCCTCACTGGAGGAAGACTTGGAAAAACCCCAGACCTAAACAAAAAGCAGTGATCGTGGCCAACAGCTTTCTGGTTTCCCCTGGCTATTATTAAGGATCCTTCTGTTTGACTAAGAATTTCTCCACCTCTCACAAACCATCTTTTTTCTTTCTGTGTCCAGAAAAAATCTGAAAACCATGTGTTTATAATGAGCCTGTTGCTATGCACATCATTAAAACACATTACAAAAATCTTTCCTTTGAGTCAGGAGGAGGACAGGATGGGGGAAGATGAACTCCTAGCCAGTCCCTTTGCTGAGCAGATAAGCTGGCAAAAAGGGAGATGAGAAACAAAGCAAAACGGAAAAAAATATGGTGGCCCCATCTCTCGAGTCATTTTAACCAAAGGAGGAAAACTAACATTTTTAAAGCCCCAAGGTAATGTATCTTACAGTTTGGAACAGGGCTAACAAACTCTCTTCCTAATCTCTTTAATTCCTATGGTTTCATGACTCATCTTCCATCTGTCTATTAGTGTGTCCTTTTCACCAGCTTTTTCACACTTCTGTAAGACTATCGGGAGTGTTGTTTTGTTTTGTTTTTCCCCTTTTATGTGTACTTCTGTGTGTATTCTCCTTTTGATATCTTTGGTCTTCTATTCAGTTACCACCTAAACGTAGGTCCTGAACTGTCCATGTCGTCCCCTACTCCCCACAGTATCTTGGCCTTTTTCCCTCACTTACGAAGAGATTTGTTCTGCAAAAGTCATATCCTGGAAACGAGATGAGACAAAGCATATCAAAATTAATGTCAAAAAACAAAGATTCTCGATTTTCTAACTTAAAAAACCTGGACTTGATAATCTTAAGTCAATCACCTTCTTAAACAGTTTGCAATCAACATTCTTCTCCAATTTTTGTTGTATTGTTCCAAATACTGTGTTAACCTGCAAGTTTTCAAGGGTAGACTGTCTGAAGATGAGAAATGAAACACACGTCTTTTAAATATATCTTTCTTTCACCCCCGTGTGTCTTTATATGGGTTCACACACATGCTTGCACACACGCGTGTGCACACGCACACACATGCACACACACACACAGAGTATTAATTCCAAGCTCTTTGTCCTTAATCAGAAAAGAAATGGCTGGTCCCGACTAATGCTATAGAACCTGTTTTACTCTCAAAGAGAAGTAGCCAAACCATTGCAAACATGTGTTGGGTGAAAACAACTGTGGTTGGCTCCAGACAAAGGCTTATTTTTTAAGCACAGATGGTTGAATGGTTGCCTCCTCCAAAGGGTTGCCCACAATGAAAGACAGATTTCTATTTCTAATCTATGCAAACATCTTACTCTGCGGGGCATCACAAAGACTAACTGTTCTGTGTCAGATGCTGCGGATCCCAGGTGCTCTCAGAGAAGCCAAAGCCCACCTCCACCTGAGATGCCTGGTAACTCAGGTAACAGGGGCTGACTGGGGAGTGAGCCACTAACCAGCTCCTCATGAATGCTGCCGGGGCCTTCTGTCAAACATTCCTCTGGAATCCCGCGGCCCCCTCCCCCCCCCCCCCCGCCGCCGCCGCCACTGCTTCTCCTTGGCTGCTCTGCCTGGAAGACAGTTTCAATATTCAGTTGAGACCCCAGATGCTTCGAAAACCTCCCAGGAAGGCTCAGATTCCCAAGGGCTCCTAATGACAATTGGTAGCACTCTTCACCTTGAATTCAGCTCTTCTATTCATCTCTAATATCAAACCCAGAAACCTTGAGCACTTAAAACTCTTATTCTGTTCAAACCAGTCTCCTTTACCCTCTAGTCTATATGCCTAAAACCCAGGTGAGTCTCAGTGGATCACACCTGGGTCATTGTTGGTGTCCCTCAATCTTCCCAAGTATATGTATTCCTTTTTTCTTTCTTTTTTTTCCCAGCCATGCCGTGTGGCTTATAGAATTTTAGTTCCCCAACCAGGGATTGAACCCAGATCCCCCGCAGTGAGAGGGCTGAGTCCTAACCCCTGGACCACCAGGGAATTCCCTTCTTTTTTCTTTTTGTTCTCCCTCTATCAATGTTCCTTTCTTTATTTACACTTTTCTCTATTATTTCTCCACCTCCCTTGCTCTGACCCCCCCCCCCCGCCCCTCCCCCCGGGGCACATTCCAGTTTTAGGGCCCTTGGGACAACAAAAATTCCTGCAATGCTGGGGGGGGGAGGGGGAGGACCAAAAAAAACTCTTCATGGCAAACCAGCTCCTAATTTTAAACATCCTTTCCCATAAAGAGAAGGTTATACCTGAAATCTACATAGGTTAGTTCCAATGTTTAAGTCTAAAAAATGTCCTTCAAAGTTTTGAATTATTTTCTGTTAGTTTTTCTGATCAAACAACAGTAACAGAGTTTGCTTCAAAATCCTGTGTTGAAAAACCCTTCTTTCCTTCCTTATCAAACTTCTTAAATGAACCAACCTAACTGAGCAAAAAGAAATTCAAAAGTTCCTACTCTATACCTCAGTTTCTGATATTTAAACACTTTTTGTTTCAGCTTATAAATGCAAATATTGACAATCAAATAATGCAGCATTAAGTTTACTTATCTGGAAAATCTAAAACTGTAAAGAGCTTTAGAGGTTAACTAACTTATTGATTCCCAAGTCTGAATGAACATCAGAGCTACCTGAGGAATATTGTTTACCTTAAACAACACATCCTCGTGAACCCCAGTCTGAGACATTCCAGTTCAGACTTCTGGTGCGGCCCTAGAATCCATATTTATAATAAATGCTTCGGGTAATTACGATCTAGCAGGCCCTGGTCTGTTTGAGAACCACTGATGATTCCAACATTCTTCCCAATATGGCGGTCTCCTCTACAAGACACTACATGGGCTATCGCTCTGTGCTACAGCATTTTCAGAGACTGGGGCTCTTGCCCTTTTATAAGTCTGCTTACTCCACTCTTACATGGCTTTATTATTAGAAAGTCTGTTCTTATGTCGAGCCAGATAACCAAAGTCTTTCAACTCCTTGAACTTCATTATTACCGGCCCTAATTTTGTACTCTGGAGCTGACACAGAATTCCCTCCCCATGAGAGTCCAAAGGCAGCTACTGTACCCTTGCAAGTCTTCATTTTTCTAAGCTTAAACAAGCTTTTTTTTCTTTAACTTCATAAAGCACAATTTCTGAGTCCCTCACCATTTCAACTGCTCTTCCTGAACAGACCTTACAGAATATATCTGTCTAGAGGAACACCACTTCATTTTTTTTTTTTCTTACGGGCTGTACTTTTCCCAATATGCATTAATTTATAGTCCATGTTTCATCCTTGGCACTCATTCTCTTGCATTTAATGGTCCAAGAGCCATGAATCAGCAAGTATTTCTTATTTACCCTAATGCTGTGTTCCCAACACTGTGTAAAGTACTCAAGGATTCAAAAGCTGGAGGAAATCATCTTGCTTTGATTTGACTTGAGGAGATTTGAGGAGATAATTTCTTGGACAGAAAGGACTTAAATAAATGAAATCACTTGAAAACAGTGCAGGATGGTACACAATCAAGTGCTTCAAATGAATGACACCTGAAAGACTAACATAGGTTTCCCGGGTCAGACTGTCGGCTCTCTCATGGCCTGTGTTTATAGAAATACCACCTATTTAACAAGGATTTGGGTTAAAAAAAAGAAGAAGATGGACACTATCACCTTAAAATGTAAATAAAAATTTCAACTGCATCCTTATTTCAGAAATTTAAAATCTAAGAAATGACACATGCAATAATCAAGTAGAATACTGTTCCTTCTACCTGGGATGCCGCTGACATTGCTTCCCAAGCACTCTGAATGCCATGTTCCAAGTAAAAGGCTTAAAGTAGAGGGTTTATGCGATTCCCTTCAGTACCGGAAATAACAGAATGATAAGGAGACACTCCCCCCACCTGCATATTTTAACGAACACCAACAAAAACGCACTCGTTTCATTCACAGAATCGCAGACTATCAGAACGTTTGGGACTCATTCAAATCCCTCACTTTACAGATGAGGGAAGAATATCACTTCAAAGATGGCACGTGGTTTCTCTCCCAGGTAAAGCAGCCAATGAGCAGGAGGGCGGGGCTAATCCCCAGATCGCTCTGTCCTTGGCTTCCTGCCTCCTCGTATTCAACCCACGAAACCAAAACTCTTGCCCTCTCAGCGCTTTCCTCAACTCCACTCCCATCTTCAGTTACCTTCTCAATCCTCAAATCCAAAGTCTGATGATGCATTGTGTTTGGGGACATTTTGAGGGAAGGACTGGACCAAACGGTTTTAGGTGGTTAATTTTTCATGAAATCCTAGCATATTGATTTTACCCACAGTCTACGCTGCTAGACACAAAATTCTACGTGCTTCAGGATCACTGCTACCTCACTAGCAGTACAGGGAGCCGCTGGGGTTAGCTACATGGATCCAAACAAAAATTCTAAAGCTGCAAAGCAACTGGTAAACAATTCCCAACTACGCCACCCTCTTCCCCCACCACACACACACACACACACACACACACACACACACACACACACACACACACACACCCCTAAATCAACCAGCTCATCTACTTCATCTGAAGCCTCACAGTTAATCCACATCCTACATGGAACACGGAGGAAAAAATGTACCTACCTTGTGGCCTCTTGCTGAAGCCACGACACATTTGGCACATAAAACATGACTCCAAAGAAAAGCAGAGGCTCATTAGCAAATTTGTCCAGATGTTTCTTCAGAGGTTTCTCCAGCTCCACCCATCGTGCTTGCTGGCTCTTGCTGAGAAACCAAAGGCCAAAGTAGTGCGTCTAGATAAAAGGATAAAACAGCGTCAGTTCATGCTTACAAGGGGCATCCTGAGACCACACAGGAAATAAGACTCCAGCACCTTCCCTCCCCTTCGGTGCCTCAGCCCGTACACAAGGATCCGGCTTTTACTTTTGAACTTTGGGACACATGAAAAGAAACCACAGGTACCCAGTACTGTAATCTACCCTGAGTCTCCAGATGCAGTATTCCTACCCATTGTTGCTGTTTGTACATGTGGGTACTGATGCACCTATGCTAGGTAAGCGGGGGTGATGCAGAGTGGGGACAGTGTGGACTTATTCTAAGATCTCAAGGCTGACTTCCCTGTGCCACTGCTAGCTAGAGCACTTCCCTGTGCTCTGCGCAGGAACAGGGGCAAACACAGCTCTCTCACCTGCTACAAAGTAACTTACTGTTCAACTCCAAAGATGAAACCTTCTGCCAGCGTTAAGCTTCAGCAGTGTAGATATTTTCATACAGTACCGGATTGGAACAGAAAATTGATTCACTGTTTAAGCTTTAATGAAGTACTTTTAAAAAACATCAGCCTCGACCACTTCATTATACATGAACTGCAGGGAATCTCTCCCCGGCATTAAGCAGGGGGAGCGGAAGTAGCCCCTCTTCACAGCTGCCACAGGATCCCCTGGTGGCTGTTCTTGGCAGATGATGGGGGGATTTGAGAGATGAGTGAGATTTTCACCCTTAGATTTGAAGCCTCAACCAGGTTAGTTTTGAACAACGTGCTAAATGATTAAAACAGGTACTTTTATGCATCCAATCCTGTCTTTACATTAATTCATGCTAGGATTTCAGGATTAGCACAACAGTCGCTAAAAAATAGATCACTGCTTTAGAAGCATTCTTTTATATTTCAATTATAGCCTAGAATGGTTTACAGCACACCTGGAAAGCCGCCTTCAAAGGAATCATTTCATTACAATGTTTAATTTCCAAAGGCATTTTTGCGCTGACCTTCCCACTCCAGCTGGCTGCCACCTCAACAGTACTATAGATCAATCCCCATCACCACCCCACCAAAATCTGTAATCAAGTTTTGACTCTGACTTTACCAGAAAACCAGACACATCCTTCCCTACATAAAGCTGCAGACCCAAAATACTCTAAAGGATATTTTTAAACGGGTGTACTTTCAGATGGGACCATTTCCTCCATGATTTTCCGAAGGGCAAGTCCATACCAGAAATCTATGCATTTCTTGAGCAACAAAATGCCAATGAACAGAGCCGAGGTTATATTTCTATCAACTTAGACCAACTTGCTTGAGTGAATTCTGACCCTATTGTTCATTTCCCAGCTCCAGTGAGCCCACTAGTTGTTCCAATAGGACTGATGACGTAGGGGAAATGAAATGTGGCTGAACAGAAAGAAAATAGGCTTTGAAGTCAGTTCATCTCCCAGCTTTTACACTCTCTGTCTTGATAACTTTATACAAGTGATGGAGCCTCCGAGGGTCTCAGAGCTTTCTCATCTGTAAAATGGGGATGGTGATTACAACCATCACCCACAGGCTGTTAGGGGTGTAAATGAGATAATGCCTGTCCACGTGTGCGTGGCCCACATTAAGTAACTACTTCATAAATGGTGACTTTGGTTGCTGCTCCTGTTATCACCATGATCATCATCCTCAGAAAGTGAAGGCAGGCAAGCCTCAAGAATCTTTGTCATCAGTGCTATTGGCATCTCTATCGACCACAGAATCAGAAAACAGAAGTCAAAAGACGCAGACGTAGAGAATGGTCTTGAGGACATGGGGAGGGGGAAGGGTAAGCTGGGATGAAGTGAGAGAGTGGCATGGACATATATACACTACCAAATGTAAAATAGAGAGCTAGTGAGAAGCAGCCACATAGCACAGGGAGATCACCTCGGTGCTTTGTGACCACCTAGAGGGGCGGGATAGGGAGGGTGGGAGGGAGACGCAAGAGGGAGGGGATATGGGGATATATGTATACATACAGCTGATTCACTTTGTTATACAGCAAAAACTAACAATACACTGTAAAGCAATTATACTCCAATAAAGATGTTAAAAAAAGAAAACAGAAGTTATCTAAAGATAAAGGAGAAAAAGCAAGCAAAAGCAGAAGCTGGAAGGCCTATAAAGAACATAAAAATCTAAAAGGTATAAGAAAAAAAAAAATCACAAAGCAGTGCCTCCCCGAAGATTTTCTTTAGAGTCTCATTATAGGTGTTTATGGGACACTGGAATATCACTCTGATGCTTTCCTAGGGGATCTATCATGTGGGCTTAGGCTAACCTTAAAATGAGGCAATCTGGGTACTTAATAAACCGTCTGAAAAGGGTCCCAGGCAGTCCTGCATTATATTGAATTCCTTCATGGAGCACAGCGTCATATGAGGGTATTCCACCATATTGTAGATGGCTAGTAGTGAGTTTGCATATGATAAATGAGGTAATATATGTAAACAGTGACAGGCTATGTGATAATTATTTTAGTCGAAAAAGAGCCCTTTTATAAGCATAGGTGGAGAAAGGGAGGGCAAACTTTGCAATTGCTTAACAAGCCAACCATGATTTATTATCTTTCACTAAAAGGAGTCTTCACATTTGGAGGTATGATTTTATGGTCCATACTTCATTCAAATTGTAACATTCACTCAAATTAGTAACACTCAAACTATAAAGGGTCCACAGTAACTGCATAAACATTCTACAATTGATTTTGAAAAAGAAAAAAAAAAAAAAGATTTAACTTTTACTTCTCCTATGCTTTGAAGGCCGGTATTTTAAATTTCCTTTTCTCATTCCCACCCAATCATTAAACCAGACCTGATCTCCCCGCTTCAAAAAAAAAAAAAAAAAAGCAATTTCCCTCATGGCGCAGTGGTTAAGAATCTGCCTGCCAATTCAGGGGACACGGGTTCGAGCCCTGGTCCGGGAAGATCCCACGTGCCACGGAGCAACTAAGCCCATACACCACAACTACTGAGCCTGTGCTCTAAAGCCCGCAAGCCACAGCTACTGAGCCTGCGTGCCACAACTACTGAAGCCCGCATGCCTAGAGCCCGTGCTCCGGAACAAGAGAAGCCACCGCAATGAGAAGCCCACGCACCGCAATGAAGAGAAGCCCCCGCTCACCGCAACTAGAGAAAGCCCGCGCACAGCAACGAAGACCCAACGCAGACAAAAATAAATAAATTTAAAAAAAAAAACCACCCAGAGAAAGAATATTCCATGGAGTACACATATACATACACGCATGCACAAAGATACATCCATGCACACACAGAAAAGGAAGATGATGAGATACAAAGGAAATCATTGTATGATAATAGTCTTGAGCCATAATTAACAGTACAGAATTCCAAATAACAAGGTAAACCACTTCCAATGCCAAAACCTAATCCATGGCGTAAGCTATTTTTGTTGTTGCAATACAGTCTTTTCCAGAGGACACAGGGTGTTTCTGGGTGACTCACCATGCATTTATCCAATGAAACAATTATTTAACTATTCAAGAAATGGGGTTCCAATGCAGAGGCAGGTAATCTGGAGGACACAGTTTCTACATACTACGGCCAGAACGACCTAGTTTTAGAAGTGCTGTATTGAGTTATTTAGGAGGAAGGAAAGTTCATTTATGAGATCCCCATCCGCACACTGTTTTGTGAAGCTCTGCCCCAAGTAACCTTCTCCATTCCCCCTCCTCCCCGCCCCCCCGTTCTTCCCCTAGCCACATCCCTGCTCTGGAGTATTCAATGGAGGAGAAAGACCCTGTCTCAAAGTTCTTACCCTGTTCTGTTCAAGTTCACAAGGCAACATATTTATTCAGCCATGTCTACAAAATGCATCACAGGAAATGGAATCAGAACCTAACCACTCACTTAAACTAACACGTGCACCAATCAACTTCCTGTGTACCAGCCAAGGGGCCATTACTCCCATCAAGCCCAGCTGAGACCACACCAGGCCTGCTCATAAGCGACTTGCCAATTTCAACTCCAGCTGAATTCTGAAAGCTGAGCTTCACTGCTAAACACTGCCAGATGGTTGAAAGAAATGTGGTGGATTCCAAATAGAAATGGTAGAAATGTCTACCTCCTCCATGACCAAAAGGATTCCACCATATTGCCCAAGAAAATGCCTGAGACACTTGTTTGGTTTATCTCCAAAGCACCAAACATAAACCAGGTCCATCTAATCCTCAGGATACCTCTGTGTGAGCTCTAAATCCCATTTTATTTCTCTAGTTTTCTTTAGAAAACAGCTCTGGTGCCATCAATTCTGCAATGAGTTCATTGCAATAAGAAAAGACAGGGCTTCCCTGGTGGTGCAGCTTCCCTGTGCCTGCCAATGCAGAGGACACGGGTTCGAGCTCTGCTCCGAGAAGATCCCACATGCCGCAGAGCAACTAAGCCCGTGCGCCACAACTACTGAGCCTGCGCTCCTGAGCCCGCGAGCCACAACTACTGAAGCCCGCGCTTAGAGCCCATGCTCCACAACAGGAGAAGGCCCCGCTCGCTGCAACCAGAGGAAGCCCGCGCACAGCAACAAAGACCCAACTCAGCCCCAAATAACTAAATAAATAAATTTATTTTAAAAAGAAAAGACAGAAGAACCGGTTCCCAGGGAAAGGAATCACATCTCTGAATCAATTGCTAAAAATGCAAAACTGCATTACTAAAAAAATAATGTAAGAGCCACAGAAATTGTCATTTTCATATGAGTAGCTCCCTGGTTTATTTGGTTTGGAGTTTTGCATTTTAACAGGGAAGGATAAATGTATGTGAGCCCTCAAAAATAGGCTGGTTTCTTCAGTGGCAGATTGGCATGTGAATCCTTCAGTGTCATAATAAGAGCCCTCTTCTGGTATCATGAAAAGATTGTAGTAAATAAGGCCTTTAAAAACAGTTTGGGATGTTTTTGATTGATTTCTTCATTTATTTGTAAATACGGTGTTATCCCCCATGGTAGCTATTAATAGGGAAACATATTTTTTGAGGGTCTTGTTTTTCTAGTTTTATGACAATGACACAGATTTAATGCTAACTATTTATAAGGGTTACAGACACAGTCTTGGCAATTACTAGGGATTAAATCCACGATCTTATCTCAAGCATTCTGAAGAGTTAATCATCCAGAAGCAAAAGTTTAAAATACTTTCCATTAGGTTGTAATAGGGTCCCTGTCGTAGCCAGTATATTTCAGTTGTAAATTAAGAAACAAAGAGGTTGAGACACCTTCACATAAAATATATAGGAATTACATACAAGCATTCAAACTTTCACAGACGCATAGAAAATACTCCAAAAGGTGACGAGACACAGACTCTGAAAACAGCACTTCGCGCAATTACATTCCAAATGCTTTGGAAAATAAACCACCATACATCAGTTGGATAACTGCAGAAAACAACTTGTGTGCAATCAACCTCTGCTCTGGATAGTCTGGGATTTCTATAACTGGCACGTCTATAATTAACAACTGCACCATCTTCATTTTCCTAGTCAATCTTTTCATAAAAGTACAGGAAAAGAAACTGCAGAGTAACACAGACCCAAGAGGCAAATCTCATAGCCAAGAAAATTCACTCTTCTGAGGCTGCACGACTCACTCGGAATATACATAAAGATGAAGACCAGGGGATTACTTCACCTACAATCTCTGTATCTAGAAAACAGACACTGGCACTAATTTACCTTACAGAATTGACATTAAGCTAGTAAGATTTCACATCATAATCTTTACAAAGACAAAAAGCAATGCAAAATTCAGAAATTTCCCCAGCAGAGTACTCTTCAATCAGTTCTTAATTATGGTTGATTATTTTAGTCCTCTGCAAATACAAACATATATAGATATGCTTAAGCTAGCTACAAAATACAGCAAATTCCACTATTATCTGACAGGGCCAGGGAATGAAGTGTTCGAGTACTCCCATTATCACAGATAAATTTCCAATTCCCAAAAGATTAACATAAAATCAAACCATAGAAATGTCCTTAATGTAGGTTAGCTTTACTCTGATGAAAGGAAATGCATGTTAAGATTCTGTACCTTTGTAAGCTCTAGCCATTATGAAAAGAGCAAAATGTGAGACATTTCTACCATAGCTGATAGCTCTGGATAAATCAGCTTTCAGTAAAGATGAAAATATAAATTTGCAAAAGAAAAGGGGAATAACTTAGAGGATAATCACCAACGCTATGAAATGGTTATGGATTTTTTTTTAGGCTCCTTTAAAAACCAGGGCTCTTAGTTTAGCCTTAGAAGAGGCCCAAGAGTTATCAAATTTATTCTTCCCCAAAGTGCTGAATTTCCTAATAAAACAACAGTTCTCTACCTTGAATATAGTCATGAAAAGTATTCTCACGTACCTGTGTAAAATTATTTATCCCTCCTCCATTTATTATTTTTTAATTAAAAGTAGAGCCACGATTATCCCTAAAGGAAATAATTCTAGCATCTTTATGTTTTATTGGAATTCTTTATATTCCTTATTACTATTAACATGGCCTCCTTGCTTTTCTTAGAACAGCAGTGTTCCGTAGAAATATAATGTGAGCCAGATATTTTTAAAATGTGACCTGAATTTTTAAAAATTATTATGCTAACACTTCGTTTTATTTATTTATTTATTTATTTACTTACTTATTATTTTGACTGTGCTGGGTCTTTTTTGTGGCATGTGGGATCTTCGCTGCAGCATGCACGCAGACTTCTTAGTTGCAGCCTGCGGACTCAGTTGCGGCATGTAGGCTTCTTAGTTGCAGCCTGCAGACTCTTAGTTGCAGCATTAAAACTTAGTTGTGGCATACAAACGGGATCTAGTTCCCTGACCAGGGACTGAACCTGGGGCCCCTGCATTGGGAACACGGAGTCTTACCCACTGGACCACCAGGGAAGTCCCCAAGTCACATATGTAATTTAAAATTTTCTAGTAGCTACATTTAAAAAGTAAAAAGAAGTAAAATTAATTTTAATGAAGTTTGTTTAAAGAAGTAAAATTAACTTTAACAAATTTTACTTAAAATGGTATAGGGACTTTCCTGGTGGCACAGTGGTTAAGAATCCACCTGCCAATGCAGGGGATACGGGTTGGAGCCCTGGTCTGGGAAGATCCCACATGCCGCTGAGCAACTAAGCCCATGCGCCACAACTACTGAGCCTGTACCCTAGAGCTCACGAGCCATAACTACTGAGCCCACGTGCTACAACTACTGAAGCCCGCATGCCTAGAGCCCGTGCTCCGCAACAAGAGAAGCCACCGCAATGAGAAGCCTGTGCACTGCAACGAAGAATAGCTCCCGCTCGCCGCAACTAGAGAAAGCCCACATGTAGCACAGAAGGCCCAATGCAGCCAAAAATAAATAAATTAAAAAAGAAAAGAAAATGGTATATTCAAAATATTATGCTTTCAACATGTAACTATTATAAAAATGACTAATGAGATATATTAACTTTTTTTCATACTAGGTCTTCAAAATCCGCTGTGTGTTATACTTACTGCACATCTCAGTTCAAGCTAGCCACGCTTCAAGTGTTCGATAGCCACATGTAGCCAAGGGCTATCCTACTGGGCAGCGCAATCTGAAATTAATAACTGTTCAAGGAACTGAAAGATTCTGGCTCAGTGGAAGATCATAGCTTCTAATGATCAAAGCCATCTAAAAATGGAATGAGCAGACTTACAAAAGGGTGAGAGCCCAGACTCTGGAGGGACTGTAGGGGGTCTAGACAGCCTGAGTGGTGTCTTATTTTTTTTTTTTAAACTTTCTATTTTATATTGGAGTATAGTTGATTAACAATGTTGTGTTGGTGTCCGGTGTACAGCAAAGTGATTCAGGTATACATTTACATGTGTCTATTCTTTTTCAAATTCTTTTCCCATTTAGGTTGTTACATATTATTGAGCTGTGCTATATACAGTAGGTCCTTGTTGGTTACCCATTTTAAATATAGCAGTGTGTATATGTCAATCCCAAACTCCCTAACTATCCCTTCCCCCGACCCTTCCCCCCACCCCATAACCATAAGTTCTGTTCTCTAAGTCTGTGAGTTTGTTTCTGTTTTGTAAACAAGTTCATTTGTATCATTTCTTTTTCTTTTCTTTTTTTTTTTTTAATTTTTGGCTGCGTTGGGGTCTTTGTTGCTGCATGCGCCGGCTCTCTCTAGTTGCAGCGAGTGGAGGCCACTCTTCGTTGCAGTGTGCAGGCTTCTCATTGCAGTGGCTTCTTTTGTTGCAGAGCACAGGCTCTAGGCATGTGGGCTTCAGTAGTTGTGGCTCACGGGCTCTAGAGCGCAGGCTCAGTAGTTGTGGTGCACGGGCTTAGTTGCTCCACAGCATGTGGGATCTTCCTGGAGCAGGGCTCAAACCCGTGTCCCCTGCATTGGCAGGCAGAGTCTTAACCACTGCACCACCAGGGAAGTCCCTGTATCATTTCTTTTTAGAGTCCGCATATAACATACTATATTTCTCTTTCTCTGTCTGACCTGAGTAGTGTTTTGCAGAGGGGACCGCCATATTAAGTGCTTCCTATGTGCCCAGCACTGAGATACGGTGGCAACTTTGCAAAAACTAACTCATTTAATCCTCCCAACAACTTATGGAGGCTGCTACTATTACCATCTTCATTCACAGATGAGAAAACAGAGGCACAAGGTGGTTAAGTAACTATTCAAGATCACACAGCAAATCAGTGGCAGAGCCAGGATTCAAACTCAGACAGTTTGGTCCGAACTCTCATTCCTAGCCACTAAACTCTGCTGTTTCTCCATGTATTTATTTTTTAAAGATAAAGTTAGTCATAAGGCAACATTGTTTTAGCTATTTCTCTCGTAATCTAGGGCAATGATTTTTCAAGCCATGTTGGGGCGTGTGTGGGAAGGGCACAAGGAGATGGGGCTCCAGATACCCTATCCACCCCCTCAGCAAACAGAGCAGCTCCATTTTACATACTGAAGTTCCACCTAAGATTTCATTTGGGGAAGAGGAAATCCATTGATCCAAACATATTGTAACTATATTATCAGAATTCTAATTTTCTGAGCCTCCTGTATCTCCCGAGCCTCTTCCTTTAAATAGAGTTCCCAGCCAGAAACTCATACCTAATTTTTTTCCCCGAACTTATTTAAAACAATTAAAAATTTTTTTTCTTAAAGGGTTCACGTTATTTCCTCTTGCCAGGTTATTGTTATGCCCACCTAATTAGCATCTCTGTTCCTCCTGTCACCCAATCCCCATTGTTTTTCGGCTATTTGGTTCTTTTCTTAAAACTCAAGGTGATCATGTCATGCTTCACCTTGAAATCTTTTTATGGCTTTCCACCTCCAGGCAGTGTTTTATTACCCAAACGATTGGAAGAGTATTTACTAGAAGGCTAAATTAATTGTGAAACACTGAGCTCAATACATTTATTTTTTTAACTGCAGAACTTATGAGAGTGTTTCCCAAAGCATCTTACCACATCCCCTTTCTCTGCCACTACACATCCCTGGGAATTAGAATGGTGGAGTCAGTCTACCTGAATTGGAGCCAGTCCAGTGACTACACTGTGGTCTCCCCATCCATAAAATGGGGACAGCAAGAATAGCCACCTGACAGACTTGTTAGAAAAATTAAATGAGATGATCTATGAAAGGCGCTCAGCACAACATGTGGTACCTTAAAAGGTGGTGATTATTTTAATTATTTTTGGGACACATTTTAGAAACAATGTTCTACTGGATCTAGTTAAAACTCCTTAGCCAGGTACATCAAACCCTTCAAAAGCAGACTCCACCTACCTACCCACACTCCTATCCTCCCCTCCATGACCCCTACACACACACACACACACACACACACACACACACACACACACACACAGATCTGTGCAAACTGCACTCTGCCCTTCCCTGAAAATTCCATGTTCTTTCCTGTTTCTGTACCGTGGCACAGGCTGTTCTCTTTGTTTTGTTTCTTGTTTTTCCTATTCTCGCAACTCCAGGGTTTCTGGGAGCAGGGACCCCGTCATATTCTGCTTCCCCAGGGGATGACTGTGTCTGCTAACTAAGCCAGGCCTGGGCACTCTGGATGCCATATGAAATGGCAGCACAGCTGTGCATTCAAAACCAAATTTGACCCTGAAAACGTTTAGCATATCAGTTCAGGGATTTCTGAGCAGGAGCCACCTGTTCCCCTTGCTTGGCCCTTGCAATAAACCTTTCTTTGCTCCAAACTCGGACGTTTCGGTTTGTTTGGCGTCACTGTGCATCGAGCACATGAACCTGCATTCAGTAACAGGAGGATAAAGTCATACAGGACACGGTCAAATACTAGCAGCGAGTCAACTGAGACCTCTGGTGACCCAAGGTGACTCAGGGTGACATTTCATTTTGTTGGTAGAGGAATATGTGTTTAACGCTGAAACATGTATACTTTTCAATTAATGTTTGCATATAACATTTGTTTAAGAAATCAGTTTATTACATTAAAAAAAGTTTACCATATGGACACACGTCATTATACGTTTGTCAAAATCCACAAAATGCACACCACCAAGAGTGAACCCTAACCTACACTATGGACTTTGAACATATGATGTGTTAATGTGGGTCCACTGACTGTACAAATGGACCACTCTGGTACGGGGTGTCGACAGTGGGGGTGCCTGGTGGGGAGGGGACAGGAGATATAAGGGACTCTCTGTGCTTTCCACTCAGTTTTGCTATAAACCTAAAACTGCCTCAAAAAATACAATTTTTTTTTTTTTTGGCCGCACCGTGTAGCTTATGGGATCTTAGTTCCCCAACCAGGGATGGAGCCTGTGTCCTGCAATGGAAGCATGGAGTCCTAAGCACTGGACTGCCAGGGAATTCCCTACAATCTATTTTTAAGTTATCTAATAAAACATAAATTGTAATTAACATAGATCAAAAATTAAATCAAAATTAGTTTTCCTTTCCTAATATAAATCTACCGTCAAGTTTAGGGTACACCTAAACTACAGAACACTTCTAATGGCAAAGCCAAATATTCACCACACTCTACTTTCCAAAACTTCATAAAGACTAAACAATTCATTGTATCTTAGATGAATTTTTTCTTTCTTCTCTAAAGCACCATCAGCCCTATTTGAAAAATGACCCACATACAAAGTCAAGTGAGTGTGGCAGACCCTGTGTTCACACCCTCCCCTCTGCTCTTGGGTGGGGCATGCATTCCTCCTTGAGGTGTGTCTGGGCAAATGAAGAACAAAGTATTACATTGCTCTATCTCATCCTTCAATTCAAGAGGACTTTCTATAGGACTGTTTCACAGAAGGCCAATACCTTCAATGTGATGTGTCACAGAATGAAAGCATAAAACCAAAAAAGAAAGTGATTTGTTCTAATGTGGATGCACCTGTTTAGAGCATGTCAAAATAAAGCCAACATTAAACGCAAACCCCATCTTAGCATTAGAAGATCAATCACCCTGCAACACACGCTGACGGTAGAATCTGGACTTCACTGCTTTGTCCTTTGTGACGACCCAGTTGTGGGATAATCCAGGGTTGACCTTTGCCCTCTCACTGAGAGAAACAACACTCTGCTGGAACTTAATTATTATTATCATACACATCTCCAGACACCCCTCACTATGCACCTTACACTCTGGCTTTACCTGGTGATTCACAGAGATGCCTTCTCCCCATGCCCAGAATGACATGCCTTCTTTTCCACCTACTGAACTCCTGGGCATCCTTCAAGTCCCTGTTCAAAATGCGAGGGCTCTGTTCATATTTCACTGAGGCTTCCTCTCCCCTAGCTAGGGCTGCGGTGTTCAGTGGAGCAGGCCGTGCACTGCACAACTCTAAGGAGAGCCGCTGTCTTTCAGGCCAGCCCCTGCATTGCATTTAGTGTGGATCACATTCAGTCTTAGCTGGTTTTTACATGCTGGATTCCTCTATTAGTCTGTGCATATCCTGAAGGAAAAATTACAACTTATTTATCTTAGTTTCACCAAGTCCCAAAACAGTGTCTGGAACATTGCAGTTGTTCAGTATTTTCTTTAACGGAAAAATGTTTTTCAAAACTCTCAAATTGGAACAATTATACATTATTAGACACAGCCCTATGCATTTGCCATACTATATCTCTTCTAATATTTACAACAGCCCTGTAAGGTAAGTGAGGTGAGTATCACTATTCCCGTTTTATTGCTGAGAAAACTGATTTCCAGAGAAGTTCAATAACTTTTCCAAGGTTACCTAGTAAGTGACAGAACCATAACTTGACTCAAGTTTAAGACTCCAAAGCCTGCACTTATAACTACTTAACCACATACCATACTGCTTCTAATGCATGCAAAGAATATTTAGTTGTTCTCATTTAAGTTACTGGGAATATTCAAAAGTAAAACCACTGCATATATTTTCAAATGATCTATAATGAAAATTTTTATGAGCATTTAGACCAGCCTCTTGACCAACTGAGGACAGCATTAAGGTTTTTCCTTTACGCCGATACACACACATATGTTTAAGTATGTGTACCAAGAAGCAAAAAAAAGAGCCAACTATCAACCAGCAAGGTCAGAACATTTCACATGTTTATTGTGCCAGCTACCAAGCTACATATACCTGTTGGGCAGGACAGTCTCCTCTGCAGGAAGATAAATGTCAAAGGAAGGCCTGAACACTGAAACTAAAGTATAAACACGAAGACCAGTAGGAAACAGAAGTGCTCAGGTGAAACAGTCCCCCAGAGGATAAGAGGCAGCCTGTGGAAGATGCCAAGCGGAGAGGAAGACCTTCCTTGACCCCCAACTCCTTTGTGCAAATGGAAGGAGGGTGGATCCTGAGCGGTGAGCAAAGAGATCAAATAAGATCACTTTCAATAGGGACCGCTCCCCTCTTCTGCATCACCCTGAGAACTGGGCAATGGTGTCACAGGGCCCAGGACAATCACAGAGCTCTTCCTTGCCCTTGGGAAGGCTTGACTCTCAGGGGTCTGCCGTCATTTCAGCACTGGCAACCTTTCAACCACACCCCCTTACCTACCAGCCCATACGCCACATGCGATATGCTCCCAAGACACAAATGCTTGAGGGGGTTTCTCTCAAAAGTCCCTTGTCCTAAATGTCTGTAAGACTGAAAAAAAAAAAGCAGGGCTTGCTGGTTACAAAGGGCACATTGCTCTAAGAATCTCTTCTAAAGAGAGATAACGTGACTGTCTTAATGGTGAACCCTGGGTTTGCTTAAAGCCCAAAGAAAACAAGGTCACGAGGAATCTTAAAAGGAACAAAACCCCCATTTTACAAGCTCCCACAAAAAAAGCCTCGCTGGTCATGCTCACTTTAAATGCTCTTTCTTTTTTTCCCTCTTTTCCCTCTTTGAAGAGGAAAATATGGAAACAAACAAAAAAGCAGCTGCATCCACCGCTTATGTGGTTTTCTCCTTGATATGCAGCCGGAATGCCAAAACCCCAGTTACCCACTTGATTGTTTTTAAAGAGAGTAAATGGCTTTGGGGAGGAGAGTCTCATTACAACCTCCTCATGGGCTGAAAGCAAAGGGGTGCTGCCACCCCCAGCCCGTGCCCCATGCAAACTCTAGGGGGTGTCCCTGCTTCTCACAACATCAGAGCAGGTGTCTGCATCCACTGAAAGGTGTTAAGATCTAGGCCATGCTAAGAATAACAGGATGCTTCGAAACCAGGCTGAGGCTGAAAAGCCTGGCAGGTGCCAAGAGAAGGCGGCTGGTTCCTGGGGTTGAGCTCCGGCGCATCCACCCACCACGCTTGCACCCTTACCTCCCGCAGCTCCAGCCTCTGGGCCACCGCCTCCAGGCACTCCTGCCCCGTGCTCTCCACAGACAGCGTGCACTCGATAACGTTGCTGTCCAACAGGCGGATGCGGGTGACAAAGCAGTTCTTGCTCAGGACGTTGTAGCGCCGGGTCCGGCGGAGCTTCAGGCCGAAAGGCATGGCTCTGTGGCCCTCGGATGCTGCCCTCCTGTCCTGACGCCCACGCCCCTGAGACGGCCTTAGCAGCTTTGTGACTGGGCGATGACACTAGCACCCGTGCTCCTCCAAGTGCGGAAAAAGGCGTCCATGCCCGGCGTGGCGCTCTGGAGGGTCGCTGCAAACAGAAAAGCAGCAGCAAGGTCATCACTTGGAAGGCAAGCTCCAGGCAGCACATATTCCACACACACAAGCATATGCCCCTGACAGATGAATGCCCAGATTCAAGAGCCAGCAGACTCTGTTGCTCCCAAGCGCCTTGGTCAAACCCGTGCACTTGACCTTACCTTACAAGGGTGATATGATAAGATCCACTTCATGGCTAGAGTAACTGACGCTCAGAGCGATTAAAAGAACTCATCTAAGAATGCACACGGCAAAGCCTGCCTTCACACCAGTGTCTATGTGACTTCGATTCACATGCTTTTTTTCATCGTACAAGCCTGTCTGCTCAAGAAAGCAGGAGTAGAATTTGAACTTCTTTTTAAAATTTCTAAATGTATTATCTCATTTCAGCCCCATTAACAACCCTCTGGGTGTCGACTGTACGATCCCTATTCTAGAGATGAAAAAAGTGGGGTTCAATGATTTAAGCAATTCCCTGATCCTGAACTTAAAATCTTATCTGATTCCTCACTCTTTGTAACACTGCCTCTTTACTTCCATTAACATTATTTCCGTTTATTTTAATTTTTTTCTTTTTTGCGATACGCGGGCCTCTCACTGTTGCGGCCTCTCCCGCTGCGGAGCACAGGCTCCGGACGCGCAGGCCCAGCGGCCACGGCTCACGGGCCCAGCCGCTCCACGGCATGTGGGATCTTCCCGGACCGGGGCACGTCCCCCGCATCGGCAGGCAGACTCCCAACCACTGTGCCACCAGGGAAGCCCTTATTTTAATATTTATACTTATTTTCTTATTTACTTTATTACTGCATGATAGAAAATGGAGTGAATATGCATTTAATTATTAACTAATTATAAATTAGTAATTAATGATTAACTACTCAGCAACTTTTTTTCAAAAAAAATTAATACATGAATTTTTTAATGCACTTAAAATCACAACTCTATCCTTTTTTCACCAGATATTTAGACAGATGTGGGGAACCACCCTACAATCATTTTGTTCCTTTACAGAATTCTTGATGCAAAAGCCCATCACCAAATTACAGATAATTTAACTTACTAATAACAAGATTTACTGACACCCGGATGTCCCACCAAACGGCAGCGATGACATTACTGCCATGGACAACACGAGAACAAAATAACAACAGTAAAAGCGGCTTTACCATTCCGCCCTGTGCCAGCAATTCTCTCACTGGAAGGCTCGTTAAACTTATCTTCCAAAGAAGCCAGAAATGTCCACACGGTCTCTCTGTTCAACTTTCTGTTCTCCATGAAGTGCAAAGGACTATCTCTCGCTCATATGATTGTTCTGTTAATTTGATTCCCTAAGTCAGGCAGCCTTTATGCCCTTTATCCACAGAATTACCTCTGAGCGCCCTGACACTTGGATAGACAAACAGGAATAATTACTTGTAGGAATTCTTGCATTCATAAGTTAAATGGCTTCAATATTTAGAAATCACTCCTCGTCAGTACCCCCCGGCCTCACAGAGGTTGTCAGGACACAACCCTACAACACAGTAAAACACACTCCTGAGACTCCCTCGGCCATTCTTTGATGCCTGCCCTCGGCACATTCCTTAGCGTGACAGGTAGGTATTTTATGATGGCTTAAAATACATATGCTAGAGACTTGGGCTTGGTAAAATAGATTAACATTTCTAAATCACTTTATGTTGGCAGAGTATCATGTTTACCTGCAAGGTAGGCCAACCTGATGATCTCCTGGTATCTGCAGAAAAAAATATGGAGGGACCCACCCAGAAAAGAAAAACAAAAGAGTATCAGAATTTAAATACAGAGTCTTTAAGAGTTTACTACTCCCACATTCCATCAACTTGCTAAAACACAGGGCAGAAGACACCAAGATTCAACTCCTATATTAGCTAGAGAGCCTCAAAGAGAGAAAAATATTTGCTCTGTGGGCACAAGTCACATTTCTCATCCTGGGCCGGGCACTTTACATTCGGGTGTGTCTCGCCTTGAACACCTAGGAAGGAATGTGGCTGGCTTGGTGCACTTTTATCCCAGGCACCACTAAACACCATCTCAGCTACATATTTGACATGACACAATCCACAATGCAGTTAGTGAGATAAAAAGTAAACTGCAAAAAAAAAAAAAAAAAAAAAAGGAAACTGCACAACAATGTGTACAGATGATCGGTTTTTATAATAAATAAATGGGAAAAAAAACATACAACTTCACCAAAATGACTGTTATCTCAGGGCTACATGGTGATGGTATCAAACGGAACTCTTATTTTATATTTCACACATAGTCATCCCTCTGTATCCGCAGGGGGATTGGTTCCAGGATCCCAGCAGATACCAAAATTCGAGGATGCTCATGTCTCTTATATAAAATGGCACAGTGTTTGCAAAGAACCTATCTCGTCTACTTTAATTCATCTCTAGATTACTTATAATACCTAATACAATGTAAATGCTATGTAAATAGTTGGCCAGCTTGGCAAATTCAAGTTTTGCTTTTTGGAACTTTGTGGAATTTTGTTTTAAAAAATATGTTCAGTCCAAGGTTGGTTGAATGCGCAGATGCAGAACCTGTGGATACGAAGGGCCAACTGTATTTCTGAATTGTTCTAACATTTTACAATTGCCTTATTTTTGTAAATAAAGATTCTTTTAAAATATTTTAGCTACAGAAAATATCAGGTGCAACATCTGACAATCTGGCAACACATCTCCTAGAAAATAACCATTTTAGGTTTAAAGAACTTTTAAAATCTTCAATTTGCAAGACACTTGCCAGGTAAAGTGTCAACAAAAAGGTTATAAGAAAACTGGTCTGGTCCCTCTAAAAGTCAATGTCCCGAAACAAGAGCTGAACAGGAGGGATTGGAGGCAGGTTGGTCTAGAGTAAGAGAAATTCCGGAGTTAGAAAAGCAAAATGCAATGTGTGAGCCTTAAGCAAACCCAGGTTGGAAAGAAATAGTTATCAAACACATGAGACCATCAGGGAAATCTGAAATAGAGAGCAGAAATGAGATGATACGAACATAGGCTGGTTAATTTTCTTCTGTTTTTAATAGTGGAATTGTGGTTACGTAGGAGAATGGCTTTAGGAGATGCCAGTGGATATATTTAGGGGTAAAAAGACACTCACGTGACGAGAGGAGGGAGAACTGCAATTGAGCTGAGCGGTTCTCTCTAAGAGCCAAAGTTTAATCTCAGGGAACAGAACATTCACAAACCTTGGTGTGAGAACTGGATTCACCCAGAGAGGCCTGGAGTGAGTGCCCAGTTACTAATCCTCAGTCTACTCATCTGGAAAGATAGCCCCTACCCCAAGTTTGTGAGGAGTTAATGAGAAAATGTTTCCGGGGTGCGCTCAGTAAGTGTGGGTGTATTCCCTTCCTATGCCCCTCACAGTGAGCTGGGTTTGCTCAAAGGATAGCAGAGCAGGTGTGAAAAGGACTTGAGTACCTTGCCACCTACTGTGGACAAAGCCTTTTAAATAGAAAAAAGGCAAAACAAAGAATATAGAGTTTAACATGAAACAATGACAATTCCACAGGGAAACTTGACCAAGTGTAAAACGAACCATGGACTCTCCCAGAACTGCTACCTTGTCATTCCCCCAACTGACATCTGGAGCAGAAAGGAACTGGTCATTTGACGAAATGTCCCATTATGAGCCCATTCTCAGTGGGTTAGAAGACTGTAGCCTTCTCCTTAATCCCTTATTTCAGTCAATAACATGTGTATAGTATCTGGTGTCAGCAACTGGCTTTTTGGGGTTTTTTTTTTTTTTGGTAGAAGATTGATTCTAAACTGCCTTTGGGGGACTTCCCTGGAGTGGAAGTGGTTAAGATTCCATGCTCCCAACGCAGGGGGCCTGGGTGGTCAGGGAACTAAGAGCCCGCAAGCCGCAACTAAAGATCCCACAGGCCGCAACATTTAATTAACATTTAATTTAAAATAAATAAATAAATAAACTGCCTTCGGTCCTATAATCCACTAGGCTGTGTCTCTACAGCTGCTAGCGTATCCCAGTCTCTCTCACACTGAAGAATCGCCCATAGGTGTCTTGGTTCCCAATCAGAATACTGAAGGGAAAGATCTGTGTCAGATTCTCTGTCAGATTCAGCTCTGTGGTCTCCTGCGACCCTAAAGTGGAGTTTTGTACATGGCAGAAAGCTAAATAAATATTTGTTGTTACAATGAAAGAAAGAGTGAATCCTAAAAATAGTTGAGATTTTGAAACCAAGGTAGGACAGGGGCCTCCAGGTGACCCCAGTGAAACTTGAGGAATCTGAAGCCTCAGATAGGACTGACTTGGAGGCGCTTAAGAGAGGCTTAAAACTGTGGAGAAATGGGATGAGAAGTTATTCAGCTCACTGGTGCTTTTGGGGGAAAAAATTTTACCCAGATTTTGAAAAGAACATTCCCACCACCCAAGTTTCCCTTCTCCAGCCCTTAATGTGCCTTGTCCTGGAGGTGGTCTCGAAGACTAGAGAGATGCCATATCCCCTGGAAGTTCTGTGAGAAAACTACAGAACTACTGATTGGATAGTATTCTAGTGTGCCCATGACTGCCGAAAGCAATTCGTTGGGATATTTGCTGGGTAAACACCACACTTAAATGCCTTTTATGGAATAGGCAACAGTGAGAGAGAACATACAGAAAGCTTCAAAGTCACTTCTAAAACCCTCTCCTGACTAGCCCATCAGATTCCCCAAACCTCTTATATGTATATATCCATCTTTGACTATCAGCTGTGAATCTCCAGTACCCTGTACTCTTCTTTTTCCTAAACATATCAACGAAAACCCTGCAAGTTGAAAACACAAAGCAAAGACAGCTTTCTCATAATACAGAAAAAAGTGTTTGGCTGATTTAATAAATCTTTAAATAAGCTGGGTTAAAAGTAGAGAGATCTTTCATAATGTCAACCAAATACAGCTTAATCTTCTTTATTGATTTACCTGTACAGTCTTTAGAAAAATGAAAGACAGAAATTAAAACCCAAATCTTCAAGATGGTCATCACACTTTCTCTTGATTTCCCATGCTATATTACACATACTTGACATTTTTTTCTCCTAAATGTGAGTTCTGAAATCACTAGCCGAAGCTAACTGCTGTTCAGCTGCATCCTTTATTTACCAACAGCCTCTGGAATTTTTCCAGCATTCCATATTATTACAACTCCCAAGCACACCTCACAGAACTATGTAACCCTGGTCTGGGTGTGAGAAAGGAAAAATTGATGTAACTATAGCCCATCCTGTGTATAAACCTGCATAAGGCCCCGCTTAGTTTTCAAAAATACTATGCCATTTTCCTAAGGAGAGTTTTAAGAAAGGATAGGGCTAGAGGGGATGAAAATGTCTTCTCTGATTCCCCCTTTAAAGAATAGCAGACAGGAAGTTCATTTTGTCCGGTGAAAAATCAGACTATTAGTTTCTACTATAAATTTGATATATACCCATATATCAAATTATTTTTAGCCAAGTAAAAGTTTTGTGCAAGGTCTAAAACACAAATCTCTAACTTTTAGTTGCTAAATAACTACAACAACAAAAGCAGAATGGTCACCTTTTAAAATTCCCTCATTTCTCTCCTACTAACTCACTCTCAAACATTCAACGGTGAGATGGAGAAAAATGTGTCCCAAAACACATTTTCCAACATTCCCAGGCACTAACCGTGTGGTTGACCTTTCAAGCCTTTCTTAAGCTGTATTTAAGGTGAGAAGAAAGATTCCTGCTATAGAACCCCATCACAGGGATACCTCACCTACATGAAAGGTAGCTACACAGCAACATCTATGTAGAATATCACTGAAAATCAGGAAATGGAGCCCAAACAGCCTTTGAGCGTTCATATATCACAAAGCCCTTAAGTCCAACAACATACACTTGCTTGCGAAAACAAAAAACACCCTCATAGTTCATTCACTGTAACCTTACATACCTTGCTTCTTAGCCCTTAGCAGATTTTAGATAAGGAAAAGCACCTTGACAGGGCACAAAATTGGCAATGAGAGAGGTGACAGGTAAACTGTAAAAATAAGCCCTCCACAGCATGGAAAGCTGTACTGAAAACATCCTGTAGTAAATGGGAACGATTAAATAACACCCAGCGGGCTCCGGTTAAGAAGGCAGAAAATGAATATATATATATATATATATATATATTTTTTTTTTTTTTTTTAGCCGTACGCGGGCCTCTCACTGTTGTGGCCTCTCCCATTGCGGAGCACAGGCTCCGGACCCGCAGGCTCAGCGACCATGGCTCACGGGCCCAGCCGCTCCGCGGCATGTGGGATCTTCCCAGACCGGGGCACGAACCCGTGTTCCCTGCATCGGCAGACGGACTCTCAACCACTGCGCCACCAGGGAAGCCCTGAATATATTTTTAAACAGTCCCATTCATGGTGGTTAAGAATAACAAGAAAAAAAATGGTTCTTGAGAGGTAAAGCTTCCATCACCTGGAATCACTTTTTTCCCTAAGCAAGTGGTTCCCTATCTTTTATTCCTGCTCTAACACTCAGAAGCAAACCAGTTTCAAGAACTGGTTGCAAGAACTGCCATTTTTAACTGGGGGAGAGGGAAGGGAGGGGGAGAGAGGAGGGGAGGGCAGAGAAAAGGGAGAAAGGAGGGGAATGGAGGGAGGAGAGGCCTGCAGAAGGCAACTCTGGGAAAACACGGAATTGAAAAAGCCCCCCAGGTAAATGTTTCAAAAAATCATTTCCCCACCCCCTGCTTTCTGAGGTTTCTAGAGAGACATGATCTTCCCACAAGAAGGACCTTAAAATGTGAAATTTTCCATTTTTCACGTTACTGAAAACTTTAAGGCACTGAAAGTACATCTTGAATATAAATAAAATAATACGTCGTCAGGATTTGCTTAAAAGGAACGGGGTGGGGGAACTGTGTGCGCAGTGGTGGAGGGGGTTTGGTTACAGATGACGCAGTGCTGGCCATGAGTTGACAGCTGTTGAGGGTGGGAGCCAGGTATATCAGGACTCATACCACTCTCTACAGTTTTGTGTGTGCTTGAAATTTTCTGTATTTAAAAGCTGGCAGGTTTTTTTTGTTGTTTGGTTGGGGGTTTTTTGTTTGTTTTTTTAATAAAGAAGTATTTCTTAAATGGTACTTTGTAAAGTAACCTGGTATAACAGATAACAGTGCCCACTTTGCAGAGGTGTTTTACAGAAAAAAGGGGTCAGATTTTTCCCTCTACCCTAAATCCCTCTTGCCCTTCCAAAATAAAACTTGTATTTAACTAGATCAAATTGAGAGTAGGAGTTTTTAATTTCATTTTTAGAAGATGACAGGAAAAGTTTTGTAGGTAAAGTGACAAGTTGGATAGAATACAGAGAACAATCAATCAGACCTAAGAGAAGGGATTCTTCTCTGTCCAACTTGCATAATCACCTGTATCAAAATACCTGACTCGGGCTTACTCCTCAAATGAGCTTTCTCTGTTTATTCATGCCAGGAATGCTTTGTCCTAAGAGACTCCACCCTTCTTTGGGAGACCGTTGAATCTGCAACTCTCAATTCCAGTTCCTTCTGTCAGTGTCTACACCCATGGTGATGTGTGTCCTGGAATGTCAGAGCTAATCACAGCCCAGAACCAGAATAGGAGATTCCTGCATGTGTCAGAACCCCAGGAAGGCAACAAGGGGCACCTCCATGTTTAAAGGGGATATACGATGCCAGGGTACCCCGCTGAGCTTTATCTCCAAAAGCCCTATGAGATGGCTGTTCCTAATACCCCATTTCACAAACTAGGGCATCGAGACTGGAGAGGTTAAGAACTTACCCAAGAACTTGCTAGGTACTAATGACACTATCTGACCCACGTTCTTATTCAATGAACCATTCTAATAATATCCAGAAAGTGGGTTGGAAACCATGACCTGGTGATATAAAAATAACAATGACAAAAGCAAGCCACCACATTCTATAAGGAAGACTGCGACATGCCATCTGCAGTCTGCCTCTGCGCACCCACAGTGGACTTGACTCAGGTACGGTGGAGATGGATCCTGAGGCAGGTGACCCATCTTCAGCCCTAGGATGTCATATCCAGAGGGCACGGCAGAAGAATCAGGGTCCTGTTCAGGTCACACCGCCGCCACCCCCAATGCCTCTTACCTAGACAGCTTTCCTGCTACAGTCCTGGTCTGTGGTCTGTGCCGCCCAGTGTGGGTAATCCTAGCAGGTCACACACAACCTCTTCAAAAACCAATTTCAGAAACAATCGTAAGAGCAGCCGGAGAGGTTTTTCCAGCCGGGTCAAAGGACTCACTTGTCAAAACAAAAGAAACTGGCTGAAGGTAAACACACCTTCAACTTGCTTCACCCTCCTCTGGGATTTGCGACCTGAGGGCACAAAGCCCAGGAAGAGAGGGGCTCTTCGTGAGAGGCTGCTGCAAGTGACGTCCCTCGGCCAAGTTTCCACACCTCCCTTTCCTCCGCTTCCTTCCTGCCCTGAGTTCCCTCGACTTCCCTCACAAGTCCAGGGCTTTCGGATGGGAGGACTCATCTGTGTCACTTCCTCTCCAAACATAAGCAGGAGCCAAAGCATCTCTGCCAATTCTCTCCCCCCTGAGTCTGTGCATCCAGTGCCCGGCTTCCCTGGGTGCGCTGTCTTGTTCCTGGGTTTCTCCAGCCCCACCAGTGAGCCTCTCCCCGATGTGGGGTAATTTCCACGCACAAGCCATTTATAAGCTCTATCACCATGGCTCAGCGGCCTCACTTTCTGCATTCATAACACGGGGGTGATAAGAGTCCCCCTGCAACATACAGGGTTGTTGGAGGACTTATAGGAGTTATTACTATATAGGGTGCTGGTCCAGCGCCTGGCATGTGGTCGGCACTATGTATGTTTACTCTCACTGCCCTTATTATCGTTGCTATTTCACTAAATATTGCAGAAGCCCAAGGAAACCCAAAGTACCTGCTAAGCCCCAGAAGAGAAAAAAATCTGCTTTCCAACAAGCCAATAGTTAGAGAATGTTTAAAGTTAAGGCTATTCATCATAAGGAGACAGACCATGAATGAAAAGCAACTACAGGTCCCACTGATTGGGAACCGTGACAGGGGGTGCCTAGTGGGTTTCAGATATGTGACCACTCCAGTGAGTCAAGAATACAACCAAGTGGGTTCTAAAGTGTTATAATGCAATCACTTCTTCAGAGCCAAGATGCTGAATCCGGGGGGAGAAAGAATGAAAACAGGTATGAACTAGTGTCAGCTGTTAAAGAGTTGTATAATCCCAACTGATGTAACCAAATGTTAATTACTAATGGGAGAAAAGGAAGCTTCTAAATAGATGGTCACGCGACACGTACGTCCCTTCATGTAAGAAGACTACGTACACACATGCACGGCAAACCCATCCTAACTGCCCTTTCTTCTCTTTGTCCCCTACCTGGTAGGTAGACACATACACACACCTTAAGTGGGTACTTGGTAAAACTTACGTTGTACTAAGTAGCTCTCAGTAACAGTACAAAGAAAAGGCATCCGTCTACCTCTAGCAGAGTAACTTCGCTGTTGTAAAAACAATTTGTTCTCATCCTACGATTCCTGTTACCATCAGTGACCTCAAACCTGAAGATCTGCTCAGCTGCCTGCATCTCGCGGAGCAAGTCTGAGCCTCAGGAGACAAGACGCTGTCCGTCTTGTCTCTCCCCCTGCATGGGGGACGTCTGTGCCCTGTGGGATGTGAGCCTGGTAAGGACCAGGAGGGCAAATGTCAAGTGCTTCAGTTCTCAAGTGGGACGTTTAGCTCTTAAAAACTGAAAAACGTCCACATGTACACTTCCTAACAAATACATATCTAATAAATGCAGCAAAGACTATACAGAGTAAACCTCATTCAAGAGGCCCCCCCTTTGCTCTTCTGATTTATGCTTATGTTTCAAAATGTTAAGGATTTCAAATTTCCCTAGAAATAAACACCATTTACTGAAATCTTTGTACATAAGCAAAAAAAAAAAAGAAAGAAAAAAGAAATTCCTGGGAAAATACATGCATCTGTTCTTCAACTAGATTGTAAGAGGGCAGGAACCAACAATGTTTTACCCAACTTTTGTAACCCCAAATCCTTCTGCACTATAAGTAACACATACTCTGACTCAGTAATGCCACTTTGGGGAAACTAATTGGAAATAAAAGCAATGAATCTTAAGGATTACATATAAGGATGCTGCAGTAAACATCATCTATAGTAGAGGGTGGGAACTAAGAGCAACCCAACCCAAATAAATTCTGCAATTGCCACATTATTTGGGGTATTATACAGTTATTAAAAAATTAATAACATCTGAACCTATGAACTCAGAGCAACAGCCATGAAAAATTCTGTAACTATTGGCTTGTTGGAAAAGTTGCAGAGTAATACGTAAGGGAAAGACAAAGCAAAGCCAGTCATCTTGCACATGTTTATGCTTATATAAGCTTGGAGAAAGGTGTAGAGCATTTCCATCCATCCTCAGAAGGATGAAAGGGGCAGCAGAACATCTACTTTGTCTTTAGTCTTTGGAGTATTAATATCTTATTAGACCAAAAAAAGGTATTTTAAACCACTTAGCCTCTGCCTCTCCTAAATTCTACATGAAGGCAATTTGGAAGAAGTCCTCCTTCAGGAGTAGTATTACATCAGCTATCATGTATCATTTCAGCTAGAGTATTATCTGAGCGGTTACTATGTGCCAAAATTGGGCTTAAGACTTTTGCAGGCCTCATATCATTTAATCCTCAAAATCCCTATTTACAGATAAGAAAACTGAGACTACATAACCTGTAGACTACATAACCAGTCCCAAAGCCATCAGGTAGCAGAGACTCCCTCCAAGCCCAGTCTTTCATCATTAGATTATACTGTAAGATGCACATTTGCTATCTATGTCCTCTTCATAAATATCGATATTTAGCACACTGTCTCATTAACCACATGGCTTTCAGCATCATACATAATCATCCCATGACTAAAAGCAAAAGGAAAAAAAGAAAATTGCTTGGGATCAAGCATTCCTTCTCAAAATTAGAACTGATTAAAACCACTTAAATCTTGGAACTTGCATGAGTTTTCATTCTTTTGAATTATTAGAGTTCAAAATGTCATTCATTCTCTACTTTAAAACTTTTAATAATCTTTAATACTTTCTGATTATAAATTCATTATAAGAAAATTGGAAATCATGGAAAACTAAAAGGAAAAAATAAAAGTCACCCATAATGTCCCCATCCAGAAATCAATTTAAAACTTTTGCATATTTTATCCAATTCTTTTTTTTTTTTTTTTTTTTTTTTTTTGCGTTACGCGGGCCTCTCAATGTTGTGGCCTCTTCCGTTGCGGAGCACAGGCTCCGGACGCGCAGGCTCAGCGGCCATGGCTCACGGGCCTAGCCGCTCCGCGGCATGTGGGATCCTCCCGGACCGGGGCACGAACCCATGTCCCCTGCATCGGCAGGCGGACTCTCAACCACTGCGCCACCAGGGAAGCCCTCCAATTCTTTTAATTAAATGTATTTTAAATTTGTTTACACAGTTGGGATTGTACAACACTGAGATTTTTCTTTTGTCTGATTCCTACTTATTATTTTCCCATATTACTAAAAATTTTTCAAAAACAAGTTTAAACTGTTACATAATATTCCATGGGATAGATCAACATTTATGTAATCATTCTCCATTGCTGAAGTGTTAGGTCGGTTCTGATTTTTTGCCATTGTTCTAAAAGATTTGCCTAGACCTCTGATCCTTTCTTTAGGTTAGATTCTTAAGAAGGAGTGTTATCAACTCAAAAGCTATACGTTTTTAGAAGTCTCAAACGTACTCCTAAATCGATTCCCAAAGGACTGTAAAATGTACAAGCCATGACAAATTGCTAAGACTTCCAATTCTTTACCTGTAAAATAACTGAAATACTGTGTTTTCGTAAATACTTTCATTAAAAGCTGCATAAAGTAAACAGAAAGGAATCAAACGTGGAGTCAAAAGAACCAAGACCAGGTTAAAGCTTTTTTCTCTTACAGGGTTGTCTTCAGCACGACTCCCCAAAAGGCAGAAAAGCTTCAGTAAAGGAAAATTTCAACCCACAAGGGATACATCAAAGCCCCAATGCCCCCATGTGACAGGAGGTCTGGGCAACAGAATGCATCCCAATATCCAACTTGCAATAAATGGGATCCCTTCTCTCCAGAGCTACAGTGCTGTGTCCCATACCACGACTTCAGAAGCAGCAGTTCTAAGGATAGCTTTTGAGAAATAGAACATGTTGCCCCCCCATCAAGTGGGAACTATGGAAGTTACTTGGCCTAAACATCAAATGACTGTACTTCCTTATATTTATATATCATTTCCTCAAAAACTATTATTCACTCAGCACAGACTACTAATTGTGGGAAATCCCAAAGAACAAGTAAAGACACCCTCTCTGCCTACCGAGTCGTAGGAAATGCCAGGTAAGGCTAAAACCAAGAGCAGCAGATACACTGCGCAGCCGGGAAGAGATTAGCCCAGACAGAGCAAGGGCAAGACGGAAAGAAGGAGTAGATGAACATGCACACCAGCCATCTGGAGACCTCTAGGCTTCAGGATAACTTACAAAAGGTAGAAAGGGAAATGACAAAGGTTCGTGGCTCAAGAAGACCTTCAAGTATGCAGAGGATTTTGGCTAAACGTTCTGTCCAAGCTCATTGTATTTCACACAAACACAATAGTTAAGACAGAAGAAACGGAAGGTCCAAACACAGTCAGCACAAGAATAAAAATTAGAATACTCTATGGATCTTACTATCACATACGATATTTTGAAACTGTTCCATTTACCCAAACACTGGAACCATAGTCATTAGTTCTCAAGAGCAGTTAAGTCAGAACGGTAAATGGTAATACAGCAGCTAAAACAGGCAAGAAGTGAAGAATGAAGATCCCATTCTACTACCTGCTCCTGGACACCCGGAAGAGAGAGTGAACTGACTTGGAAAAATGAGATGACACTTAGTCACTTATACACAAGGTTAGAACTTTTAGATGGTGGCTAAACACATCGAAGAAAAATTACCCAGGGTGACCATACTTCAGTAACTCATTCCAGTAACAATCTTCACTGTGTTGAAATTTCTCCTTTGTAAAATATACTTAAATCTCTGATTCTCATTTTATCCATTTCCTCTTAAAGTCTTTCACCTTGAAAAGGGCAACTGGGAACCATCATCTCTACATCACACCTTCCAACATTTAATACTTAGTATGACATGCCCTGCCTCAGATTCTCCAACTTAAATCATCTTTCCTTTCTTACCTTCTCTTTTTAGGTTCATCGCCCTTTAATTATCTCTGTAGTTCCCTATTAACTCTAAATTCTTATTTTCTTCTAGTTGCAGAAGTGAAATAAGACAAGTTATCTTTACAACCTATCTCATTTTCAACAGAAAACACAGTGCACACAAGTGGAGTTTTCCCATATCTTCACTAGAAGGAAAAGATCTCTCACTAGAGGAAGAAACCAAAAAACAAACCGACCAACCAACCTAGTCCTGTTCTCATTTGTATCACATAAAGAAGAATAGGACAAACGAAAAAGAAAGTATAAAATAGGTCTGGAATATGTAGGTTTAACTCCTTGCTCTGTCTGGTTACTTTAGTCCAGTCAATAATTAGAAATTTAGAGCTAGAAGCTAGGAGATCGCTGAGTTTAACTGAAAAATCACTTCCCAACTGAAAAATCACTTCAAACCGAGGAGGAGAACAAGACTTATATGCTAAAAGCTCCATGTTTGATGAAAGTAGGGGATTTCAGAAACCCCGCAACAAAAGATACAAATCCAGAAGGAAAAAACCCGGGAGAGCAGGTTAAATTGGCCCCCTGTTCGCCTACCTCTGGGAGGCACAAGGTAGCAGGTGTTCTGTTTTGCGTTGCGAGTGTGTAGGTTGTGAGTAAGGAAGATGCGGAAGTAGGGCAACTGCTTGAATGTCTTTCTAAGGAAGTGTTACTCCTCCCGGTCTAGCTGGAACAGGAAGTCAGAGGGCTCCAAGAGGGAGGTCTCCAGGAGGGAAGGAGGAAGGGAGAGGGGTGTGAAATTATCCGACAAGATTGGATCATGTGGAAAGCTGTGTAAGAGGCATTTCATAAAGCCATTAGAGGTGTGTGGGAAGACTTAGATGTTCAAAGAAAACCAAGCAAAGGAAAAGGTGAAGCATTTACCAACTCAAGGAAAAACAAGAATGTGTTCGAAAAAGAAAATGCAATCTCAACACCACACTTGGCTTAGCTGTAACCATTACTTAACATATTTATACTGAATAGAAAGCAGTGGACTGAGTCTAACCAGAGTATTCATGCTGCTAATCATTCTGGAAGGATGGTGGCAAGGAAGACTCGGTGTAAGTGAGATCAAGTCCTTACCTCTCACTGCCACCACCACCAGCATCCGAGCTAACATTATTGAACACTTACTGTGTTTTTTATTTTTTAAACTACTGAGCACTTATTAGTTGGCCTCCTGTCTCTCCCGGGAGTCAGGAGGCTGCCACAACACAAAAGGCACCATGCAACTTCCCAGACTGAGAAAAGAGGGATGTTTCTCTAGGAAGGAAAGGTCCCCTTGAATATCTTGAAGCCAGCCTTTGGAATTCCTTCAGTGAGAAGACGAGCATCTCGCTCTGTTTCAGGAAGTCTGTGGTAAACGCCAGGAACAGGGACCCATTAGAAGAGACTAGATGAATAAAGAAGGGCCCATGGACACTGAGCTGGAAGAAGTGGACCCGAAGAGAAATCTGAAATACAGCTGACCTAGACCTCCAACTCCCGATGTCCACCACTCAAATACTAGAGGCTAATCTAAATGCAAACACAGATGGCTTTTGTACTGAGCCTAAATCCATGAAGACGGATGACCATGAGGGCTGAAGACATCCCGGCTTCATATGTAAGTGGTGATTCCTAGAGCACAGACATGTACAGATGCTGGCATCTTTATGGGTTCAATGAGTGAAGAAGGTCAGTGAGTTCTAGTCACTAAGTGTTCAAGGCCAAAAGCCAAACTCCTAATTTTCCCAGAAATTATAGTTACCATTTATGGAGCATTTCCTCCACACTAAACTCTGTGCATATATTATTTCTAGTACTCACATCACCAACCTTGTACTAGGCATCATACCCATCTTATACAGATAAGTAAACTGAAGCTTACAAAGTTTAAGTAACTTACCTAAGACAACACACTAGCTAGCAGTGGAATTCACACAGTCTCCATTTGGCCATGTGGTTTCCATATTCCATAATATCTTACAGTATGAGCCTCTATTATGACTCTTCTAGAGTCTGGAGGAATACAGGGAAATTAATCTCTACCAATGGAAATATATATAACTCAGAGCTCACGACCTACTGACAGTGTTGAATACAATTAGTTACCACATTAGAGAAATGCACTCTTTGAATTCCTAAGGTTAGGACAAGAGGAACAGAGTTGCTAGATGACCCAGGGTCAGGAGAAAAAGAAAGAACGGAGATTAGAGGGAGTGGAGGGCTAGAAGCCAGGTCTTTACTCCGTGTGGGCCTGGCGTTTGCTCTAGACACATGCCTGGCATTTACCAGTATTGTTCCTCCTCTGTTTCAAAAACAAAAACAAACTCCTTGGATCCTGACATTCCTCCCACTAATGAACAGAGGCTCATCTTGATACCGTAGGACTGACTGAAAAAATGAACCAAAATGTGGGGAAGTTCTTAGACATTTACATGACAAACTGGCATATCCCAAGGTTTAGCTTTGGCACTTCTCAGGAAATGTGGAAAAACTGACCCACTGTCACCCAGAGACACGAACCTTCTACTTATTCATGTTAATTTGTGCACTTTGGTCAAACTCTCCAAAGCATCTTTTCACTCTACCAACAGAATAATAAATACCAGATAAATATGTGAGTTGACGGATGTGTTAGTTAACCAGATGGGGAAGTCCTTTCACAATATGTATGTACATCAAATCACCACGATATTCACTTTAAATATCTTAGTTTTATATGTCAGTTATACCCCAATAAAGCTGATATTTTTTTTAAGTTTTTAATAATACCAGAAAAAACTATATGCTTTTATATTCTCATGCGTAAATGCAGCAGAAGTGAACACAAATTGCACTGTACCCACTCCTCTTAAGCTAATGCCAATATTAAAACAAATTCAACCAACAAGGACCTGCTGTATAGCACGGGGAAGTATACTTGATAATTTGTAATAACCCATAAGGGAAAAGAATCTGAAAAAGAATATATATATATATACACACACATATACACAAACACACACACACACACACACACACGTATGTATAACTGAATCACTTTGCTGTTCACCTGAAACTAACAGAGCATTGTAAATCAACTATATTTCAATAAAAAATAAAATGTACTGAAAATGACATCTATGTAGACGCATTTATTAGATAATTCGAGTCGCCAGAAAAAAGAGAAAATATCTATAAAAACATATAGGAAACAAAAAAAGGTACCCAATTAAAGAAAACTAAGAGAACAAAAGTAGAACCAGACATTTTTGTAGTACAAATATTGAAAAAGCTAGAAAGTCTTTTTTGAAATTGTTTAGACCTAGTGTATCATTTTCACTGCAATCTTTTACCTATAAACATAAAGGGGAGTTTTTAAAATTAGTTTTTATTGTACGATAGTTGGCTTACAGTGTTGTGTTACTTTCTGCTATAAATTAAAAAAAATAAAATAAAATAAAATAAACAAATTCAAGTAAATTATGCCTATTTGCCAAGGCATGTCCTAAAGTCACCGATTCGTGGGTAGTTCACATATGACTAGAGAAAGGAAAGGAAAATGAAGGAAGGACCAAGCAGGAAACTTACTGAGAGGTCTCAAAAAATAGACTAGAATTAAGGAAGGTGAATCAAGGACTGTGAAATCCAATTATGAAAGCAATAGGGAAAAACCTTAAATCAACCTACCCTTTGCAAATAACATAGGAAGAAGGTAGGAAAGCATCGTGTTGCAACATAACATGCTTAACAGTGACTTAAAGAGAAGCCGGCTTCGGGGGAAGGCCTCTCTCTGACATGCCTGGGAAGAAGAGACAGAGGATGCTGTGGGTATGATCTTCAGGCCACATAATCAGCTGCATCTGAGGGAGGGCAAGGTTGTAAAGCACTGCAGGATGGCTTTCCCACTCTGCCACGACATCCCTCCAATAGTCCAGGCAGAGTAACGAGTGCAAACGGATACAAAGCAGAGCTGGGACCAAAAGTCCACACCTAAGCACTGAACCCATTCAGCCCAAAGACCTCACCTTTACGAGAGGATGCTACTGGTGACACGGGGGAGAAAGTGAAGGTTCTGTGTACACCATACAGCATTTAAGCCAACCTTTGAAACAGAAGAACATTTCTATCCAAACATGAATTTTGTACTGACCACAGGCCATCTTCCCACTTATGAGCCAAGAGAAGTAAATAAGAGTCAAATTTGTTCTCTATTAAATTAAGGTTATATTTTAGGACAATGGCCTAACCCACACTTTTAAAAGAAATTCATTATTGCAAATATTTATCAAGGACCTACGATGTGCCAGGCACCATGCTAGACAGTACAGATAAAACTATTTAAAAGATACGGGGGGCTTCCCTGGTGGCGCAGTGGTTGAGGGTCTGCCTGCCGATGCAGGGGACACGGGTTCGTGTCCTGGTCCGGGAGGATCCCACGTGCCGTGGAGTGGCTGGGCCCGTGAGCCATGGCCGCTGAGCCTGCGCGTCCGGAGCCTGTGCTCCGCAACGGGAGAGGCCACAACAGTGAGAGGCCCGCGTACCACAAAAAAGTAAAAAATAAAAAAAAAAAAAAAAAAAAAAAAAGATACGGGCTGTGCTGTCCTCAAGAAGCCCACCTACCATAAAACACCTTAATCTCTAAAACAACTGTCTGTACAGGCACTCAAAAGACTGAAATCACTAAAGCATCCAGGCAGGGCAGTATCATAGCTGAGCACGTAAAAATCACCAAATAATGCACTGGCATAAGTCTCATCTTTTTTCTTAAGGACATTTGCCCTTCTTTAAATGTCAAATACCAGAACACTAAGGAATACCGTTAACTTTCACTTATCCAGCTCATTTCCACTGAGTCACCCTGCAGACACTGCAGATACCAAGATGAGTACAGTCCAGTACTTGTCCTCAGGAAGCTCATAATCTAGTGAGGATGAATTGTTAAGAATCAGCGAGGGCAAAGAACATTCTCTGGAAAGAGGTTTGAGAGCTGTGTTCAAGAAGATTTTTGCAAAACTGACACAGAGTAATATTATTGCCTTTTTCTCCTTACAAATTTCCCCACTGCAAGCTCTGACATCAGAGCAGGCTCTTGACCTCTCTGCTATGGTGGAATGTACTTCATCAAAACAAGCTTGCTGCCACTTCTCAAATTACGAAATTCACTCTCCCCTCCCTCTATGGCATTCAAAGACATCTGAATTTTCCCTGGTCTATGGTGTGGCTAAAGGCTGCTCCCAAAGACTAAATAAGGTGATATGAAGAAGGCCCTTTAAGATATATGGTCTGGGCTTCCCTGGTGGCGCAGTGGTTGAGAGTCCACCCGCCGATGCAGGGGACACGGGTTCGTGCCCTGGTCCAGTGGGAATCCCACGTGCCGCGGAGCGGCTGGGCCCGTGAGCCATGGCCGCTGGGCCTGCGCATCCGGAGCCTGTGCTCCGCAACGCGAGAGGCCACAGCAGGGAGAGGCCCGCGTACCGCAAAAAAAAAGATATCTGGTCTGTGCCTTCCTGGATACTGTGGAGGAGGAAGAGGATGGTGATAATAATGATAGTGATTAATAATCGCAGCTTCAATGGACTCAGCATTGACTATGTATCAAGCATTGTGCTAAGCGGTCTCAGCTCATTGTCATTTAATGCTCATGAGAGCCCTACGGGACAGGTCTATTATTTAATCCCCAGTTTACAGATGAGAAAATTGAGGATTGAAGAGGTGGAGACTTTGCTCAAGGACACAAAGCTAGAAAGTGGCAGAGCCGAGCCCAGGTGTTTACCCAGTGTACCATGCCCTCCCTTAGCTGCCTTTTCCCCACATGCACCAACCACCTGCAAGGAGCAGGAACCCCGCATGCCTTTTCTAACCCCCAAGCTTTTAAGTGCTATTGCCTCTGAGAGGTCCTACTTTCCAGTTGACTCCTACTTGTCTTTCAGAACTCATTTGGTGTCACCTTTCTAGGAAACTTTCTAGACTGCCCCTCTCTAAGGTTTGATGTCTCTTCTCTGGATTTCCCCAGCCCGTGGGCACGGGCCCTCTCTCTCAGAGATCGTGCCATGCAGTCCTGAGCTGCTCAAGGTCATGGGTCATTTCATACTCAATTTTGGAGCTCCAGAGCCTTGTGGAGCGCTTATGCAAAGCAGGCATCAAATCAACTGTGCTGGTTGGTTGAACAAATGATTGAGGAGAGAGAACTGAAGCTAAGGGTTTATTCCAGAACATTCTTTGGAGCCAGAGATACCCAAGTTCAAGTCCTAACTTGATTTCTTACCAACTTGACCAACTTAACTTTTCTTCTTTTTTTTTTTTTCCCCCACCTTAACTTTTCTAAGCTTCAATCTCCTTTATAAAACAAAGGCTAAGAGTAGCATATAGCTCAAAAGGCTGTTCTGAGGATTAAGATTTAGAAGCATAGCTCAGTAAGTGGCATATAGTATGTGCTCAGTAAATGTCAGCTATTAGTACTAGTAAATTACAGGTCAAAAACCAACTCGCCAGTAATAAAGGACTTCGCCCTTGGTACCTAGCTCCTCTCTTCCCTCCAATCTCAAGGCTCTGAGCAGATACAGAGTTACTCCCCATATAATATGGTTACAGGGTGGGAGAGATCACTTCCACAAGCAAGCCGGATCCCTTCCAGAGCTAAACATTTAAAAATTACTTAGGTTTTTCAATAAAGCTTTGAGGGGAAAAAATGTTTCACACATAACCTTGAATTTAACCTTTTCTCCCAAGACAAGCATTTCCCTAGGAACTCATGACCTAGCTCAGAATAAAGCAGCTGCTACACTAACAACTACCTTTGACAGAGCACTATTAGTAATACTATCATGCTGATCGCTAGTTCAAGTTTAAAAGCTTAGTCATTTCACACCATATGGGTCAAAACATCCTTGGCTATAAATTAGACCACGGAGCGTATCCCATTTTGCATATATAAGTGACAATACCATGAAAGATGTCAGAATTCATAGTTATATTTATGCTACTTTAAGAAATGCAATTTGCTTAATACGGTCTAACCCCATATTCAGTGCCATAGGAACAAACTGCTTTTCAAATTACATTTTCTTTAATAGGTTTTAAAGCTCCATAGATTTCATTACAATAATTATGTAGGACTAGGAATGGCCTGGAAAAATTCTAAGATCAAGCCTCATTTTATATGTTCTCTTGACGCTGTAATGTCATATTAGTTCGTGGATAAAACTGCGATGTAAGAGCTCTACAGTGGCTGCAGACGGCCAATGCTGCTGAAGTATTCCAACTTTTATTTACCGGCCTTGATAAAGCACCAATGCATCCCCTCCTAGGCTTACAATGAAAACTTCAGAACATGGAAAGTTGGTTTTGGAAAGAGACCAGATGAGATGCAGTACTCATCTACGTAGTGGCCAGAGCAAACGTGCACCCTTTTCCTTCCGTGCTTCATTGTTCTGGTCCACACTGCCCCTCTCCAACAAAAGGCTTATTTACTACAGTAGATCTTAGTCTAAAAAACCACAGTCTAAAAAACCAGAACATTAAGGAAGAAATTTGCTTTTTATACACAATTTTAATCTACTCAGAGGCACAGTGAGATCAGTGAAGATGCTCTAAGTTGATATGCTGGCCCATGTGTTAGACCTATTTTATGTACAAGGGCAACACATACAAGGTCACATATATATATGATGAAAAGCTGCTCAAATCTGAAATATCGGCAGAATGATTATACTGAGAGCAGCTTTTACAGAACATATTCTTATGGGCATGTGTCAAAGAAAGTAAGAACAACTTCTAAAGTAGTGGCACTCAACTTGCGTGAAGATAACCAGTATGCAAATACACAATCCACCAGTGTTCTCTCTCCCATCTTTAGTGCCTTCCTTTTTCTCTCTTTTCTTCTTCTCTCTTCCTATATTACACTAGTGGGCTTGGCAGCCTACTGCATGGTCTAGCACCCCCAAGGTTACAGAGGTTGGGGATTCCTGCCATATAACCTTATGCTTTAATGCTTTCTGGTCAAAATAGGAGCCAGCCCTGGATATACTTCTCTTTAACTGCTGAGTTAACCAACAAACAGTATGCCCCATTGTGTTCCATCATCTAACTTTAAGAAGTTAGAGCTGTCCTTTTTTCTGAAGGAGTGGAAAGAGAAGATGCTAGGAAACTGGTTATATAGAGGAAGCTCTTACCTGAACAGCAGCGAGGCAGAGAGAAGGAAAGCTGACAAAATACTTGTGTAAAGGAAGAATGGCCTCTCCTGACATTTCTAAGGCCAAGAGCCACTACTACACTATTGGATGAAAGAGAGGCAGTGAGGGCAGGTGATTCTGTTCCTTGACAAGATTCAAGGAAAGGAAGGAATGAAGTATAATTAGCAACAATGACCACGTGTCATCTTCACCACAAGTAAACTTAAGGGAAAGAGATGCCTGCAAGACCTGGAATTCCTCTTGTCCAACTCATGAAACTAAACAGGTCTTGAAGATTACTTAACTCGCTTTAGATCAACCAGCAATAGTCCGAGAGCTGGGACCAGCATTGGTGGTGAGATGTTTTCTCTCTCCTTAGCCTCATCCCGTAAAAGAATGGAGACACATCCAGTTACTCATTAAGGTGAAAAAGATCTAAAGACTCAAGAGCTTGGGCTTTGAAGTAAGAGAGTCCTGAATTTGAATACTAAGTTTGAATTTTAACTAACTGTAAAATCTTGGGCAAACTATTTTAACTCCTCTGAACCTCGGTTTCCTCATCTGTAAGATGAAAGTAACAGTAACTACACTTCACAGGGTTACTGGAAGGATTAAATGAGACTCTACATGTAAAGCAGTTCAAGTATTTGGACCACAAATAAACCCTAATGAGGTTTCTATTAATATAGCTATTACAACTGGAGGAAAGATGGTTAAAAAAATTAGCACTCAAGAAATAAAAAGATTTGAAAGGTGACTCTAAGAACTAAAATTTATTTGATAATGTCTGAAAAATAATTAAATAACGTTAAGGTGAGAAATAAGAATTAAACAGTCAAAATGTCTGCAATAACTCAAAGGAGCCCAAATAGGAAAGATTTGCCATCAATTTGAAGTAAATTTGCCATCAATCTACTCCAGGAGAAAACATATTTAAACAAGTTATCAGATTAAGATAGGGCAGGAAGAAAGCTTCACGACATAGTTAGCAAATGCTATTCTAATATATTTTTCACACCCACAGACAAACAACACTTCGTGTTTCTTTTCTAAACATAAAAATAAAACTCTACTGGCATTCATGGTCCTGAGCTTAGAATGTACTCAGTAATTTTCCATGTCACTTTTGTGCTCACAGATTTAGAAATGCACTTCAGTTCCTAACCAAAATATTTATGCTCTGAAGTATTTATTGCTTCTGCTTAACTATATCCCAGTGTACAGATGAGAAAGGTATTCGAGAGGAAATGTGGAATAGTGTGCAAAATGTTCTAGAGCAGAAGGTCAAGCAACGGAACATACTTTACTTTAAGTGTAACAGGATAGGGCTGGAAACAGAGTGAGGCTTAGCCCAGCCCCGCCTGGGGAGCTCAGCCCAGGTTCTCAAGGCAAGGAATTCTAGCTCCAGAGCACACAGACCGAATGCAGGACTAACACCAAGTACTGGAAACCCACTCAGACCCCAGCCAGGGGAAAATGGGTTCCTATTACCTGCCCCGCTCCCCCACCTTCAAACAGTCAGAGGTTTTCTGTTTCTTTTTTTAAGCAACACCTTTATTTTCAAATAAAACATTACAGATGAAAGCAGAACTGACTTGCTGACACCCATATATCCTCTATGACGCTCCCCCCCTCTGACACCTAGCCCCAAGTCCTGGGACCCCTAAAGTGACCAGAAAACACAACTTGAAAAGACAAACTAAATGGGAGCTAGAGAAAGACTGGAAGACCCTCAAGAAAAATTTATCTGGAACATGTAAATTTCCATCAGTTTTAACTTGGTTTTTTACTATACAGAATTGCTTTGGTAAATCATAAAAATTCTGCACAAGAATATACCAATTTTCATGGTTAAACAACAGGGAAAAAAGAATAGTAGAATTCAATCAATCTAGCTCAATCTAAATGTTTAAAAAAAAAGTTATAAAACTGTTAGAAGAAAATACATTACAAATGTGAAGGTAGGGGTCTTTCCTAAATAAGATCCTGGCCTCAGAAACCATATCAGATTTTATTACATAATCTAAAATTCCTGCATGGCTAAAGACAACATAAAGCAGGTTAGAAGACAGCCACTTGGGAGAAAATACTTGTACCATATACAACAGACAAAAAGTCAGTATCAAAGAAATCCTATTAATCTATAAGAAACTAAAAAAATGGACACTTTACAACTGAAAGACACAGGACTAAAGAGCATATGAAGACATTCAAATGCTCTAATTATCAGGGAAATGTAAATTAAACACACATAAGAGGCCATTTTTTTTAACTCTCAAATTGAAAAAAAATTAGAGATTGATCATTTCCAGTGCCGATGAGGATATGGTGCTTGTTATGGGAACAGACACAGGTAAGACCTTTTTAAGGGAAACCTGTAAAAACTTTAAAAGTGTGTATGACCTTTAACCCAGTAATTCTACTTCTAGGAATCTATCCTACAAGATTTTACATGTATTTATGTAAAAGGCCGTTTGCCTTAGCATTATTTTTAATAGGGAAAACTTGATACAACTGAAATTTTGTATGGAACGTGGTGCAAACATTTAAAAGAACTAGGATGTGTACATACTCACAGGACAGGGAGCTATTACCACACATCTCTGTGTGACAAAAGCCCAACACAGTTTCTAATTTGTTTTTTAAAATTTTCTTTACATTTCATGTTGTCTATGCACACGCATAAGAAAAGGTCTGGGAGGACATACCCCAAACTGTCAGCTGTTGGCAGGGTAAAAAAGAGGAGAATATAAAACTGTATCAGGGACTTCCCTGGTGGCGCAGTGGTTAAGAATCCGCCTGCCAATGCAGGGGACACAGGTTCAAGCCCTGGTCCGGGAAGATCCCACATGCCGCGAAGCAACTAAGCCCACGCACCACAACTACTGAGCGGGCGCTCTAGAGCCCGCGAGCCACAACTACTGAGCCCATGTGCCACAATTACTGAAGCCTGTGCACCTAGAGCCCATGCTCTGCAACAAAGGCAGCCACTGCAATGAGAAGCCTGCGCACCACAAGGAAGAGTAGCCCCCGCTCGCAGCAACTAGAGAAAGCCCGTGTGCAGCAACGAAGACCCAACGCAGCCATAAATAAATAGATAGATAAATACAAACAAACTACTATCAGCACGTTGTTCCTAATTTAATAACACACACACACACACGTACACATATCCATGCATACATGCAACACAGAAAAGGACAAAAGAGGTGATATAGTGATTATTCATGGGTGGTAGGATGCTGGGTGATTTATTTTCTGCTTTAAAAAATTTTCTATATTTCTTACATTTTCTACAATGATTATTATTACTTTTATATTTAGAAAAATATCGTGTTATGCTTAAAATGTTATAATGAAGAGCTTGCAGGAGCTTTAAAAAACTTGAAAAAATAGTATTTATTTCCTGTCCCAAGTATAATAACTATTTAATATAACAGTATTTAGAATTCTGTCCCAAGAACTAGACTAGACCCAGGGCAAAGTCCTCCTTGCTCTTTCCATTTTAACTCTGATTCTCTAGACATGGCTCACAACCATGATACAGATTAATTTTAATAAAATCATATAACTACAGGCTCTAAACGTTATCCCAGGTCACTAAGACCTAGAATAATTATAGAAGGTATCATGGAAGAAGGCAACATTGGGCTGAATCTTAAAGAATTCAGAGAAAAAGAGGACATGAACCCAAAAGTCCCTCCAATTACCTCACTATTCATCTCTTCTCAATCTGATGGCTCTCTATGTTTGAAAATTGTCACTTAAACACCTAGCTTCCCAAAAGAGACTCATATATGACTCCATAATAATGAAATATATACTGAAACATATCTAAATATGCACACATATATTTAACAGTGTATATTTTTAATCTATATTTTCAAATTCCTACCCCAAAAAGAAAGACTTCAAGGCCAACAGTCTACAAGGTATCCCGGTAACACTGCTGGTGGTGTAACTTTCATGGCAAGCAATTTGGCAATATCTACTAAAATTACAAATGCACAAACCCTTTGACCCAGCAATCCTACTTCTAGAAATTTATTCTAAGACTCATATGTGTGTGAAAAGATTCTTTGTAATTGCAAAATCTGGAAACAACCTAAAAACCCCATCACAGAGGACAGGTGAAATAATGGTATGTACATAAAATGGAAAAATTAATGAGGAGGCCCTATATAAGCTGAAATGAATGGATTCTAGGATAAGAGACAACACTGATATAGAGCAGGAGTGACGCACTAGGTTTGTGGAAACAGTGGGGGGAGGGATATATACGTCTGTATGCATACAAAATATCTCTGGAAGATTACATTAAAAACTATTAACAATTGGCCTCTAAGAGGGGAACCTGAGGCTGGGGATCAAGGGTACCTTTAAAATTCTGCATTATGTTCATCTTTCACCCATTCAAACAAAAATAGATATAATTTAAATTTAATACACTTTATCTCTGCCCTCAAAAGAAAACTTCAAAGCCAACACTTTACATAGTAAAACTGTCCATTTATGTGAACTCAGAAAGTCTGCCAAAGTTCACGTCACTGTAATTTTTTAAATGGTTAATATGTCAAACTCTCTGTAAAGTTGTTATATGACTTCTAATTTAAGTATAAAATTTCAAAAAATGCCTATGAGACAACTCCAGAAAAGAAAATAATACTCAGCTTTGTTTGATGTCTGATACGGAAAACACTCTTCATATTACAGGAAACTCAACTTCAAAAGCCAATACATTTCCTACAGGAACTCTTGGTCCTGGGGACACATCTGTACCAGCCCCTTGAGGAGGGAAAGGGCCAACGGTCCTACCTGTGAGTGTCTGCCAGCAACTCTGTGTGACACTTTCTCACTGTAGGCAACGAATCACAATTCCTGTTGATGGCATTTTGGCTCACCACTGGTCTCACCAGAGTTCCACGTCTATAAGGAACCTTGGCTACTGCAGAAGCGGAGCGGATGAGGGGATATTTTGTTACAGCCTATCTAAGGTCTTCATGAGAAAGTCTGAAAGAAACATGAAGCCATCAAGGCCTGCCCTGGCCTGGCATGACAACATCTGTAGGGCATGTCACGGTGCCTCGGGTCCCTGCATTATGAATATGAGGAAAGCACAGAGCCATTCCAGGGGGTGAGTGCAAGCATTAGAGGAAAGATTAAAAGACACCTGGTATTTGGTAATTATTCATTACTGTGAGGAACTATGTCAAACACTAACAACAAGAGTAGTTGAAGAAAACTAACTACAATAAAGATTAAAAAGTATTTTAATTGACAGGCTGTGCAGTTTTAAGTCAACACCGAAGTTCAAGGAATATTGGGACAAACAGTTGAGATTCATCTGGCAGAACTGGGAAAAAAATGTTAAATTTTCTTTTCATATTTTGATTATATTAGGGTGTGACTATAATAATATTATAGTCTCATAAACCATAAGAGAGCTGGTTAAACAGAGAAAACTTAATCGATGAAAACGTACTAAGAATTCTATGAACAAGTAGCTATAAACTCTTTAAGAAGGGACCCTATTTCATGTTTATCCCTGTTGAATTTCTACCTAACACTGCGCCTGGAACATATTAGGAGCTTAACAAACACTTGTTAAGGAAATGAATTGAGATCACCAGGTGTAGAATAGAGAAAAATTAACTTAAAGCCATTTTCCACGCCATGTACTCAATTCTAAGAGAAATTGTTGTGAAATGTTTTTATTGTGTTGGTTAAGAGTCTGGGCTTTAGAGACAGAGATCTGAGTTTAACCCAGTTCTGTTTCTTACTAGCCAGGTAAATGATGTACGCTTTACACGCCTGTTTTCCCAGGGGCAAGGTAAGCCTCTTCTTGCTACAATACAACTCAGAGTGGCAAGGATTAAATAAGAAAAAATATATGCATTGAAAAATATTTGTTATATTAATTAAATATTTTTATCATTTAAAAGCTAAGGAAAATGATAGGCATTTTTATCTAAGCTTTGGGGTAAATATAGCATCTGAAGGTCAAGGAATTAGAAGAAAATTATCAAGAAATTATCAAAAAGAGTTGTTTTTGGCTGTGTTGGGTCTTCCAAGCTGCGTGCGGGCTTACTCTAGTTGCGGCGAGCAGGGGCTACTCTTCGTTGCAGTGCATGGGCTTCTCATTGCGGTGTCTTCTGTTGTTGCAGAGCACGGGCTCTAGGCATGTGGGCTCAGTAGTAGTGGCTCGCAGGCTCTAGAGCTCAGGCTCAGTAGTTGTGGCATACGGGCTTAGCTGCTCCGCGGCATGTGGGATCTTCCCGAACCAGGGCTCAAACCCGTGTCCCCTGCATTGGCAGGCAGATTCTTAACCACTGCGTAACCAGGGAAGCCCCAAAGTGTTATCATTCTTATATCAATTATTTACATAGGATGTAACCAGATTTCCCTCAAAGTTTTTTAACAAGACAGTAGAAAAATTAAATGAGAAGTTGTTGAAATTTGTAATTTAAAAAACCTACTAACTACTACATATAAAATAGATAAACAACGAAGTCCTACTGTGTAGCACAGGGAACTATTATCAATATCTTATAATAACCTATAATGAAAAATATGAAAAAGAATATATATATGTATAACTGAATCACTTTGCTGTATACCAGCAACTAACACAACATTGAAAATCAACTATACTTCAATAAAAAAATTTAAAACCTACTAATATATCTTATAGGTAATACATATCAGTAGCCTAACCTTACAAAAGTATCTCAAAAGAAAATTCCAACCCAAAACAACAAGATCCAATTAACAGAGGGATTCTGAGTTTTAAATTCAAACTGTGAAAAATAATCATATTGGTTTATATTTAGCAAAATCTACCATTAAAGAAAAATATAGGGCTTCTCTGGTGGCGCAGTGGTTGAGAGTCCACCTGCCAATGCAGGGGACACGGGTTCGTGCCCCGGTCCGGGAAGATCCCACATGCCACAGAGTGGCTGGGCCTGTGAGCCATGGCCACTGAGCCTGCGTGTCCGGAGCCTGCATGTCCGGAGCCTGTGCTCCGCAACGGGAGAGGCCACAACAGTGAGAGAACCATGTACCACAAAAAAAAAAAAAAAAAAGAAAAATATAAATACAGTTTTGCTAAAAATAAACAATAGTATTATCAATAAGAGAGCAAGCACTATTTAGTGTTACTATTTAGTACTTACTATGATACTATTCTAAGTACTTCATAAGAACTAACTTCAAAATAATCTCCAACGATACATAAGAGGTAATCTGACCTAAACTTATATCGAGTATTGAGGTTGGCATGGGAAAAGACATGAGAAGACATTCTGGGCATGGCTCCTTTGACATAGCTCAGTAATCAGAGGACTAAACCTTATTTAAACACAGCCATAAATTTATCGTCAGCTTCCCCTCTTCCATTCTTATCTCCAATATGCAGGTGTATAGTTGCAAGACAAGATAAACTTTAGAAACAGAGTTTAAGGAGCAGAAAAATAAAATCCAGCATTGCATTTTCACTTCAAATCTTTGTTCAGGATTGTTACATTTCCACCGACTCCCCAGGGGCTCGTTCTTTCCTCTCAAAGCAAAGTGCAGCGCCTTAATACATGGTCTTGTGCTCCTACTATTGTAATGTCTGTCTATGAACAACCAGTTGGGGCAATCAGCAAAAATCATATGACATATTTAGTTGCAGGAAGAGCAGAGATTAACGTCAGCAATAATTATGAGCCATTTCATTTTATCTGCATATAAAATATTTCTATCTGTTCAGGAGCAAACATACCTGACGTCACGTACTCCAGTAAGGTTTGCCTTATGTCTTTTTACTTGTTTATCTTAGATTACAGTTGAGTCTCTGAGCTTTCCCAGTAAGGACAAGCCTAAGGCAACAGATGGTTTCTGGGACTCTACACGTTCTGAACACAGTGCTTTCTCGTTCCTGGGAAGTGTGAGAAATAGTCAGGAAACTCAGGTACCTTCCCCCAAATGCAGAACTAGGAAATGGTGATTAGAATGCTACCAGTGAGGTCACCACTTCCCAATTCCTCCTCACTAGTTCTGGAAATGAGGGAGAGTCAACTTAAGACTAAAGTCTTCCAACTTACGTTACAGAACATAAAGCACTGCCACTGCCTCTGCCTGAGCCCCACCTCTGAGATGACCTTCACACTTCACTGGAGGAGTGAGAAAATACATGAGGACTGTGACCCCAGTCAATCACCATTTAGCCAGACAAGGACCGTTTCTCTCACTGCTGCATCCAAGCACCTCGCCCAGCCCTGGCAGTGGGGAGCTGCCCCAAACCTATCATGACTGAGAACCAGCTCCTCATTGGCAGCTCCTGATGCATTAGTCTTCCCTAATCCTTAGAGCAACATTCTGGAAATCTGTGTTCTTCCCACCAAACCAAAACTGCCTCCTGCCCTCTATCACCTTCCCATAGCTGTCACATCCAACTTAAAGCAACCAAATGACAGGCACCAGAGAAACAGGCTTTCAGAAACAGGAAGTCCACAGACTGATGTCCCAGCCCACCACTAGATTACATAGTTCCAAGGTACCACTCTGCTCAGCCATGGCTGAGTTCCACTGAGGGAGGGACCAACAGGTAAACAAGATTTATTACACCCCAGGATAATGGGCTAAGTCCAGAATTCTAGGGGCTCTTTCTGCATGAGGTAAGGTACAGATTGAACTCTGAAGGACAGTGGAATCGGCTCCATTTAGGAAAAAAATACCTACTTTAGAGTAAGGAAAAGGGTTTTGTGTTATGCACATAGGGGGTAAAGGAAGATGGGGAATTCAGGTTGACTCAAGTCCGTAGTGTGTTTAACTCGATAGGAGGTGACACCGTCCCCCAGGGTGGGAATAGAGGAAAAGGAAGAGGTTTGAGGAGAAAGCCAATGAATTCTGTGTGTGACATTCTGAGTTTAAGATATTTACAGTCAATCACATGGAAAATCCAATGGGCAGCTGGAATGTGGCTGCCCAGAAGAGAGAGGGGTCTGAGCTACAGACGAGCTCAGAAAACAGTGTCAGAAGAGCAGAAGGTCACATGCGAGACCACACCTGCATTCAACAGGCGAGCAGTGGAGGAGAACCCTCAAAAGACAGTGAAAGGGAACACCCAGGGGAGGAATAACATCAGGGAGGTCCAAGAAGGTAATGCTTCAAGGAGGAGGCCATGGTCAATGTCAAATTCCAAAGGAAGGTCAAATCAGATGAGAACTGAGAAATATGCACTAGCCTTTAGGAGATGACTGGCCCCTCTGCCAGCCATATGCATGGAGCCAACATCTGAATGAGAGATGCAGCCATCCCTCAGAACTTTCTTAGCTACAAAGGAAAGAGTGCCCAGTCTCTCTCTCTTTTTTTAAGTTAAGAGTTTGTATAAGCAAAATATATTCCAACCTGGACCGAACTGTCAGTTCAGAACAGATTTACAATGAACTCTCTAGGGGTAAATCCAAGCCAGACAGACACTGGCCGTGTCAGCCACGCATCCTTGGCTCAGACAACAGACAGATTACTCTGCAGAAAGGAAATTAAGACCAAGATTACTAAGAAAGGAAACCAGGGCCCTGATAACAAGTGTGGAACCATTAACACCATTAAGGACCAACTTCTCAGAACTAGCAAAAACTAATTTTCAGCAGATTTTTTCTTTTTCTTTTTGAAAGATAAAGGCTCTTTCTAATGTTTATAGAATGTTCTTAAGTAGGCAAGAGCACCAAAAGTTTCAGTTGGCCATAAGACACGGTAAATCTGAAACTGCCTCTTTGTGGTGGAGGTATTCTGCTGGGTGACCATCGCTAACTCACCAGGAATAAGGGGGCTGACTCCTTGCAACCCACCCAGCCCAAAACAGCCCCCTGTGAGGGGAGAGAGACCTCTAACTTTTCTTTGCTTCCCTTTGTTTGCTTTTATTTTTTATCTTTTTCAGTCCAGATGACTGGTCATCATAAATGAGAAAGTCTCACTGTTGCATGCAGCACAGCAGACAAAAAGACACATCTGCTCACAGCAGCACTCATGTTTTACACCGAGGAAAGGACCATTTTAGATGGGTGTCTAGCTACACAGCTGTGATCGAGTTAAACAAAAATTCAGAAGCAATCTTTCTATTGGTCCCGAAAAAAACACCAAACTATTCATAGATAGCACCTGTTTTCTTTGCAAGTAATGACTCATAAAACTCCTGTGCTTTGTAAATTTTATTTGCGAAAGAAAGAAAAAACCTTTCACAGTCCCACATATTTAAGGGAACAAACTATGGAAGGTAGATGGTCTGAGTCAAAGGTAATGAATGGTTAACCATTATTCATTCTGAGCAGTAGGTCTCATCAAAGATTAGGTGCTATGTCTGGCATGTTGCAGGAGTTAACCATTAACTTACTGCCTAACAAAAGCCCTGACAATCCTTCCCAGCCCTCATGCCTGCAAACCAGACAGTGAAAAGGCAGGAATGCCTCCTGTTTCTGAAGCTGCAGATATGGTTAATCCCACAGCAATGCTCTGTCAATAAAGAACATCTCAGAAGTCAAGACCTCAACATATGTACCTTTTTTCAATTAATCCTGAGTCAGGAGAGGTTCACCCTGGAATATTAAATTCTAGAATGAAAATCTCAAGAGGTGTACATAACACCTTTTAACCCTGAAACTACAAATTAGCTGTCACAGAGCTAAATTTACTCTTCGCTGGGATTTGGAGGTGTTAGACTTTACCATTATTTTCACCACACTGATTCCACCAACTTTCTTTTGTTATGTTCAGTACCAACTAGCAATACAGTAGGAGGAAAGACCATTCATTTACATTTCTTATATGGCTACTTTAATTTATCAATCCTTTCTAAATACACTAAGCTCTGCCACTATGAGATGGTTTGGCATTCTGGGGCAAATAAGAAAAAAAGCGCCCAGTCACTTCAACTCTTCCTTCTTCACCTCCCTCGCCCCCTATAACCTCACCTCATAAAGCTTAATCAGGGCTTCCCTGGTGGCGCAGTGGCTGAGAGTCCGCCTGTCAATGCAGGGGACACGGGTTTGTGCCCTGGTCCGGGAAGATCCCACATGCCGCAGAGCGGCTGGGCCCGTGAGCCATGGCCGCTGAGCCTGCGCGTCCGGAGCCTGTGCTCCGCAACGGGAGAGGCCACAACAGTGAGAGGCCCGCGTACCACGAAAAAAAAAAAAAAAAAAAAACCAGAAAATAACAAGTGTTGGCAAGGATGTGGAGAAATTGGTACTTTTGTACCCTGTTGATTGGAATGTAAAATGGTACAGCTGCTAAAGAAAACAGTATGGAGGCTCCCCCCAAAATTAAAAATAGAACTACCATATGATTCAGCAATCCCACTTCTGGGTATATAACCGAAAGAACTGAAAGCAGGATCTCAAAGAAATATTTGCACACCCATGTTCATATTGGCACTATTCACAAAGCCAAGAGATGTAAGTAACCCAAGCGTTCACTGACAGATGAATGGATAAACAAAATATGGTCTACACATTACAATGAAATACGATTCAGCCTTAAAAAGGAAGGAAATTCTGATAAGGTTACAACCTGATGAACCTGGAAGACATTATGCTAAGTGAAATAAGCCAGTGACAAAACGACAAATACTGTATGATTCCACTTATATGAGGTATCTAAAACAGTCAAATTCATAGAGACAAAATGGTGCTTACCAGAGATTGGGGGGAGGAAAAGTTGTTGTTTAGTGAGTATAGAGTTTCCATTTTGCAAGAGGAAATAGTTCTGGAGATTTCCTGCACAACAACATGAGTATACTTGACGCTACTTAGCTGGAAACTGGAAACTGGTTAAAATGGTAAATTTTGTTTTCTACCACAAATCTTGAAAAAGAATTTAAAAAACAAACCAAAAAACCCTAAAACAAAGGAAAAAAAAAAAAAGAACGCTGGTTCAAACACCAAACTAAAGGGATTTTAACTCTTGAAGTACATCTGATCTATATATTTAACTAAAAAATGATCCTTTCTGGAATAGGAAGCAGCCGAAAAACCTAAAGGTAGTTGGGGAAAGCAGTAGCGCAGAGGTTATAAACTGGCAACCTGAGAATGTCATGCAGTCCACCAACACTCATTCGCTCATCTGTTCAACAGGCACTTACTGAGCACCTACTATATGCCAGGCACTGTTCTAGATGCTATGAATACAGCATCAATACCAAACAGACTAAAGATCCTGCTTACATTCTGTTGTTTTGTTTGACCCAGATACTTTTATTTTAAAATTTGAATTTGTTGCCCCTATTTAAAAACCAAGACGTCTCACCCCAAAATGCAGATTTCCATTAGCTCTTGAAAAAAAAAAAAAAAATCTGATAGCAATGGCTTGAATTTCAGCCTGGCAACAAGGAGCTGGGACTGCAGTGACTACCGCGTTGCCAGCGGAAGGACTCTCTCGTTTGCTGTGGTCCCCACCACTCTCTTTGTGACTAGAGGCATGCTTTCTTCATTTATTCTTCCAGCCGAGCCCTAGAGGCACTGAATCTATAATCTGCACTATTTTGCACCCGGGGTTCCAAGTCAGACTTCACAGAGTTAGAATTCCACATCTGCCACTACTAGCTAAGTGACTTGATCTAAACTCTCTGCCTCAATTTCCTCATCTGTAAAATGAAGGGATAATAATGGTACTTACTTCATAGGGTTGTCACAGAAATTAAATGAGACAATGGATGCAAAGGGTTTAGCACAGTGCTTGGCACAGAGTAAGTCCTCATTAAATATTTGCTGTTTTTATTTTTGTGTGTGTTTTTTTGTTGTTACTCTCATCATCATTACCATTCTTGTTAGGGCAAGAAAAAACGATCGGAGGGAATCCCAGGACCCATCCAGTTGTGAAAGACCCCCTCCCTGTACCACCCACATTCCCAACAATTTTTCTTTTTTCTCCTTTTCTTTTTTTTAAATCCAGGATAATTTTGAGAGTTGACTTAGGAAACCCAGGTGGTCTTTTACCATCCGGCCACTTCCAGGCTACAGATTCCAGAGCAGCAAGCATATTCAACATATAGCCCCGAGGAGCAAAATTAATAGTCTGAAGGTGTCCTTAAACAGGATAAAACACCACACTTTAAAAGGCAATAAACCCAGTGCCTGAAATAGACTCTCAAGCTCTCTGCAAAGATATCACAAAGTGACCATGACTTTAGGATGTGCTGCATACATGAGTTTTGTTGGTGCATAAGAACCACTCCGGGCCCCTCATGCACCCTCTCCCCCATAGCTGGATCATTTGGGGAAAGATTTTTCAAAATTGCAAAATGAGCTTAGAGCACTTGTGGATAGGTAAGTATGAACCAGCAATTTTCCAAGTGAAAAGCACCGTAGGAATTTGTTATGCAGATTCCAAGGCGCTCACACTAGAGAGTGTGATTCACCGTGTCCGGGGGCCCTTGCAGGAACCTTGTTGCTTTTGTTTTTTCTTTTCTTTTTGGCCGTGCCACGAGGCTTGCAGGATCTCAGTTCCCTGACCAGGGATTGAACCCAGGCCATGGCAGTGAAAGCTTGGAATCCTAACCATTAGGCCACCAGGGAACTCCCAGCGGGAACCTAGTTTTAACAAGTTCCCAGATGGGCAGAGTTGGGACTTCGATGAAATACCAAAGGGTGCCAACTCCTGCACCATCGGGTCCAGCTCTCATCACCCCATCACGCAGCTCACCAACTGCTGTACCACACAGTAAAAACTCTAAAAGAGACGTGCTTGCTGTATGCTCTCAGGATCTCATGTAACAGCAGCCCAGGTTCAGCATGAGGGCCAGAACAGGTACTAGAGGCATTCCCGTAAGTCACATACTAAGCAGAAACCCTCTTCACCCTGTTCAGTCTCCCGGCCGTGTCTCTCCTCCAGTCAACCATAAACAAGTATCCCCCTCTCTCCACCATCCATAGGAATGACCGAGTGCAGTTAACAGCAAGAAGAGAAATTCTTCCCAATACGTCTTCAACCTTATCAAAATGGCAACATGCCCAGGGAATGGCATCTCTTCAATGCCTTCTGAACAGCCAACTCCTCAAAATTCCACAGAAAGATCCCTCCATAAGCAGAAAAAGCCTTATCTCAGGGATTAAAAGACAATGAAAAACTTACACACTATTTGAGTTTTTAGAAACTGTGTGCATACTCTTTGAATCTGTAATTCCATAAAAGGGAGTTTTCCTCTTTACTTCCCTCTCTCAGGAAATGTCTTGCTATATCACTGCCCTTGGAAAAGTAGCCTTTGGCAAAATACAACTTTTCTGGCCAAACGGCAATTGGGCTGATACTCTCACTTAGGCCTTGTCCTATACCTGATAAAGAGGGTAGTAGCCAACTTTTCAAAGAAACTCCTAATGTCTGGGTATAATTCTCCTGAACCCCTCCTGCCAAACCACAGAAAAAGGAAGTACACCTCCACCTCACCCCAGAGGAGCTGGGCTCACCCCAACCCCAGGTTCTCAAGAAAAATCTCCCTGTATTGGCACATGCATGGCTGACGAAACCAGTCACAGAATAAGAACGCATCGTTTGCCTCTCCGGTTTCCCCACCACCTACTTCTACCAGGTGATGCCGTAGAACTGACGGCGGTAGAATTAATTTCTGTATGACGTTTTCTGCTTTGTTTTTGGTTTTTACACTTACAGTGTAAGAGGCTGAGGTCTGTATACAAATTGAAAAGTAATTTAGAGCACTCTAGACTATTCTTTACAAGGATGACAGTGACCAATGAAATACACTGCTGTCCCCACCAGAACAAGTTTACAAGAGTCATCCCTATACAATGCATGTCGGGCAGATGTTACATTTGCCAGAAACCCAGCATTCCTGTAAAACAGATGGTTTATTAAGGTATGTTGACTTTCCTGCTGGGCATCATTCTCGCCAGATTATCACCAGAGCAAAGCAAACACAAAATGTGCTTTGGTAAAGTGTGTTTGAAGTTACCTACTACTAAAAGCTTACCAGGGCAATCCGCATTGCTACCAGGACTGTAAATATTTATTTTCTCTGGAGACAGAATCAAATGGAACTAGAAAGGCAGTTTATGTTTGAAAACACAGGATTAACTTGGAAACAAGAAAAAAATCAGTGACACAGGCAGGTCCTAAGTGTCCCATCCAGGAAAATTCTTATCTTTCCAAAGAGAAAAGTCATATACACATTCTTGTGTTACCATCATAACCCAGCTTGAAAGCAATTCCCATTCCCCACCCCTCTCCACTCACCCTTGGAACAAAACATAACTAAACTCTTGGCTTCCTGAATATGCCCTGCATCTAAGGCATCCACACTCCACCACTGTCTCAGCTCTTGTTATCTCTCTTCCTGGACACATTCTTTCTTGTCTTCCCAATAAATATGTCCTACTCATCCTTCCAGACACAGCTCTTTCTTCTGCTAAGATTGTCTCATGTCACCCAGGCAAATGTAACCAGTCCCACCTCTAAGCTTCACAATATTTTATTCATGTCATTTATAGAGCAATCGTCAACCCTGCGTATCTTCTTCCTGTTGCCTCTGTTTCTGGGAAACATGGTAGGTGCCCTGTAGAAGTTTCCCCAAAAAGCAAACTTCATGCATGCATTAAGAAATGCATGATATTTTTCCCTTCCTGAAATCATTATTGCACCAGAATTTAAGAAACCTAAGTGGAAAAAGGAGGCTCCTTCCTCAAGTATATCTCAAATGAACACCAACCATCAAGATTAAAACTAAAGACAAAGTCAGTCCATACACTGAATCTGAAGACGCTTGAGATGCTGCTTCTAGGTCAACTCACCAAACTTCTGAGGATAACACAGTGAAAACAGCTCAAGAAAGAAATGTCACTTAGCCACCCACATCCAAAAATCTTATCACAGCAATAACCAGGAGCCATAAATGAAAAGATGCAAGAACACACCAGCCCGGTGAAACACATCTTTCTTCTGAGATGAAATGGAAAAGGGAAGAAAAAAAAAAAAAAAAACTGGAGGCAGGGAGAGAAGGGAAGAAAAGAGACTTAAAACATGTAAGGTTTATAATAAAATCCTCTAAAGAAGGAATCATGCTTTCTTATCTTCTTTAACCCCCCAACTACCACTGCTATTCGCCTAGCACAAGGTAAACAGCAAATGTTTGTCAAGAGATTGACCTGGGTGCTGTAATTGAAAATCCAGCCATGATGGACTTCTTTTCCCAAGGATGAAATTATTATTTTAGGGGGGAAACGTAGAAGCACCACACCATGTAAAATGTCAGAGAGATTTCCACCCAATGAAAATATGACTCCAGCAATACCCAAGCCAGGAATCTCTATTCACCAGGACTAATAAAAGACATCCCGGGCAGATTCAAGACAATCTTCTTTAGAATTTGATAAATTATTTGCCAGGACAACAATATTTTATTTCACTTCTTTGTTCATTTAAAGTCATGAAGTGGAATAAATGTTGTAATACATTAACTGTTCCAAATATAAGTTCGTTTGTCTAGAACACCATTCTTCTCCGCTATCCATTATTATACATGATGAATTCTAAGTCCCTTCTTTAGAGGGCTTTATTATAAACTTTATGTATATTTTAAGTCTCTTTTCTTTTCTTCTCTTCTCTCCCTGCCTCCAGTTCTTTTTTCCTTTCTTTCACAAAATGAAAAACAGTAGCTAATGATCAAGTAATTTATTCACACAGAGAGGATGAAGCTTCAAAAACGAATTCCCATGTTTTTTCTTGAGCCAAGGACTCAAGAGAAATCATCTAAACCAACCAAAATCCCATTGGACACATGGGTCAGCTGGGTCCAAGTGGGAGAAAATAAGGAAGGGATTACAGTTGTCTGTTATCTGCTCTACCTCTAAAGACCACAGCTATGCATTCTATTTTTTTTTAACATCTTTATTGGAGTATAATTGCTTACAACGGTGCGTTAGTTTCTGCTTTATAACAAAGTGAATCAGTTATACATATACATATGTTCCCATATCTCCTCCCTCTTGCATCTCCCTCCCACCCTCCCTATCCCACCCCTCTAGGTGGTCACAAAGCACCAAGCTGATCTCCCTGTGCTACATGCACTCTATTTTAAGTTAGAGTCAACTATACTGAAACAAAATAGAGGAAAAATTAAAAAGCAAAACTACATTCAGGGCCTCCCCGGTGGCGCAGTGGTTGAGAGTCCGCCTGCCGATGCAGGGGACGCGGGTTCATGCCCCGGTCTGGGAGGATCCCACATGCCACGGAGCGGCCGGGCCCGTGAGCCATGGCCGCTGAGCCTGCACGTCCGGAGCCTCTGCTCCGCAACGGGAGAGGCCACAACAGTGAGAGGCCCGCGTACAGAAGAAAAAAAAAAACTACATTCAAACCACAAAAAAAAAAAATGGTAACCTGATGAAAATGTCCTAAGAATGCCTGCCCTATGTTCTGTTTTATATTCCAGAAATGTCTGTTGTAAACTATTGCACCTTTAATTATTTAAAAAACAAAAAAAACCCTCCCTCCAGAAGCAAGTTGGAAGCATGTTCCTAGAGCAGCATCAACTGCACTCCTGTATCAAGTTTTCACCATTCTAGTGCAATTATCTGATTCTGAGCGTGTTCCCCACCCCTACCCCAACTGGGAGCACCTCACTCATTTTCATAGTCCCTGTACCATACCCGCAATACACTCAGTTCTCAATAATGTTTGCCGGTCCATAATAAACTGAAGTAACTGCCTAATATTCATTAATATTTTCCAAAGTCAGTTTGCAAAAAGAAATGTCCAAATAATAACAAAATCTTTTTTTTTTGCGGTATGCGGGCCTCTCACTGTTGTGGCCTCTCCCGTTGCGGAGCACAGGCTCCGGACGCGCAGGCTCAGCGGACATGGCTCACGGGCCCAGCCGCTCCGCGGCACGTGGGATCTTCCCGGACCGGGGCACGAACCCGCGTCACCTGCATCGGCGGGAGGACTCTCAACCACTGCGCCACCAGGGAAGCCCAATAATAACAAAATCTTATTCCCAATACTAAAGCACTCTTATTTGTCTAATAGGCTAACACTAAATTATTCTTATTTATTCATTAAATCTATCCTGCCTAGATTTCTGCTGGGTGAGAGAAATTAGACAATTGCTTGTCTAAAGCGTTTTTTTAGTAGCATGTAAAATGAAAGTTCTTTCACATTAATCTGGATTTTTAATATTCACAGAGATTTTAACCCTCCTACCCCATGAAATCTTTGAGGTATAAAAAAGCAGAGCTGTCAGGTCCGAATTACAGCCCTGCCCATCATTTGGTGGCTCTGTCACGATAAGATGCAATGATAAGATGAACAGGATCATGCACGAAAGACAAGAAGGAAATGTGTATTGACCCCAGAGCTTACTCTGTGAAAATGTTAGGGACTGCTTATCTAGAGGCACTGCCACTTCCCTAATTTTATTCTCTACAGGCTACATCTAAACAAAAATTTTAAAATAAGGTAACAATAAAAATGACAAAACTTAGAAGGTATTCGAATGCTTTTGCTTTAAACCAGACTATAATAAGCAATGAAATCAAGTCATCAACTCCAGCACCACAGAAAACACAGAATACCCTGGGAACAAGGGAAGACAGGTTTGGAACAGAGAAGGCTAAAAAATATTGCAAATTTTTAGCAAAACAGAATTCAAGTATTTCAGGATATCTGGAACCTTAAAAGCAAAATGTCAAGTAGTACAGCAGCAGGTGCGAATAGAATAGATATTATTACATTCTTCATCAAATCCACCCACGACCACTGCACCAGAGATTCTGATGGCCGTCATTCCACAGTGGAAACAAGAGCAGGCTAAGTGCAATCCAAAGCCCTCTTCCAGTCTCCACTTTTACTATTCTCCATGCCTCATATACTTTCCTCCATCACTTTGACTTGTTGAGTTTATTGGGATCAGTCTTGTGATTAAGAGCCTTGTAAATAAATACAAAACATTTCACCAGTTCACTCAAATGTTTTACTGCCTGACCTCCTGAATGGAGGTTACACATGGAGCCGATGAAAAGAATGTCATAAGCATTCTTTTCTACCCACCTGGACTAAATGGTTATTTACCCCAGGCTAGTATCTCCTTAAAGGGGCTAAAATGCCTTCTTTGCTTTATGTAACACAAGGGGAAAATAAAACAGATTCACAATGGCTGCCAGGTCCACATACCATTTCACACAAGGAATTTTAGGGAAAGCGAGTCATTTGTTTTCCTAAGTAGAGAATAAAATTTATCTTTGCAAGTGGCAGTCTAAAAAAAAAAGCAGCGAAATGCAATTTTTAAGAAAAAAAGTTTCTTTGAAAAGGCATGAATCAGTGCAAGGTCCGTGGCACACATGGCATGTTAATAGTGTAAATAAAAAGACCTCTCGTATAAACGCATACACATGTATGTTGTTTCCATAAAGTATTTGATAATCCCTTAGTTAGTGGCAACAAGGACTTTTTAGATACCCACTCCAGCCCAGGTACAGAAAAGAACTTTCTGAAAAAAACAACAAATCCAATTAAAAGAGCAGATCCCTGCCAAGTGAGGAAAATACATTATGAGTACTAAACTGATGATAGTATAAATAAATAGAAACAAGAGCAAAAAGAGTTTAATAAGAAATTTATTAAAAGAGGCAAAATAAGCCGTGGGGGAAAATATGGGCAACATTGATCCCCCAATTGTTTGACAAAGGCACCTAAAACCCTGTTTCATGAGATTTTCGTTTTGTTTTGTTTATATTTAATTTGCAAGAAAACATAAATCAGAAACTTCTTGGATCATTTTTTCACAAGTATGCAAGATTTCATATCAGTATTGTAGCAACTGAAAGATTCAAAAGTAGCTGTAATTTAATATGGGATGGCCAATGGTGAGGAGGTGATATAATCACTGCTAAGACAAGCTTTAGATTAAACAAGCGTCTTCTTTTCAAAAAGGATAACTTGCAAAATGACGACCAAAAGTTAGCTACTTCAACAAACACCAATAATTTCCTATGCTCAGAAAAGGAACAAGCAGGATACAAACATCCATCCAGACCAGAAGAATGAAACCAAGAATGCATATGCAATGCATGCTTTATATCAGATTCTGAAACAAACTCACTTTCCTAATTACATTTGGCTTAAACCAGCATAAAAAAAAAAAAAAAAGAAAATTGCTAACATTCCTTGAGTCTAAACCAAATGGTGTGAAATGGAGAAGGCTGCCTAGAAGTACAGTGAGCAAACTCCAGGCTATTTTCAATAAAGGACATAGAAAGCATAAATGAAGAGCACCAGAAGGGAAAAAAATAGCAAGAAAGCTGTAAAAACTTTACTTGTAAACAAAAGATAACCAGTTGTGAAAATAAATGCCATGGTGTTTTTAATGATTTAACATGCAACTTCATGTTTAATACTTAATAATTGTCAGTGATATCAATTACATTTAAAATGCTGGCAAGATAAGACAGGAAAAAGAAGCAGCCACTAGACCTATTAAGAAGCAGGGAGGACTTCCCTGGTGGCACAGTGGTTAAGAATCCGCCTGCCAGGCTTCCCTGGTGGCGCAGTGGTTGAGAGTCCGCCTGCCGATGCAGGAGACACGGGTTCGGGCCCCGGTCCAGGAAGATCCCACATGCCGCGGAGCGGCTGGGCCCATGGGCCACGGCCGCTGAGCCTGTGCGTCCGGAGCCTGTGCTCCGCAACGGGAGAGGCCACAACAGTGAGAGGACCGCATACCGCAAAAAAAAAAAAGAAGCAGGGAAATACCAATATAAGATTTTTTTTTTTAATTGCAGTGGTGATCAGGAGCTGATTAAGTACCAAAATAATGATAATTATTCTGACTTGACTCAATCATACTTATGAGGCATCTAAGCATATAGGAGACTAATACACTATTAATCCTTGAGTGATCCTGACATTTTCATAGCACAGGATCTGCAGGGACAGGCATGACCCACCTTTACAGAGGCAATGACCTTGGACCTTGTATCCAAAGGTCAACACAGTCTCTCATAGGAGTGCATCTGCTGCCCCTCTCCTCTCCTATCTTCCCATTTTCCCTATACATCCCTTATTGGTAGTCTTTCCTAACCAAGAATGAACCCAGAGTAATTACTTTAACTGGCTTCATGGATTTGACAACTGGGGGACCTGAGGGCAGTTTCAATGAAGGTGCCCAGAAGAAAGGGACCCCAGGGGGCCAGCAGCATTCCCCAGACAGCTGGCCCCAGGAGCACCGGCCACCACTGCAAAGTCTGGAACCCTTCCTCCTGCTGGGGCTGACCAAGAGCCTCCTGGCTCTGGTTACTGAGCAAAGACCCAGGAATCTCTTTTTTGCACTGAAATAGTATTTAAAAGAGGAGCTTCGTTCTATAGTGTGCGACATAAGAGGAAATGGGCTTTTCTCCAGGTAGCTGAGAACTTAAAGCACCAATTAACATCTTTCTATAGGATAATCCGTTCCTCGTTCCCGGCTAATTGATTTACAAACAAACTTTTGAATCAATCCTTGATAAAGTGGGCTTAGAAGCTGAAACAGGATGCATGTTACAAAGCAGTAGAAGCGAAAGAATCACAATTTGTATCAATAAACTGTGTGTGTAAAATAAATAAATACTTTGGTTAAATTAAAATCTAATGAAAGTGGAGAGTATGCAACATAAGGTATGCTTTTAAAAATATGAAAGGACGGAGCAGTGGTTGAGAGTCCGCCTGCCCAGGCAGGGGACAAGGGTTCATGCCCCGGTCTGGGAAGATCCCACATGCCGCGGAGCAGCTGGGCCCGTGAGCCACGGCCGCTGAGCCTGCGTGTCCAGAGCCTGTGCTCCACAACAGGAGATGCCACAACAGTGAGAGGCCCGCGTACCGCAAAAAAAAAAAAAGGATTCAAAATAGAATAGGATCTTTATGTAATAAGATTGCATATATACTGTGAAATCTATTTTCTCAGACTACCCCTATCCTGCAACTCCTACACATCAGCTTTGGCTCTGTTTGGAAACCACTGACCCACCCCCACAATCTTCTCTTGTCTCTCTTGTCTATCACCTACTGCTTTCTAAAAGAGATTTCCAGCCTAGGGTTTGAAACACCCTGAGTGTCTTAAAGTATTTCAAAATAAGTGATGAAATTCTGAAAACAAATCAATGTAATAAGTGTATGCTATAAAGAAATCTGCCCTGGAGGGCATCAGGAAACCTAAAACCCTGGGATAGCATGTTGCAATTCCCAAAAGGATACAAATCACAGCTCAGGAGATGCCAAAGAGGCACATATGTATTAATAACATACAGCAACGCACACTTTAAAGACCTACACAGTAACAATAACCGGCACTCAATCTCTGAGATCTGGAATTCTTTTCCACAATACAAAGATACTTCTGCTAAATTCTACTCATTCTCTTAACCCAGTGACTTCCAAGCTTTGACAGGGCAACACTTAACACTATCTAAAATGACCTCAACGACCAGGGCGAAACTCTGAAAATACATCCAAACAAAATTAGTATTAATTTAAATGAATGCAATAATAAGTACATACACAACATACAGGATAGCCCCCGGGAAGCATCAGAGGTAAATGCCACAGATTCATTCAAATAAAATTAACTATCACTGCAAAAAAAGTTTAATACTTAAATATGCTAGTTAAATCTTTTCCTAGACAAAAGTAAACCAGGCAATTAGTAGTTTCTTCTGAGAAGAGTAACGGCTCTGAGGTTTCCTTCTTTGCTCTGACCACAAACTCAACCACAGAGCTGAAACAAAAAATTTTCCAGAACTACTGAATTTTCGAAGGAGTGTAAAAGCTAGAAACCTGAGACCAACTAGGCCAACTCACTCATGATGAAGACAAGGAAACTGAGTCATGAGTGGCCAAGAAAGTTCCTAAAACCAAAATATTAGTGGCAGAAGTAAGCCTCAGGTTTCTGAAATGCCACAGGAGTGCACTTTCCACTAGACCACATGGGTGATGATGGGGGATGGCTGGAGAGTTCACCAAAATTCAAAATGGACTTGGCCCATTACACATCTGCCCAGAGTGGTTTCGTCTTACATGGCCTAAGGGACTCTCATGTAACAAGCTAGAGTCACTTCATAATGGTGCTGCCTTTTTAATGGGTAGTGGATTTTTAGATATATGTGTAATCAAAGTGATTAAAATCAAGCTGTAGATAAAGTGTACACATACTAACAGTAACTCAAATACCAAGCAAAGAAGTCTATTTGGTTTTCTAGGTAAAATAGTAATCCACGGAAAAATATCATTTTAATGTATTCAATAACCAGTAAAATATGCACTATAAGGAAACTACCTTTAGAATCTGTTCAGTAACAACTCATGGTAGGTGCCCAGACACCAGAAAGATACATATTATTTGAGAGAGACAGAGCTAACCTTAGTAGAAAAGCAATTCTTCGAGCATAGCTCCCAGGAACAAAATACAGCAATGAAAGTTACCCAAGATCTTAACCCAGCAATGACTGGCCCAGACACAGCAGAGAAGAAGGGGCATTTTGATTGGCAAGACATTTGAAAATCTAGGGGGTTTTGTTTGTTTATTTTTATTTTAAGCCTGGGATGTGTGGAAGAAATGATAAATGAAAGAAGGGAGCCGGAGGGCAGAACAGAAAATCAGAAGAAAAGAAAGTAATGAAGTGGTAAAGAGAGCAGGCGATAAAAGCCGGAAAAGGCAAAATGGTGTCTATTATCCAAGAGGGCAGCAGGAAAGCCCCCTGCCTTCAAGAGGGGTAAAGTCCTAGTCAAGACATAAGACTCTGACCAGATGTTCCAGGATATCTGAGATTTCTGTCTGGGTGCCAACAGAGGCTTCTATCTACATATCAGGTCTAGTCTTTTGCTTTGCCTGTTAAGGAACTTGATTTTGAGTTCAACCAGAAGTGACCAATGTCAACTGAGAAATTATACTGAGAAGCTAAATTGTCAAAGGGACTCTGCTCACTCTCAACCCAAAAGGACTAATGTCTGGGCAAATCAGTTTAGTACTCAAAAATTCTAAATAAAGAGAAATAGATCACTCTACCTATTGTTACAAAACAAGCATAGCCCGTTACATGCATTGATACTTCTGCTTCCTGTTCAGGGTGTCCCTTAAACATTAACTACATTTTTAATTCTTCTGTTTTAGCATTCCCTTTCATCAACCAAAAACTCCTATCAGCATAACAATATTTCCTTCTAGCAGGTACATCCAAGATTCTGAATAGTCAAGTAGTTTAAAAATGGACTGGATTTCATAGTAGCACAGAAATGCATGCTGAGATACACCTAACCAACCACAATCAATCAAATAGAAAAATCTAAAAGGTAGTTGGGGAACATAGTTAAGCAGGGTCTGAGGTCTTTGGGACAAAAGCTGTCTGGTGGTTTTTAAATTTTTTTTCTCTTCATTGCTTCCCCTACCCGGCCCACAGAAAAATCTATAAAAACATTTAAAAAGTCAATATACACATAAAGATGAATGGTTACAGGATTGCAAATGCTAACAGTGATAAGCACTTCTTTCTAAAGCTCAATTAATCAAAACGTATTGAGTGCCTCAGTTATTCCAATGAGGGTATAAAAGACCTTCACATCAAAAAAAAAAAAGACCTTCACATCAAGTCAACAATATCCTAATAATACGTATTTAATAGTAATCTATATAACAATGACTCAGCATGAGCCTTATAAATTATAAAATCTGGCAGCATGTAAATTGGCCCATCCCTGGAGGAGTGGTTTTGCCAACAACGAATATAAAAATGTATACAGTATTTTCTGTGATGCATTAATTGTTCTCCTGGGAATTCAACCCAAAGGAATAATCTGAAAGAAGAAAGACACTACACATACAAAGTTGTTAATGGCATTTTATTTATAGTAACAAAAACCCTGGAAATAACCCAAATAATCAATAAACGGAAATTGCTATGGAATGGAAATTCAATGAATTAAATACACACCCGTTAAATTTGTACAGACACTAAGATGGTACACGGACTTCCCTGGTGGCACAGTGGTTAAGAATCTGCCTGCCAAGGCAGGGGACATGGGTTCGATCCCTGGTCCAGGAAGATCCTACATGCCACGGTGCAACTAAGCCCCTGTGCCACAACTACTGAAGCCCGTGCGCCTAGAGCCAGAGCTCCGCAGCAAGAGAAGCCACCACAATAAGAAGCCTGCACGCAGCAATGAAGAACCAACACAGCCAAAAATAAATAAATTAAAAAAAAAAAAAAGCAACGAAGACCCAATGCAGCCAATAAATAAATTAATTAATTAAAATTTTGGGCTTCCCTGGTGGCGCAGTGGTTAAGAATCTGCCTGTCGATGCAGGGGACACGGGTTTGAGCCCTGGTCCAGGAACATCCCATGTGCTGCGGAGCAACTAAGCCCGTGAACCACAACTACTGAGCCTGCGCCCTAGAGCCCGCGAGCCACAACTACTGAGCCCACGTGACACAACTACTGAAGCCCGCACGCCTAAAGTCCGTGCTCCGCAACAAGAGAAGCCACCGCAGTGGGAAGGCCGCGCACCGCAATGAAGAGTAGCCCCCACTGGCCGCAACTAGAGAAAGCACGCGTACAGCAACGAAGACCCAACGCAGCCATAAATAAATAAATAAATAAATGTATATATTTTTAAAAAAAACTATTAGCAGCTTAAGAAAACATTTACAATGAGCTTGACAACCTTTGAGAAAAGTTCAGTAGTAACTTTCTGCTTGTAAATTCAACCTAGATATGTAACCATTCAATATAAAACAAGCATCCTATTTTACTGCACTGATTTTTAAAAGCTTCTGTTCGGTAATTACTGGGTTTCTTCTATATTAACATAAAGCATCCTCATTCTCACTTACTTTGAGCCTCAGAATCCCAATTTTCCCAAAAGATTTAGTTACAAAATCAAAACTTCATAAAGCAACGGGTCCTCACCTCATCTTCAAAGAAATTTGCAATGAATTCCAAGAAGACTTACACTAAATGAACTTAAACTGAAATAGGAAGCCATCTCAGGAACAAAAACCCAAAGACTTTCATGGCAAATCTATTCAAATTCATTATTTCCTCAACACTAATCTGAGTCCTACTATTCACAATATTAATACTGTAAATACTCACACATTTAACACTCTGCAGTCAGCACCTACTACTGTTCAAATAAACTCTGGTTCACACACTGATGTCTGGCTCACGTGTCAACTTGTTTCCCACTGAGTTGTAGTATTTCTTACAAGCTTTACCAGGCTGCCTCTAAAATGGATTTCTCAGTTCTGAGGATTTTTGACTTTCCTCCACTAAATGAGGTGGGAGGCACCTGCACTCCACTGGTAGTTGCAAAATCCAACCTATCATTCCCAAATTCCAGCACACCACTTCCCATCCACACACACACACACACACACGCACGCACGCACGCACGCACGCACGCCTGCTTATTCTGCCTATGGACTCTGGATTGAGTGGCCTGAGGATTTCTCTTATCTGCCCTGCAAGTCTTATTGCCTTTGTTGTGAGGTCTCAGATCCTTACATGAGGAAATATAACCAAGGACATTGATGGGCATGTCTAGATACTACTATTTCTAAGCAGAAACCAAAGACAAGTGTAGCAGCAGGCAACATGACACTTGTAAAGTAAGCCAAGTGAGAGGATACAGTTGGTAATAAAAAGTTTTAGTTTACACTTTGAGGGGGGAAAACTGTAGGAAAGACTGGTTCTTACGTTTCAATTGGTATTTTCTGCTATATAAACCATAAGGCCATAGAGGAATCTGAACACCGTGGAATTAAAGCCGTCCGATGTTAGGCAACAGAACTATAAACAAATCTCCTCTCCTAAGACTTTGAAACATGCAGCAAAATTCAGCAATTTGAGTAGGTTCAGCCTTTTACCGAGTTCCACAGTAATAATTACTACGATTTGCTTTGGATAAAAGTTATAAAACCTCAAATCAAGTGTATGTTTTCTTTTTACTTTTTTTTTTTACTGTTTTAATGTAAGGATAAAGATGTGTTTAAGAAACAGTGTACTGAGAAGAACATGGGAACAAGAAAAAAAAGATAACAAAAATGAGTATTTCTTTATAATGATTTTCAGAAACCAGGAAATTATAAGTGGCCCTAGTTTTATTTGATTTAATAGAAAAAAATAACAATACAATTTGTTCTAAAAGTTTTTGTTTTAAAATACCATCTTGAATAATTACAAAAATTAAGCTATAAGCAATGATGAAAATTGTATACTTAAATGTTGATGATGGCACTATAAACTGATAGCCTTTGTAGAGAGCAATCTGGCCATATGTAACAAGATCTACAAGCAATTCATGCCCTCTTACCCAGACGGCCTACTTTGGAAACTGTATCCCAAGAAAATACTCTGCAAATAAATGTAATTTGTTCAACAATGTTGACTGCAATGCTACTTATAATTGTTAAAGTTGGAAACAATCCAAATACCAAACCATAAGGGAAGAGTTAAGTCAATGATGGTATAAAAGATGAGATTATTGATCCCAACTCTTTGCTCCCCTCCTCCCCTCCTGTAATATATCCCATCCATGTCCCTGTGACTTGCCTGAGAATCCTGCAAGGTGAGTATAGGTCCCCAACTCATTGGTTTTTGGCTTAGCTACGTGATATACTTTGGCCAATGGGATGTGAGCAGACAGCATATTTGCCACCTCCATGCAGCAGCCTTTTGTCGTTTTTTTTTTGGCCACGCTGTGAGGCACGTGGGATCTTAGTGCTCTGACAGGGATCAAACCCGTGCCCCCTGCAGTGGAAGCGCGGAGTCTGGACCGCCATGGAAGTCCCCACGCAGCAGCTTTAAATTAGGTTGCATGCTTCTTACTATATTCCTGCCTCGGCCATGAGAACAGCATGCCCCAGATGGGGGCTGTCCTTTCGCCTGGGTTCCTGAAAGAGAAGACATGTGTGTGGAGCGGCACCAAGCCTGGTCAAGCCACCAAGGGCTGCAGCACACTGCAGCACCCATGTCACATAGACAAGGAATAAATGTTTGTTGTCATAAGCCACTGAGATGCTGGAACCTTTTTCGTGACCATATCAAAAGCTAATACAACAGTCATCAAAATATGGCAAGTTATAGAATCGCTGATATAGGCAGACATATATTTGAAAAAAACTTGTGAAAAAGTAGAAGATAAAACTAATAGGTATTTGCCAAAGATATCTATATAAAATAAAGCAAGCCAACAAGCACCAGAAATTAACTAACTTAGAATGATGTAACAGTTTATAATTTTTTATTTTTTGCCTGCGCCACGCGGCTTGCAGGATCTCAGTTCCCTGACCAGGGATTGAACTTGTGCCCCCAGCAGGGGAAGCACGGAATCCTAACCACTGGACCACCAGGGAATTCCCTATAATTATTTTTATAAATGAAGTATATATTTATAAATCTTTAATTCCCTTTTAAATGCTACCTTTATACCAATATATTTTCAGTAATTCTATACAGATCATATTTATAACAGAAGTAATTCTATCCAACACACTGTTTTCTGCATTAAATGATGTACAGATTAGTGTACACTTATGCTAAAAATGAATCTAGTGCAAAAGGTTATTCAGTTTTTGAAGGTATGAATTCAGGGTTCATCAAATTCTTTTGTCAGACTACAAGGAAGGGAAGTGCAAAAAAAAAAAAAAAAAAACAGACAAAAGCAAGAGTTATTTGCCAGGAGAATCCATTCTCTAGTCATCAAACACTGTGCGATGGCAAGGTCTGAAAAGACATCACCTATCTGAAAATAAAGTTGTGCTACCTTTGAATTTATCTTTATGACCTGTTTGAAATTCCATTACATTTGTGTGACTCAAGAATCATAAGTGTTCATTATAACAAGCACTCTCATTCACAGAAATTTATCTTAAAATAAATTCAATCATGATTCAAAACAACTGTTAATGTGAAGATTCTCACAATCATCTCCTATGGAATAGCAAGAAATATAAATGTATATATTTTCAACAACAAAAAAATAAAGGAATTCACAGTATGTCAATTATATGTAGATATATAAAATATTAATTATTAAGACAATAAGAAATACAAAAAGCATGCATATATGTGAGAGTATATAAAACTATAAAAATATGTCTACGTATAAGACTAGAAAAACATGAAAAAAATTTTAAATAGATTTATAAAATAAACTTTTACCAATTTTTTTTAATTGAGGAGAGAGAAAAATCTAATGCTTATATTTACAAAATCTGTACTTGCTATGAAATATTCAACACATCAATGTCTCTCAGTTAAAAGCAAGGTGAAGTACGCTTAAAGTTTCTAAAATCAATTTCTGATAAATATCTTTCTAATTAAGGCAAGCCTGGATTAGTAAAGAGAGTGTATGAAGCATAATTTCATCATTTCTTGATAACTTGAGGTCATCGATTATTGTACTATATTCCCTAAATCAAAGATGATATTTCTGACAGTGCTGGGGAGAAGAGTGTGTGGCCTTCCTAGGCACTGAATGAACAAAAGAACTACTGCTGATTGGTTCTAGGTAATGTTTTCTCTTTTGCCTTTGAAAGGCAGTGATGCAGAGTGGTTACAAGTACACGTTCTGGACTCATGCCCAGATTTGACACTGAGCTCCATCATTTACGTACTCGTATTTGCATGCCAAAGGTGTTACACAGTAAACCAGTATTTACTAATGTACCATCTTGTGCCTCAGCCTTTCTAAGCCCTAGGTTTCTCATCTATAAAATAAGCCAACAAGAGCACTTACTTCACAGAGTTGCTGTAAGGATCAAAAAGATAACCCATTTAAAGTGCTTGACAAAGTACTTGCAAATGGTAAGTAGTAAATAAATGCCCGCTAATAGTAGTCTCTCTCTGCTGGTCACCTAAGGCGTCATCAAGCTTGCTTCTTACCATCACCAAAAACGATTTCTAATTTCCATCTCTCTCCACTGTTCCCTCAGTCCTCAGGCATCACTCGGGGGAAAGGGCTCCCAGGAGTAGTTGGATAACCATCTGTAACAGTCCTGTCCTAAAGAAATATAATGTGGACCACAAATGCAAGCCACATAGGTAATTTTAAAATCTCCAGTAGTCACATTTAAAGAGCAAAACAGAACACATGAAATTAATTTTAATACTAGGCTGTATTCAATTCAAGATATCTGAAATATCTTGACATGTAATCAATTTTTAAAAGTACGACATATTCGACATTCTTTTTTTGTACTAATTCTGCAACATGTGGTGTGTACTTGATACAGCACATCTCAACTCAGACTAGTCACATTTCAAATGCCAAATGGTCACATGTGCCTGGTGGCTACCTGATGAGTTGCTTAGTCTTTTAAAGATTAGGACAGCAGAGAAACATCCCCACCTTTGAAAACATCAAAATGCGTTTATTAAACAAACTGATGAATGGATGAAAGGAAAGAAGGAAAGAAAGAAAGAAGGAAGGGAGGAAGAACAGATGTCCCCAACCTGCAGAGAGTTCTGGGCCTAAGGTTGTGGTTAAGAACCTGAACTATGGGGCCAGAGAGAATGAGTTCAAATCCACTTCTTCCGCTTCATAGCTGTGAGACATTAGCAAATAACCTCTTTAACTCTCATATTTCTCAAGGATAAACTATAGATAAAAATAACCTCTCTTTCATAAGATTGTTATGAGTTGAAAGGCTGTAGAGAAAAAGAGTTTTACATACCGAAAGCTCTGCTTTGTAAAAGGTCAGAAATGAGAGTGGGAAAAATTGATGGAGGAAATGCTGAGCTAATAATTAGCTAGAGATAATAAAGAGGTCATGGAAGAGAAAAACTGGTCATGTGATAGTCATAGAGTCTTTGTTAAATGCCCAGTTGCACAAAACAACTGCCACAGTGGTAGCTATTAATAAAATAATTGCACTGACATTTCTAAAGCCCTCAATGGTTTATACCTCCTTAGCCTGACTGCTTTCTTTTGGCAGTATGATAAGTAAGGGGGTGGGAGGAGGGTGGCGCTGATCACCAGAATTTGGAGAATCAAGATTTTTCTGTAGTGTATATATTAATCACAGCTTCTGGCCCCAATCAGACGGATTACTGAAGATACATGGATCTTTCTTTGAAGGATGTAGTGCCTCAAATCCAACCTGAACATTACTCTTCCCTGTATTATAAACACATAAAATTAGACTAAATGTTTACTGTTCCTAAAACTTTCCCTGAAGGTTGGTTTTGTGAATAAATTCCTGATATTTTATTTTAAACTTGCTCTTGTTCTGTGCTTGTCCCCCCAAAAATTCAATTAATAAACAGTATAAAGTTAGTCTGGTCTGCTAATGAAGACTTTAAATGCTTACTCGTATTAATAATCCAAGTCACTCTGCTCTCTAATTTAGACGTTGAGTTTCTTAAAGACAACAAACAAGTCTTCTCTATTCCAGGGACCTTCTCAACTGAGATACTTTTTCTAGAAAGTATTTCATATAATATTCATGTGCCTTGAGATTACATGTGTTTCATAAAATCGATTTTTTTGAACAGTCCTAACTAAAATAAATCCAGATTCAACACATTTTTGTTTACTGCAAGACTTCTTGGAGTTTTTAACACGCTCATGTACATAGATTTCAAACCGCTATGCTCAGCCATTATCACCATTCTAGCAGTCTACAAATGAGAAAATTTAATAAGGAATTGAGAGAAGCAAACAACAGGGAGATAGTCTATAATTATCGCATGGAAATAGACATCTTTACAGACCTTTGCACTGAGTTTCTGGCCCGATGGGCTGTGCACTGTGCATTTCTCCCTTTTATCATCCCTGATACATATACAGTAATTAACCTATCAGAATCCTCCAGATGAAGGCAATTTATTATAAAGGAAGGGAGTGAGGGAGGGAGAAAAAAGGGAGGAGAAAGGATTGGAGTAGGGAGAAAGAGAGGAGGAAGGAAATTTATCTGAATAATGTAGTAAAGTGTAAACACCACTTCATATTCACAGGCCAAGCTTAAATACCTAAACACGTGCACGAGGATGAAGCGACATGAAACACACACTTGTACCAAAACTAGCCCTTGGAAAATAGGCCTCATTTTGAAAACAACCAAACAGCTGCTCGGCAGAAACACAGCACAAATCATCCTTCCCAGCCTTTATTTTTAGATGCCTGTTAAGAAAAACAATAATTTTCTAAAGAATATAATTAAAACCGGTAGGTGTCACTTCATTATTTTGGAGTTTTAATTCATTTCACATCAGTCACACTTTTTTCCCCCTCATAAATCACATAATTATATAATATTCCATAACAAATTCCTTGCCTTTGAATAAAAGAATTTATATGATCTTTTTAAAACGTACAGATTTTAAAACAGAACAATCCACCCAAAATGACAGTATAACCCACAGGTTCAGACACAGGGGGTCTAAAAGTCAGCCCCCTTTTTCAAATGATAATTTGGAGACTTGCGTATGTCTAAAAAAAAAATGTGTACCTTCGTCATGTAAAGCACAGTTTACAAAATGTCTAATGGAAAAGAATATGCTTAATAGATCATAGGATTTCATTGGCAGAAACGAATGCTAATTGCCTGCTGGAGTCTTTAATGAAACCTAATTGCTGGCTTGAGCTGTCACCACTGATCCTGGTCACAGACCAGTACACCCTTCAAAAACCTAATACAGCATAATCCTCCTTCATTACAGTTATTATAGTTCTGCAGTGGGACATGTCTGCCACAAAAATAAACTTTGCTGCCTCTCCTCTACAAGGATGTGTCGCTTCTCCATCCCAGAGCAAGTAGCGTTGATGGCATAAGTCACCCTTACAACAAGTGGTACCACCTCAGAGCCCAGATCTACTTCAAAACCTAGACTCACACATCCCTTGGACACTGCTACAGAGACCATCAACATACTCCATGGTCACGGGGGGAAAGGACTAAAAAGTAAGAACAAACCAAAACAATTACACCATCACCCATCACCATAAAGTAAATGGGAAAAGCAGAAGAAATAATTTCTAAAACTAATCATGGGTTTGAATTAGGACATCCATGTGTAAATCAATTCAATCTACAGTCTACATTTCCGATATTGAGCCCACAAGATACTCCCCCTTCAATTTGAAGTTTTTTCAGACATGCTCTTTTTAAAAAAATTACTTCAATTAAAAACATTAATCTTACATCTATGACTCAACAATTTCAAGCATTTATTGAACTTCTACTCTGCAGCAGGTGCCAAGAACCCAAAGATAAATAAATCACAAAACATGTCCCCGAAGAGCTCACAGCTTTGGGGAGATAGATGAACAAACAGCTATAATCCAATGTGATGCTTATCAGTAAAGAATGGGGAGAGGACCAAGGGAAGGCAGATCAGGGGACAATGAACTCTCCCAAATGATAAAAAGGGAATGTCAGACAAAACATCTAAGAAGATGTAAAACTCGTACTAGACATTAAGGAACAGAGGAAATTATGATGTGACCAGATGGGAAAAGGAATTCAAGGGAAGAATAACAGTAACAGCATGAGTCAAATCCACAATGTTTCAACCATGAGAAATGTTGCCGGCCCAGGCTAGAAGTTAGGTTAGGTGGGAAAAAGAGCTATGCATGCAGAGCCCTGAGTGCTCCGCTAAGAAGTCTGCTTTTGACTGTGGGCAGTCTCATGTAGTATTAAAATGAAATATTTTAGACATACAGGAGAATATAGTAAACATATGTGTCCCCGCCACCCAGCTTAGGAAATAAAACAATACCACATCTCTCCTCACCTCTGCCACCACCCATCCCCTGTGTTTGGTGTTTATTATCTTCCTGGCATTTCTTTACCAAGTTGACCCTTGAACAACATGGTGTGAACTACATGGGTCCACTTATACTTGGATTTTTTTTTTTATAGTAAGTAACTACAGAACTACTTGACCCGTGGTTTGTTGAATCTGTGGATGTGGAAGCACGGATATTGGAGGGGGAGGGAGCACAACTATAAGTTACATAAGAATTTTCAACTGTGTGTAGGGTTGGCGCCCCTAACCCACATGTTGTTCAAGGGTCAACTGTACTTTTACGACAGACATATGTGTCTCTAAACGATATAAAGTGGCAAGAAAGATTTCAAGCAAGAGACTGAAAATATCAGACGTGTTTAAAACAAGACTCTGCAGTGTAGGGGATGGACTGGTATCTGCACTGGCAGCGGCAGGACAGGTGACAAAGAGATGTCGAGATAACTGTCTTTGCCGAAGGACTGTCACGATGGAGAGAGGAAGGGCAACCTCAGCCTCAGAGTGCATTCCTGGGGCAAGCAGGAGGCAGACCCCAATGAACAGTTACAGGTGACCAGCCGCAGAAGGGAAGCAACAGGCTGGGACAGTCTGTGCTGGGAATGAGGAGGGACGTGGAGAGGAGTGAGGCGGGTGGCAGCTACTGGGCAGCTGGCAGGCTAATGAGAGGGATGAGGCAGGTTAACCAGGACACAAGGCACAAAGAGGTAAATGCCAAGACAAAGCGGCAGAGGGGCCTGGCCAGGGGGTGAGATCGGGAAGGCTGCCCAGAGGAGCAGTACTTAAGGTGGACCTTGAGGATGCTTTTGACAGGTTAGGATGGCTGAGCACCACGATCCCTGCCCATAGGTGACACGTTATTGGGCCTGTTCAGGAAACAGCTGCAGCTTGGCAGAACCCTGGGGAATAGTGGGACATAAATCTGCAGAAATCAGAGGACCATGTGCGGATTACTTGTGGAGAACCTTAAAGATCAATCTGAAGTATATATAGTGTATACACATAATTCATAACAAACTCACTTTCATGACCATGAAATCTTCCTTAGTCCCTTTTACTTGAGAACTGAAAAAAGGACCAGAGAGCCCATCTCGTGATTTGGGTGATAACGTCAGTGACATCATTGCTGCTTATTACATGGTTCTGTACGCAGAACAGGCCGTCCTGGTTAAGGATAGGTTGGTATCCACTGTGACACGGTGTCATGAAGGGTCTCTTTCCTTTTCGTTTTAAAAACTAGTAACCCAGAGGTTGAATAATGAGTGATTTGCTTTTTCCTCTTTAACATAAGGGACAAAAGAAAATAATGCATAGAAAGGAAATTGAGCATATTCTAGTCAATAGTACATCTAAACTTGTGAAAACAATTTTGTTTTATGCCTTAACTCCCAAGTATTCCAACTTATTAATCTTTTTGTGATATTTACACCCCCTTGATCTGCAAGGTTTCCTAGGTTTGAAAAATGAGGAAGAAGATTACCATGTTTTTGAAAGTATACGAGTAAAACAAAACAACAATAAGAACCAGAGTATCAGTGACTTGTAAAATAACTCAGGGAGGGGCTTCCCTGGTGGCGCAGTGGTTGAGAGTACGCCTGCTGATGCAGGGGACACGGGTTCGTGCCCTGGTCCGGGAAGATCCCACATGCCGTAGAGCGGCTAGGCCCGTGAGCCATGGCCACTGAGCCTGCGCGTGCGGAGCCTGTGCTCCGCAACAGGAGAGGCCACAACAGTGAGAGGCCTACGTACCGCAAAAAAAAAAAAAAAAAAAAAGCTCAAGGATGTGATTCATCTCCTCAGATGAACAAATAAGATGTGTATCATAAATAGCACTGATATCTGTTTAACTTATAATCACTTACAGTCATTAATATGATATAATCTTCCCAGAGCACCACACCTCCTATTAAAGAATAAATAATACATTCCACACCAAACTCGGCTCTAAACCTTCAGGTCAGTATTTCAGAAATGCATTCATTCGTTGATTCTTTAAACACTTAAAAAAAAAAGTCAACTCCCTTTCATTCTCTGCAAATCGGCAATAATAATAGTACCTACTTCACAGCGCTGTTGAAAGACATAATAAAATCATCGAAAGTGCTGAGAGCACTGGGAGAGAGTCCGCACCAGTAAAGGTAAGCCGTGGCTATTTCTAGCCAACCTCCATACAGGGTAGAGATTCTGAACCAAGTAAAACGTGAATCCTGCCAGGAGAAGCTTAAAACTCAGTAGGGGAAACAGGGAGGTAAACATATATAATATGGTGAGACAGAACTTACCGATAGAGCTAAGTGCAAAAGCGCTCCGGAGCTATAAAGAAAGGAATGCCTAACTGGTCATGGGAAGGCGTGTTAGGGAAGAAGAAGCTTTAGCTGAAGGCACAGGGACTAAGCAGGTGGCAAAGGGGAAGAGGTCGCTCAGGGTCGGAATGTAAGGAACAAAGGAGAGGGGATTACACATCACCAAATCTTAGGGCCCTAGAACAGAGAGAGAGAGAGAGAGAGAGAGAGAGAGAGAGAGAGAGACAGAGAGAGAGACAGAGAGAGAGAATAGCAGATGGGAATGGGAAGGTACTCTGAATAAAGAAGCTTTATCATACAGGTAATAAGAAGCAAAGTAAGAATTTAAATACCATAAAAGATTTGTGTTTTAAAAAACTCTTTGAAAGAGATGAAGAATATATGAAAGACAGCCTTTGAAACTCTTGAACAATCTGAAGAGGCAGCGGGGATGGAGGGAAAGGAACAAATTAACGATATTTTAGAGACACAGACTCAAAGGATCTAGGGACTGACTGGGTCTGTTATTGGGGTTTGAGGGTCAGGGTTGGGGGGTGCTAACAAAGAGTGACAGGTTGAAGAGAACTCCAACTGCCTGGCTTCGGCAGCTAACTCAGCTGATGTCACTAAGACAGGACATATAGAAGCAGCAGATTTTGTGGCAAGAAACTAATGAGTTCAATCTGAGACAGGTGGAATTGGGCATGTAGATCCAGATAAACCGAACTGTTTGGAACCAAGCGGAGGGGTCTGGATGGGAGAAGATAGCCAAGCAAACCCATTAAAATGTAAGCATCTAGGGGGCTTCTCTGGTGACGCAGTGGTTGAGAGTCCGCATGCCGATGCAGGGGACACGGGTTCGTGCCCCAGTCCGGGAGGATCCCACATGCCGCGGAGCGGCTGGGCCCGTGAGCCATGGCCGCTGGGCCTGCGTGTCCGGAGCCTGTGCTCCGCAACGGGAGAGGCCACAGCAGTGAGAGGCCCGCGTACCAAAAAAAAAAAAAAATGTAAGCATCTAATTCATGCTCGCCATGGGTCTGGCTAGGGATAAGTGGCCACTAAGTGACTCCCAGCCTCTCCAGAGCTCTAAAGCAACCAGAAACAGAATCATTCAAACCAATACAGTGAAAAACTTAAGTGACTACCACCCCAAGGCTGACTGGGATGGATGGACCAAAATGAGATTCCTTGGCTCAGCGATTACTCAAACTGCAGATGATCAAAGGACCAGGAGTATTAACACCACCTGGGAGTTCCTTAGGAATGCAAATTCTCAGAATCAGAAGCTGGGGTGGTGTGGGGAAGAGCAGCCGTCTGTGGGTAAGGAGCCCTCCAGGTGATTCTGAGGCTCACTAGACTTTGAGATCTACAGCCTTAGCTAATGCCCCAATTACTTGAGGGGAATGGAGTGTGAAAGAGAACTCCCAGGAGACAAGTCTCCAAAGATTTGAGGAAACTGTACGTTAGAAAAGGATACACTCTGCACGAAGACAAGCATCAGGAACTTTTGCTAATTTTCAACAGCAAAGCAAAGGAGAGCACGTCAGTGGTCCTCACCGTAAAGATTTCTAATTGAGGAATATCATTCAGTACTAAAATCTCAAACATTACAAATGTGAAAAGGATGCTCTGCTTCTCAGAGGATGCCACCACCACCAGCGAACCCTTTCTCATTTTCTCACCAGACACCTCCCTGTTGAGCAACATCGAGCATTTATGGGATGGTCGCCTAGGGTTACAGGATCTCTGGATATGCAACAGGCCTCTGGGTCAAGCTAACTGACCAGATTCAGGATGAAACCCTTGAGCTGGGCCTAATGGAGTCCCCTAAGGAACTAAGCTAAATCACCCACATATCAAATCCTACACACAAGATTGATCTAAGCATGGCCACAGTATGTTTTTCCCAGTAGCAAGGACCATAAAGCAAGTCCAACAAAAGCTTGACTGGAGAGTAAAACAAAACCAAGCTGAGGCATATGGAAGCAACAGGAAAAAGGGAAAGGAAATTAAAACAATGTTAATACGCCATTTATAATCCAACTTAGACACATAACCACCCCTATCCCACAAAAAGGTACTTAGTCACTATTACCTTTTACCCTCAGCTACTCTAAATCCTCATCCACAAGCATTGCATCATATCCTTTCATTCGAAATTATAAATAATTCAGAGATTATTTATTTTCATAATTGGTGTGCATGCAATACGTGGCAAAGGCAATGGCTGGTCCTAGCAATGCGATTTCCTCTCCCCTTCCACTGCAAAAATCCCAGCCTGATCTGCATTTTCTTAAACTTTCTCCCTCGACCACTCAAAGGGGTCCTCTCTGACCTGGGACCAGTCTACAATCCCGTATGCACGATCTAGCCAATTCTTGACTGTAACAACCCATTCTGCTTCTAGAACAGCTACTACACACCTGCCTTACTGATGTTTTAGGAGTTGTTCCTTTCTTCTAACATTCCCTCCTGTTGGGAGGTTGATACGAAGATCAATGAGTTAATGTTTGCCAAATACTTTAGGCTTCTCGGATGAAAGGCAACGTTAAAGTTCAAGCGACCTGAAGCTGGCAGGACACGAGAGGCATTGCAGTTGCCTCCTTATACTTGGGCTTCAAAGAAGGAAAGCAAGGCTGCAAAGACGCTCATTTGTGTCGATCGGCCAGCTTTTGCACTCTTGCTATAAAGGCAGGCGGATTTATTCTAACATCATTTAATTAACTGGATTTCAACATTAGAAACACAAGGATCCTTGTATTAGCACTGGACCCTCGTTACAGTAAGTAGTATACAGGGAAAAGAATCCTTTTCTCTGCCCTTGTCTATGTGGCTTTCCCTCCCAACTACCCTACTGCCTGGTCCTGCAACGCTCGACCTCCTCATATATGAGAGGCCAGCAGCTGCCAGCCAACACGTGTGCTTTGAGCCAATAGACCAAAAAAAAAAAAAAAAAAAAGGGTCAAAGACAAAGCTTTATGTGTATGTTGGCACACATGTGAATTCAGGCTGCTGGGGAAAAAATGACACACACAAAGAGCACATTCATGGCCACATATAACTCCTGGAACATATAAATAGCCATCCTTGACCCAACACCTACTCTGTGAGGGAGGCACTGTTAGCAGAGGGACATACAGCATTACACAGAATTCCCCACAAATATCCTGGCAAGTTAAATACTACTGGCCCCATCTAAGAGATGAAGAAATGGAGACTTGGAAGGGCTGCGAAGTTCGGCCAACATCACACAGCTAAACGATGGCACAGCTGGAATACAAACCTAGCTATATCTTGAACTCCCAACCCTGGATCCCTGGCACCAGCATACCGATAGCCCGGAAAAGCTGCAAAATGTGCTACACACACCCCTTGGACCACTTAACAAGCCCTCCCCGGGGCTCAGACAGGGGAAGAGAGAATTAAATCAATAAGAGGAGACCACAGAGTCTTATTTTAGACATTAACTTTAACCTCTTCTCTACCAAAACTTGTTTTCCCTCGTTCTTTTTCAATCAGTACGAGCAGCGATAACTGAATTGACTAAAGAGTTCATCTCATCTCTTTCCCCTGCCTTATGTCTAACAAAGTGCACAGTACTGTTCTGAGGCTTAGAATGAGTTCCAAAAAATGCACAGCATTTGGGGACTAAGTAAAGAAGTTCGAATGCAGGGTCGCAGGTGACAAAGGATAAGAATATGGAACCCAGGTGGGGGACAATGTGCAATCAAAGGGTTTATGTTTGCTTCCCTGGAGCCAAAAATGGAAACCCTTAATAAGGAGGGAAGGCACCGGGAAACCAAAAAAAATTTTCATAGTTCTCGACTTCTGGCTCTTCCATTCAGGACAAGTAAGAATTCGCCCCAAAATTCTGATTTTCCTCTGAATTCTTTAGGTTCCTCCAAGTGAAAATAGTCAAACTGCTCTTTCCATTACAGCTGTCCGTTCCACATGGTCCGCACAAACCTAAATAACTAAAGCATTAAAATTAACTATGTGTTTAAGCCAATGATGGAGGCTGGGCGGCTACCTGGAATTAGCAAGAAAAAGCTTCCCTTGAGCCATTTCTCTCAAGCAGGTCCTACACCTTCAGGAAAACCCTCGTCAAGGGGCTGTTCTTGAGATAAGGTATGGTGTTTGCAGGGAGCTTAGGTAAACACCCAACACTGTAGGAAGTCAATGTTCTCTTCTCACTCTGATGGACTGGCCTGAGGTCACCAGAAGCTGGACTTCTGCCACCTCAGCCAGGACGCAGCCACTATGAATAATAAATACTACAACGCCACTTCAGCCCCGAGAAGAGGCACCCTTGAGAGGCAAACCACGTACAGGAGGCTCCCGTACTATAAAAAATTTTCTAGGCAGGATCTGCTGAATCCTGGACGATTAGGCTACAACAATCTCCTAGAAGACATTCAGTTTTTCATAAAGTTTCAGAGGAAGGGAAAGTCCTTCCAACTGTGCTGGGGCAGTAATGACTTGGAAAAGTGGAGAATACTACAACAAGCACATTGACACACACGTGAACTCACTGCACAGCACGGCCACCCATTCCGATCAGGCAAAAGAGCGCCGTGCTGTTCAGCCCCCATTCATTAACCTATCATTCTAAGGCACAAGCTTTTAAGGCCATCACCAAAAGACAAGGCAACTTTAATACAGGGCTCTGTAAGCTACAGTATTATCACCTATTGCTGTCAGGTGGCTCTTTAAAAGGGAATCAATACCATTCTAATGAAACCAGGCCTGGGCCAATTAGTGCCAATGAAAATTTAGATGGTCCCACAACCACTGCTTGTTGTAGAAACAGCATCAGGCATGAAGGCGTGTCCAAAAAGAGATGTGTGCTCCTCTGGAAGCTACTTGGTTCCTGTAAATGCTTCCACTTTAATTTGATATTTAAAAAAAAAAAATGCTACCCCGGCTACACTGGCCATAAATCCCCCTCCAGCCCCCAGCTAGCCACTAGGTATGACCCTTTTGTACTCGTCTTTTGGATGACTCTTACTTCGCACAAGCTCTTTCCTCTGCGCGAAATGCACTTTCCTAATCGGCCCTCCAGGTGAGCAACATCTCAATCCTCTCAGCTCAGCGCACACCTCGCCCCTTCACCTCCCGACCAAGGCTTCCCAGGCCCTCTCATTACGCTCTACTTCTAGATCAGCCCGAGGGTTTCCTCCGGGAGGCTGCAGTTAGATCTTGTTTTAGCATCTTTGTATCCCTTGTTCCTAGCCCAGAGGGGAAACTGCAATACTAGATTCCTTGAATGAATGGGCGAACTAACCCATTTGAAGAAATTCACACATTGGTGGAAATCCTGTAACCCACCAGCAGCCAGCAGTCTAGAGATTCCTCACCTTCACAAAGAGCCTGCAACAGCCAGTCCCTGGACAGACTGAAGACGAAACCCCACAATCTCCTTAAGTTGTAGCTGGGGGTGACGGCAACTAGAGGAAGAGGAGAGGAAAGGGGGACAGGGGCGGCGTTACCTCACTGCTCCCTCCAAAAGGTGGAAAATCCCTTACAAGCATTCAAACCCCAAATGTAGCGGTCATGCCAGGAGAGAGGGGAGACGGTGCATTAACAACACCCTCAGAACTTGTTAATACTCAGAACTTCGAGAGTTTGAGGTGGAGAGCTGTTCTGAAATTATGCGGCCACAGGTTTTCCCGATGGGCCGGCCCGACCACCCAAGTAGGGACCAAGAAGCCCTGGGGTTTGGTGGCTAGGCTGGGGCCTAGTGGGAGGGCATGCAAACTCCTCTCCCTCTCAAGATCCTGTCTCCTTAGGGGGCAAGAGGAGGGTCGCGGAGAGAGTCCCTCTCCAGCCCGAGAGGCAGCAACGTCTTTGGTTTTCATCCTCCGGCCCGCACCGTCTGGGTATCTCCAGCTGCCCTCACTAGGCCCTCTCTGGATCCCAAAAAGGAGAAGGGAATGGGGAAGAGGGGGCGAGAGTATGATTTCACCAGCAACTCTCTAGACAGCGCTCACCTTCCACCTAACTCCCCAGACAAGCTGTGCGCCGCAGCGGGCGGCTCCCACCGCCACTTAAAACTCCTGCGGCCCGGCCACCTCGCGCCCCCGCTGCCCTGCCAGGCGTCCCGGGCCGCCGATCCCAAGTCGGCGTTGCCAGCGTTGGCCCAAGTCATCGGCAAGGCGCCCGAAGCGCCCAAGAGGCCCCCAACCCCGGGCCCGACTCCCCGCCCCAGACGCCGCTTACCTGCTTACATGGCCCTATCGGTGCCCCGGAGTCCCGCGCGGAAAGGCTGTCCTCCGCGGCGGCGGCAGCGGCGAAGCCCCAATTCCCCCAAAGAATTGATTCCAGTGGCTGGCGGTGGAAGGGCGGAGGGAAGGAGCCGAAGGAGGCGAAAGAGGAGGGAGGTTTCCGCCGCGATCCCGGCGCGAGAGTTGGCGCGGGGGCGCTCGGAGAAGGGGAAAAGGAGAACCACCCTGGCTCGGGTCTGTCCCGCCAGAGGGAGGCTGGGACCGGGAGGATGGGCTAGGTGGGAGGGGAAGGACCGCCAGGGGCCACTGAGTGGCGGCCGCTCCCCGAGGACCAGCGCCGGGAGGGCAGGCGGCGGAGCGAGGAGGAGCGCAGCAACCTGCCCCCGGACTGCGCCCGCCGCGCCCGCCCGGGGGAGAAAAAGTTGGGACGAACTTTCAGGGGCCGGGAGAGCCAGAGCGGCAGGAAATGCGAGCGGCCGAGAGAGGAGGGAGGAAGGGGCCGTGCGAGTGGGAGGGGACGGAGCAGGCGCCAGCGGCCGCGGCTCCCCCACCCCCGGGCCGGGCTCGGCGGCGCGGGGGGAAACGCTGGGCGCGCGCCGGGGGCGGGGAGGAATGCGGCTGGGCGGGCGTGCGCGGGGGCGCGGGGGGCGGCGCGGAAAGGGGAGCCCCAGCTCCCGAGCCCCAGGCGCGCGTCCTTGGGGACGTCACAGCGCTGGAATCCGAGGAATGCCGGGCTGCAGGAGCTCCTTCTGCAGGCCCGGGGGAAGTCGCGCACTTTTAATGTGGTGGCTTTGGAGAAGGTTTTCAAAGGTGAGGGCCGAGCGGGGAGGACGGGGTGAAACTCCCCGGAGTAAGAGACGTGGGAGTGGGGAAGGCAAAGCGACCACAGCGACCCCGCCTAGCGCCGCTCCCGGCGGGGGCGAAAGCGGGGAGCAGGAAAAATCCCACCTAGATCTCCGCAACCTGCAGAGGCGGGGCAGCGGCGGGAACTTGCCCACCCCGACCAGGAGCAAGGACAGTCCATCTTATTTGGGGGAACCCTCCAAGCAGGATGTCCCCACGCGGCCACCGCACAGGGGAAACAGACCAGGAGAAAGGAAGGTGGCTTCCCCAAATAGGCAATCTTAAAGTTCTCTGTCCAGGACACCCGGAACCTCTGGGTACCGGACCTGGCGTCTTAACAACCCCCAACCCCACCGCCGACTCCCTGAATCGCAAAAGCAGTTAGTGCACGCAGGGAGTTAGACTATGTCGTTTTCCCGGTTCTTTCAGTGCCACAGAATCGCCCCACCCAGCCTGGGTAGGCACTGGGAGGGAACTTCCTTAACATTTTCAGAGGTGGAGTTAAAGAGACGCAGCTGGTGAGATGGAACAGGCACCGAGCCAGGCCGGGGAACCCGGGTTTTCGGACCTGCCCTGTGGTGAGTGTCCCAGTTCCTGAAAGCCTTGACCTCTGTAGCTGTAAGATTAAAGGATTTGCCTATTTTTCTGTGGTCCTTTGCATTGCCAAAATGATGTCTTAGGGGTCTGTTGTCTTACTCAAGCCCAGTCCTTTCAACCTTTCTTAGGTTGAATAGGATCCTTGAAGTCATTGCCACTGAGGATGTTATCTCAAATTCCTTCAGTGTCCCACAACTCAGAAAGATTCCTGGACTCTTGGGGAAGAGCCTCTGGCAGCCATCATGTACAAATTTGTGGTCACAAAACTCTGACTTCTCTGAGCATTTGCTAATCTTCAAAATTATAAAGAAGCGGAGAACTTAAAGGGATGGAAGGAAAAGGCTGAAGGGAATTAAGATCGGTTTCTCCAACTTTCAAGAAATAGCTGGATAGCTTCAATATGGGCTTGCTGGATTTCCAAAGAAAATTAAGGAGTGCCTTACTGTTCACCAGGAAGCGTGGAAAGCATTTTATGTGCTCTGGTATATTATCCCCATTTCCGAGATGAGGAAAGTGAAGTGTGAAGAAATTACCTGTCTCACCAAGGGTCACAGAGCAAGTAAACTATGATAATGGACCCTAGTCTGTCTGGCTCCAAAATGCAAACTTATAAACCTTTCAAAATTTAACCAAAATAGGGCTAAGATTAAAGATAAGGAAAGACCTACAGGCTCTCAAGGTAGGAGAGATGAGAGGCCTCTTGAGGTCTTCCAGGAAAGGAAGTGGCATTTGTATATTTTTGCTTTAAAGTCACTGTGACACCAAACTCTTGAGCACAGCAAGCTGAGACAGTCGTGGTGTAGATGAAAAAGAACTTGTCTGCAGACGCAGTTTTGGTTCTGCCTCTGACTAGCCGTGTGACCCTGAGCAAGACACTTCGCCTCTAGGCCTGAGTTTAATATTTAAGTGGAGTGTGACATGGAGGTCAGAGCCTGGTTGAACGAGTTCATTTCTGAGGTCTTTCCCAGTCTGAACTGGGATGAATGTATACTCCTCCAGGCAGATGGCATACCTATGGAAGAAGCTAAGTGATAAAGCCAGGATGTCTTGGGGAAAGGACTGCCTTCACACTGCCTTCAGAATCAAAATGAATGTTGAGAATGTTGCTGAGTGTTCAATGGCAACAAAAAACAAAAAAATAGAAAACCATCAGATTAAGTACTACTCCTGTGGATTCATTTTTATTTTAAATAATTTTACTTCTAAAAAAATTAACCCATTATTAATTTAAAAGCCCATAAAGTGCATCTGACCAGCCACATTTCTCTTTCTTTGGAATAGATCACAGAAAGGCAATACAAGTAAGACTTTTTTAAATATGAAGTCCCACTTCAAATTTTAAAAGCCTTTCATTCTCTAGATAAATATATAAAAGCTAGTCATGAGCTTCATTCATAAAAGAAAAAAGCAACCCATTTCCTGTCTGCATTACACTTGAGTCTTCTCAATATGCATCAGAGTAAACAGGAGATTGATTGATGCGATAGGCCCTAAACACATCACTACACATTTATTTAAAGCTCTGTAATTTTAGGAACCTGTCAGTATTAAATATCCCCCCAAATCTTTCAACTGTTTCTAAGCCCAATTTAAACTACAAATACAGGCCAAATCTCATGGGCTGCCATGATTCCTCCCACCTCCAGTGTGTTCCTCACATTAATTTATTAATTTTATACCTTCAAAACCATTGAAAAGCAAAACAAAATAAGTTCCCCAATCAAAGAAAACTGGAAAGTCAGCAGGCTCTCTTATGAAAGCTCTGACAATCTCTAGGGGCCTTCTACAAAATGTAAAGACATATATAAGTAGAGAGAGAGAGAGATTGTTTTCTGGTCTCGCCATGTGGCATGCGGGATCTCAACCAGGGATCCAACCCGTGCACCCTGCATTGGGAGCGTGGAGTCTTAACCACTGGACCACTGGGGAAGTCTGAGATTGTTTGTTTTTATCCTAAGTGTAATTTCAGTTCCTAAGAGGGTATTTGGCAGTGTACAGTAATGGAAGAAAAGAGAAATTGGAAGCTTTTTCAAAATACGCATCCTCTCTGTAACCCCTGCTCCCCATGTCTTATTTATCTTATCCCCTTGTTCTAGGGTAAGAGACTTCAGTTGGTATATATATGTTTCTATATATAATATTTTTAGGCAGTATTTTATTGAGATATAATTCACACTCAATAAAAATGTACCTACAACTTTACTTTTTCATATGGATACATCCACGTGACCACCACCCAAATCAGGATATAGAAAATGTCCATCACCAGGACTTCCTTGGTGGTCCAGTGGTTGAGAATCCGCCTTCCAATGCGGGGGACGAGGGTTGGATCCCCGGTCAGGGAACTAGGATCCCGCATGCCGCGGGACAGCTGGGCCCGTGGGCCACAACTACCGAGCCCACGTGCTCTAGAGCCCACGCACCACAGCTAGAGAGCCTGCGCACCACAACTGCTGAGCCCACACTCTGGAGCCCGCGTGCCATGGCTGGAGAGAAGCCTGTTTGCCGCAACAAGGGATCCTGAATGCCACAACAAAGATCCTGCATGCTGCAACTAAGACCCAACACAGCCAAATAATTAATTAATTTTAAAAAAGAAAACCTCCATCACCACAAAAATGTCCCTTATGTGACTGTTCAGTCAGTAACACCTCTCTAGGCTAACTTCTACTAACATAGCATAGTTTTGCTGGTTCTCAAACTTCATATTAATAGAATTATATAATGTGTGTGTATGTATATGTGTGTCCACGTCACAATTTGCTTATCCGTTCTTCTGTTGATATATGGGGCAAGTATATTTTGAAAATATTTCCCAAGTAATTCCGTTATGCCTGACCCCTCCAATTCAGAACCATTGACTTACAACAAAAGTAATCATAAAATAAGCCTAGATTCTTAACCCCTACAAAAACGATGAAGTAGCAGAGAAAGAAAAACAAGAACACTTTAGAACAACCAACTTGAAGAGTGTTTTAATGGTAGTACACATTCAGAGCTTCTTGTCCATAAAATTTACTGGAAATTGACTGGAATATGGACTTTGTGTTATCTAGTGACTTTTTTAAGAGCTAACGTGATTATGCAGAGCTGTTGTGTACATCCACACACACAGCACACAATACTATGTAAGTTCAAATAGTCTTTAGTGTGAATGGCATCCCCTGGAGTTGTGCACCATGGTGGCTGTGATATTAGGAGTTCTCGTTTTAGAGGTAACTTCATGGAGTCTGCTTTGGAAGAATCATTTCCGACACAGAAGACTGAGTCCTTCCCTCCTGGTTGCATCTTTGAGGACTTTCAGTTTGGGGAAGAAAAGTGACTTTTTTTTTTGGCCTCACCATGCGGCGTGTGGGATCTTAGTTCCCAGACCAGGGATTGAACCCATGCCCTCGGCAGTGAAAGTGCAGTGTTCTAACCATTGGACCGCCAGGGAATTCCCAAAAAGTGACTTTCTAAAGCTCAGATTTCCCCACGTTGACAGGAAGTCACACTCTTCTCAAATATTGATAACATAACAGGAGACTTTTGTGGAGGCATGGATAAGATGAAAGTGCAAAATATCTGTTTGGGTTTGTTCTCCAGCCTCTTTTGGAGGCCCGCCATACCTGCACCCTTTTATGTCCCATACTGTCTCCATTTCCTCATCTTTCCTCATGTCTCAACCCTGCCATTCCTGATACACCGTCATCTCTGGCCACCAAGCCTTCTGGTCACCACATTACCTCTCCACTTCATTTCTCTTTCCTTTATCCATCTCTCAGGAAAAGGCTCCCTGCCTTCCAAAGGGACTGTCCTCTGACCTGAGTCAAAGAAATGAGGGACCCCAGATCCATGGCTGTCAACCTAGGCCACAAATGAATTATTGCCTTGTTACTTCCTTCGGGAAAGAATTCCAAAGATTTTTAGGCTTTGTTTTTTCGAGCTGGGAGGAGGAAGATAAATCTGTCCTCTGGGACACTGTGCCAGCTCCCCTGGCAACTGTGGTTGACCACGTGGGCGATGGTATCAGAGTCATGTACACCAAGCAGATTCACTCTAGGCAGGTCACTAGTTTTTCCAAGGAAAATGTACAAGATGCAGCCAATTGTTTATTAAAAATTCCATACGACAGCAATATATGCTAATCAAGTATATTCTAGAAAGGATAATTCACACACATTGTCACTACTTTCAGCAAGATTTAAAAGAAATAAAACCTAGGCACTATTAAGTATCTTGCCCATTTCAATATATTCATTATTCTCTACTAATTTCACCTTGCATCACAAACACACCTTGAATCACATCTTAAAGGTACAAGCTTCCTGGTCATACTCACCGGTCTCCACTTGCTGACTTCTTCTGCTGCCCTCGGCCCAACCTTGTCTTCCAGCTTTCCCAGGCTTGATGGGAGCACACAGCTTACTCCCCACACTGTCACATGCACACACACGTCCAGTCATCACCATATCCTCTGTGGGGCACGCTGCCAATGGAGTGTACCCACCCCTTACTGCTGAAAACCATCCACCATCCATCCAGTGAAGAAGACTTTACCTCCAGAATCTCTTCTGGAGGGCTACTTCATTTCGATTTAAATCACTTTAAACTTTGTAATGGAATAGAGTCATTAAAAAAAGGAAGGAAGGGAGGGAGGAAGGAAGGAAGGAATGAAGGGAGGGAGGGAGGGAAGGAGGGAGGAAAGAAAGAAAAGAAAGAGAAGAAGGAAAGAAAGAAAGAAGAGAAAGGAAGGAAGGAAGGAGGGAGGGAGGGGGGAGGGAGGGAGCGAGGAGGGAAGCTCTTCATAGTCATTTACATGTGATTGGTAAACTCAAAAGCATACTCTAATGTTGGCTGCAACGGATCTGGTACTTAGGGCCAATTGTCTTAGTACAAGTTCCTTATTGTTCAAGCAAAAAAGGAAGATATTGGCAGGATACTGGAACTGTCTTGGAATAACAAGAAAGAAAGAGGGGCGGGACCAGAGAACCTTGAGGGTATTCTGCTTTCCTCCCTTTGGCTGGGGGGATACTATCTTACTCTTTTGCCTGTACCCAGACTTGATAGCTATGTGACCCTGGACAAAGTACTAAAGCTCTCACACCTGAATTTCCTCACCTGTAAAAAGGGGAATGATGAACATAGCTATCTCATGGGGTTGTAGTAAGAAGTAGTAGTAAGACTGTGGTGAGTGAGTCAATAGGTAGGAACCCCTTAGAAGAGTACCTGGTACACATTGAGCTGTCAATATGTTACCTATTAATATTATCATCAACGTCATTCTGTCTCTGCAGACTGGATTTCTCGCCTTCAGCAGGAAAACCCAAATTTGAATCTCAAATCCAAATTCCCAAGAGAAGGAATATGGCTTCAGTTGTGAGTCTAGGGTCTTGAAGAAGGAACAGGCTATTGTGGCTGGGCTCAGCCCTTTGGGTGGGAAGGACAGTTCTCAGAAAGCAGGAGGGGCCAGGGAGTCACCTGAAAGCACAATAATCAAGGAAGGGAGACATTTTTTACCAAAGTCAAGTCTCGAAAACCTCTGTTCACCCTCTCTAACTGTCTACACCATCTGTGCAAAGGGCCAAACTTGGCTTCTCATGTGTAGGGAAGAAAGTGACCCCCTAGGGAGACGAGTGACACAGGGCTGAAAGGAAGGGAACCAATATTCATTGAGCACTTGCTATGCTCTAGGAGCAAGGCTAGGTCCTGTATATACACAGTCTGAAGTAATCCCTGTGACAGTGTTTGCGTGTTTTGGACTGAATTGTGTCCCTCCAGAATTCATATGTTGAAGTCCTGACCCCCCAATATGGCTATCTTTGGTGATAAGGACTTTATGGAGATAATTAGGGTTAAATGAGGTCATTAAGGGTGGGACCCTAATCCAATCGGACTGATGTCGTTATAAGTAGAGGAAGAGATTCCAGAGCTCTTTCTCTCCACATGTGCACAGAGGAAAGGCCATGTGAGGACAGAGCGAGAAGGAAGCCATCTGCAAGCCAAGGAGAGAGGTCTCTCCAGAAACCAAGCCCAACAGCACCTTAATTTGGATCCATGCTCCAGAACTGTGAGAAAATTGATTTCTGTTGTTTAAGTCACACAGTCTGTAGTATTTTGTTATGGCAGCCCTAACAGACTAATACATTGAGGTTAGCGTTTTTGTTGTTTAACAGAGAAATAAAATGAGACCTCAAGACATTAAGTACCAGTATTTAGACGAGTACTTAAGTACCTAAGTACGTGGCAGAACCAAGATTCAAATATGGACGTCTCTAATTCCAAAGTTCATGTTCTTTCTAAACCATCCTGTCGCTACAAAGTTTATTGAGTACCATTATATGTCAGGAATAGGGTTAGGTGGTGGCCAAGCTTGTATGGTAAAAACAGGGGCAATAAAACCATCAAAAGTGTAGTGTCAAAATTCCCCATTACAGCAGTTGATCAGAGGACAGCTCTACTTGGCTGATGTTAAATTTTACTAATAAGAAGACACATATCCAGGGTACGTGTCTTCAATTATCTTAAAACCTTCTTTTCCCATATTTTTCTGAGTGCACCTAGTAAAAAAGGGGAAGGGAAGCTGCTGCCATATGATCAGGGAGCAAATCCTTTCAAAGAACTCTAATTCTCACTACTCTTTATTTCATTAGCTCCCAAGATTCCCATGAGTTAATGTCCCCACTTTTTAGCTGCATGAAGTCCAAGAAGTGGCAGTTTGGGTCCATGGTCCTTCTAGCACACAGGAGGTCGCCTTCGACTGGCATGAGGTCACGGTTTCTGGGAGTGTGGAGTCATTTCTGTTCATGACATCAAACTCAAGAGGTCAGAAATACCCTACTTTCTAAGAATAGTTACTTATGAATCTCTCATAAATCCATGAACTGAGCTAAACTGTTCTTCATCCTGATTATATCCCTACCTGGGCCACCTCTTAGGAAGGTACACAGCTATAGCATTTACCATGGCTGGCCAAGGAGCCATCAACACCTCCAAGGAGCTGCATGAGGGCAGGTCAATAAAAGCTGTAATTATCCCTGTCTAACCATCTCCAAAATATCTGCCTGTTGCCATTTTGCGTCATGATAGTGGGAATAGGTACCAGGTTGCTAAAAATAACTGGGATAGGGAAATTCTGTGTAGAATCTTAAAATCATTGTTCACAGGGGAATTCCTTGGCAGTCCAGTGGTTAAGACTCTGCTTCCACTGCAGGGGGCGCAGGTTGGATCCCTGGTCGGGGCACAAAGATCCTGCATGCTGTGCGGAGCTGCGGCACTGGAGGGGGACAGTTCATAGGAGATAAAGAAAGTGATGGCCAGGCACACTATTATAAAAAATCAAGTCAGGACATTTCTGAGTGAAAAGTCAATAGATTCCCCCTCTTCATTATGTACATTTTTCTGTCTTTTCCCACCAACCTTAGAAGAAAAATATTTGGAGCCAGGGTATCTATCTTTACCTTCTTAAAATGATGGTGTTCAGAATAAAGGGGCCAGTCCAGATATGGCTCTCTTCCTGACATTGTCTGTGTTTGCTAATATTTGTAGCTGCCCTAAACCTCTGAAAATATATCCAGCCTGACAAAGCTGGATTCCAACTTTATGGGCCACTGACTCTTCTTCTAGTGTCCTAAATGCCACATTTAAATAAATGCCTAGGGACTTCCCTGGTGGCATAGTGGTTAAGAATCTGCCTGCCAGTGCAAGGGACGCGGGTTCGAGCCCCGTTCTGAGAAGATCCCATATGCCACAGAGCAACAAAGCCTGTGCGCCACAATTACTGAGCCTGCGCTCTAGAGCCCGTGAGCCACAACTCCTGAGACGGTGTGCCACAACTACTGAAGCCCACGTGCCTAGAGCCCGTGCTCTGCAACAAGAGAAGCCACTGCAATGAGAAGCCCGCGCACAGCAACTAGAGAAAGCCCGCGCACAGCAACGAAAACCTAACGCAGCCAAAAATAGATAATTAATTAAAAAAAATAAAGTCCCAGTAAGTGGTAATTCATTAGTTTGTTTTTCCCTCGCCTCTTTGGTTCTGAGCTTATTTTTTAATGTAATTTAAACACCTAGGTGAAATTGTCAATAAATAATAATGCAAACTGTACTACCAGATTTATGGAAGTAAAAACTAGATGGACTTCCAGGTGGATTACAAATTCAGAGAGGACTGGAAAATAAAGCAAGAAAAGAGTGCATTTGTTTCTAACATTGGCTGCTATAGCCAGAACACCCCTCTGAGAAGTATGGGCCATGAAAGGAATCTTCTGCTGTGATTAGCAACAAGGAACAACCTTCTTTGGGGGAGGGAAGGATCAGGTCGTGTTTGGGATGGCTTTCTAAAGAACATGGACGCTCCAGCCTGCAGGGGTGAGATAGGGTTACCCCCAAGTATGGGCAGGGCTATGTAAGTGAATCCAATATCACTAAATCAAAACCTCCCCTAAGACCTGGCTGCTTCCTGGCTGCCTCTTCTAGAATGAGGGGTGACTCAGTGTGACTGGCACTGTGACTTCAAACATTTCTGAGTAATTCCCACGGACCTAGACAAGGGCAATTAGAGAACTGGTTTGGAATGACCACTGAGATCGAAAGATACTTCTGGTGGCCAGCAGGAGAAAGGCAAATTGCCTAGGAAGCTCAATTTTGAGGTATCTTCTGTTACAACTAGGAGACAGAGGTACCTTCTGACATTCTAAATCCTAGACACTAGAGCTTACTAATGTAGGAGGGTGCATCCTGGGCTTCCCTCTACGATTGGCACCTTTGATGTCGTGGAATACACAAAGACAAAAATTTTTAATGGTGAAAGAGAAACTGAATTTTTAGTGATAGAGGAAGACCCAAATGATCTGGCCACTGTCTGGCTACCTTTCTGATCTAATTTCCAACTACTCTTCACTGTCTCCCTCTGCCCCCGGGATGCATTCTGCTATTCCTTGAACATACATTCCAACTACTCTCCCACCTCAGGACCTTTGCATGTGCTGTTTCCTCCGCCAAGAACTGCCACTCCTTTAGATGTTTCCTGGAAGTTTCCTCACTTCATTCCTTGGATAGATCTCTCGCAGCCATCCTATCAAAATAGAACCTCTTCACATTCCATTCTCTATTCCTTTACCCTGCTCTAGTTTCCTTGGTAGCACATTCACTACTGACATTATATTATCTATTTGTGTTTATTTGTTTATTGCCCCTCCCCGCCCCTCCAGAAGCTCCATTGCAAGTAGAGATTTTTCTCTGTGTTGGTCACCACTGTATTCCACTGCCTAGTGCATAGAAGATCCCCAACAAATATTTTTTGAATGTTTGAATAAATAAAAATTTTATTATTTTTATGTGATTATATGCAGTTATCTTCCTGTGCTCAGAATTCTACAGGTACTATTTTATTTAATCTTAACAACAACCCTACGACGTAAGGGTTACACTCTCCCATTTATAGATGAAGAAATTGAAGATTAGAGAGATGAAATAACTTGTCTGTTTTCGTTGTTATTTCTAGGTGTTTTCTGTGTTTGGGAGGTTTATGACGTTGGTTTGCTTTTAAGGACCTCAGTCACAAGGAGACATCCAGACTTATCCCCATTCGGAACACACTCCGTTCCTCACTTTATACACTGCCTCTCTTTTGCTTATTTTATAATTTTTCCCTTTATGCCCTATTCCTAACTTGGTTTTCCTCCTCCAGATTTGCATCTGATATAGTATATCTGAGGCAGTTAATTATAGTTAAGGGTCTATACTCCAGCTAGTTTGCCTGGGCTGACCTCCTGGCTTTGCCACTTAATAGCTGTGACATTGGGAAATTTTGAACTTTTGATCTCCCTCCATTTCTTTTTTTTCCTTCTGGGGTCCCTAATACACACGCTTTGACACCTGATTCTCCATGTTTCTTTTCTATTTTCCATTCTTTACCCTTACCCTTGCCTTGCCTCCTGGGGAAACTCCTCAACCTAACCTTCCAGCTCATATTGACTAGGTACCTTCATTATTTAAGCAATCCATTGAATTATTTATTCAATAATTACAGTTAAAAGTTAACTTTTTTTCACGTTTATTGTGGTATAATTGACAAATAAAGTTGTAAGATACTTAAAAGTATACGACGTGATGACTTGATATATGTAAACATCGTGACAGGATTTTCCCCATTAAGTTAACACATCTATCATCTCACATATTTACTTTTGGTCGGGGTGAGAACATTTAAATTGTACCCCTCTTAGCAAATTTCAGTTATACAATACAGTGTTATCAATTATAGTCACCAGTTACACATTAGATCCTCAGACATTATTCATATTTTAAATGAAAGTTTGTACCCTTTTACTAACCTCTCCCTATTTCCCCCACCCTCGAGCCCCTGGCTACCACGATTCTACACTCTGCTTCTATGAGTTTGACTTTTTTTATTTTTAGATTCCACATGTAAATGATACCATCAGTACTGTCTTTCTCTGTCAGGATTCATTCTAATTCTTTTACTTTTCTAGTAAGAACGGCTTATTCTCACTTCATGTTTCCAGTATCTTCTCTCACCCCTTCAAGCATATTTATTATTCTTGTTTTAAATTCTTCTCCTGTTTTCCATGAGTTCTGTTTTCTCTGGTATAGGTTGTTCAGTTTGTTGTTCCTCAAACTTACAGTTCTCGGTATTTGTTCCTTTGGGGCCATTAGCTGCCTTGATTAGCAAAATGCATCTGTGGAGGGGGCAGATGTCTATAACAACTTGTGCTGCTCTAGATGAATTGGTGTGTATGTTTGTTATGTGCATTTGTGGGAGAGGCACGGTACTGTGCTCAATTGGTCTCCAGAGAACTTCTGAATAATCTTTTCTTGGAGGCAGCCACTCGGTATTATAAGTGGGTGCCCACAGGAGGATAAGAGCCAGGAGATGTATGTATGAAGGGGGCCTTCTCAGGGACTGGTCAGACCGGATACACTCATTGCCATCTGCTCATAACCATACCCCATCCAAGCTCTGCCTTGTAGTTACCCCACTGCTTCTGTGTGCTGAAATCCTCCTCTACAGTACCCAAAGGAGGGGCACATCTACCTAGGGCAGCACAAGGATGAGGAAAAGACAGAACTAAAACATTTTCCCCCAAACTGAGTCCCTACCTGTGACCCCAGGCCCTACCCACCTCTGGCCAGTTTCCCTGCCAGGAGATCAAGTCAACTTCTATCCACCCCAAGAGTTTCTTTCCACAGCTAATTTCTGAGCACAGCTCCAAAGTTCATCTCCTGTGGCATCTCTCCGGGGGAGAGCACTCAATTTGTGTTGCTTTGCTATCTTGCCCTGAACCAGAAGCCCTGTAGGCTTCCCAAGATCACCAAGCTGTAAGTGATGGAGCTGGGATTCAAACCTTGATCTTTTTGACTCCAGCACTTGTGATTTTAACCCCTATACTATGCTCAGGGTTTGCTGAAGGGTGATTGGGTCAAATTATCCATCCAACTAAAAAATTATTTCATTCCAAATCTTTCCCACTAAACAGAACCTGGGCTCCTTAGAGAAATGGCAAACTCCAAGTCTGAGGAAAGAAATGTACAAGAAAGGTATCAAAAGAACACTAGGGTTGTAACCAAAGGACTCAGAAACCACCTTGAAGAGACTCTCAGTGGCTACAGGTGGACCAATTTTAGCATCGATAAGGGTGATAAAAGCAATTAGTTATACATTTTCAACTGCGTTGAAATCCATAAGTTCATAATGGTACAAAGGGAAAAAAACGAGCTAGTCATCATTGGAGCCAAGTCATTATTTTGAAAAATGATAAATGAAGGCATAGAAATAAATCGTTCATCTTGCCTTTCTTAAGAAATGACACCACTGGTAACCAAGCAGTAGATGAGGAGGGATTTTACTTTATGGAAATATCCTAGATAACAAGTAAAAGGGATGATAAAATTAGAATATCACCATTTTGCAACCTCTGATAAAGTAATGGATCTAGGCAAGACCTTCAATGGTTGCTAACATCACAAAAAAAGAGATAATCAGACATCAGACTGTCACTATTTTGTTTTGAGAAAGACAACCTGTACCTGATCAGGCCTCTAGATAGATTCAGCTACCAATTTACAAAAAAAAAATACAAGTCAGAGGAACATGTTCAAACAGACCTCAGAGATCAGCATATGAACAATTGGCAAAATGCAGGCTGTGGGAAAGTCTAGAAGAAAACATTTTTTTGAAAACAAATATATTTCGATGGCGGGGGGGGCGGGAAATAGGGGTAATCTATAGATTAAAAGAGACTTAAAAGACATATCAACTCTCACAACATGTAGCCTTATCTGTATGCAGATTCAAATAAAATCTAAAACAAAAAAGCTATGCCATGTATGGGGACTTTTGAACACTGATTAGATATTAAGGAATTACTATGAAATACTTTAGATGTGATAACTGATATTATTTTTATGTTAAAAATAGAGTCCTCTTCTTTTAAATATATATATTTTTTATAGTTGAAATGTTTTATGTGGGTTTTGCTTCCAAATAGAACAGGAGCCAAGGAATGGATGGGAGTACAGATAAAGCAAAGATGGCAAGGAGTTGATGACAGCGGAAGCTGACTGATGGATACATGGGAGTTCATTATACTAATTGGTTAATTTTGTATAAGTGTGAAATAATAAAGTTAAAAGCCTAATAATAATAAAAAGTTTAAAAGGAAAAATATATTATAAGAACAGTATGTCCTCATTTCAAATAATATTGAGGTACATAATGAAAAGATGGGTTGCCTGTTTTCACTTCCCATTTTCATATTAACATTCCCTGGAGGTAATCACTTTAATTCTATACTGATACAGAACAAGGCTTTATGCTTTATTTTATAGATATATATGTTAAGTGCAAGAAAAAGCTGAAGTGAGGCATTAGCTACTACAAAATGCTGTCAGCCATCCTACATTTTGGGTGGGACACACACAGACTATTTTAAAGTCTGGAATTATATATACCAAACAATATAGAGGAGAAAACTACATTTTCATTTGTAGTAAATTTGAGATTTGAAGGTATCAGAATAAGTTCAAAGGTACCTCCCTTTGGAGAAAACACAATATAAAAATTCCAAGCTTAGGAAAAAAATTTGTTTTAGATTGGATGAGAAGGAATCTTCACTTAAAACAAGTAAACAAGTATCATATAGCTTAGGGCTTCTTTAGATTGTGAACTCCACTACTGATTTTGCTTTTTACATTTTATTAAATGTATACATAACTTCTCACGTGCACACACATGCACACACCCCATGATCCATGATCTGGATTTGAAGTCAGGAGAACTGAGTCTATAGGTAACCTGTGTGTAGGGCACCAAAATAACTGGTCAATCCTGTCAATTCAGTTTTTAAAACTAGCTGTTTCAGCTAGAAATATTCTATTAAAATATCTGATAAATTAATCACAGTAGACCTGTCCAGGAAAGAGGAGAAAAGAAAGGTTAGCAAACATAAGAATATAAATAGAGACCAAGTATCATAACTATATGGACCTTATTTAAAAACAGAGAGAGAAACACTTAGCGTGTGCATTGATCTTATCTCTTCTCTGACAAGAAGCAGAAAGATGGACTTGTAGGGCCCTTCTGCATGCCGGGTACCACCTACTCCCATCCATCTGCCAAGCCAGCTCCATATGTTCTCTAAAACCAATGTAATCTCTTTGTGAGACTTTTTTTTCAATTAAGGAGAATATCTTTTCCACCCAATTTTTCTGCAGACTCCTTATAAACACTTATATGATTGTATTTGTGTAAAAGTTTAATAAGCCCTTACTGTTTGCTAAGTGTTCATAACACACAGTTGAATAAGACATGTTTTGGGGGCAACTTTTTAGACAATCTTCTATATTTAGACTAAAGCAGGTCTTTGTTGTCAGCTTTTGATAACTTCCTATACTTAATACAGAATTATGAATCAATACAAGCTTTTTGATAAAGAGGAAAGGAGTTTTTTTTTTAAATAATAGAACTTGGGAAAAATGTTCAATAGCTACTTTCCTTGAAAGAACATTATTACCACATTTTTCTGTATTCTTTAATTTTAAAAGGAATCATTCAAATTAAATGATCCTTGACATAAAACTTCAAAAAATATTATGACATCATCAAATCATGAAACCAGCATGAAGATTTAGGAAAATAGTCCTTAGTAGGAGCACAAAAACACCATTTCTGGCTAAACTAGCACTTTTCTGTAAGAACTGTAAATGAAGGATATAAAAAGAGTCTGACTTCAAAATTCCTAATGTTTGAAAATCATACAACAGAAGAAAACCTTGTTAAAATAAGGAATGAAAAATTTCAGCCTAAATAATAGCTGTTCTGCAAAGTGAGTTACATCTTTATGTGTGTTTTATATCTGACTGAATACACATTTTTATTGATTTGCAACCAGCAAAGCCATTGGTACCCATTTCCAGAAGAAACATTCAAGAAAACTCCCTATATTTGTGGAGGAGTAGTCATTTCTTAACCAAATTCTGTAACCAAGAAAGAAAATGTTAATACATGGCCATATAAAACTATCAATTTCCTCAAAAATGCACAGAAATAAGTGAGTTATAAAAAGTTGGCAGGACAGGGATGTGATTCATGTATGAGATCCTCCACTAGAGCTATTGATGGCCATGCCTGGGCCACTGGAGCACAGGGCGCTGGCCTCACTCGATGACCCCTGCTGAGCTCACCGACGTCTTCGCAAGAGTTTGCAAGGGGAGAAAGTGACATTTTCGCTCCTACTAAAATTGAGATCTCATCAGAATAGTTCAGCAGTGCCTCACTTTGGAGAAAACCTAATATAAAAATTCCAAACTTATGAAATAAATATATTGGGGGATTGTTTCTCATTCAAGGTAAATAGCCAAGGCTCTAACCATAAGCTCATTTATATTATGTGCACCAGTATTGATTATACGTCAGAATTCAATATTTAACACACACACACACACACACACACACACACACACACACACGATGTAGTATTTGGACTTGAGGTCAGACATGAGATTATTACAAGTTGTAACAACTGGCCGTGTGAGTCTACAATTCACTTATAGGCCCTTGTTTCCCAAACTATGCAGTAAGGAAAACTGGCCTAAAGCCTCCTTTAACTCTAAAATTGTATGATTCTCTGATTTCTCTAAGATAAATCTTCTACTACGTCGGTGGCATAAGTTCATAGTTCCTTTATATGCCTCTTCCCCAAACTTCTTATTCTGAAAAGTGGTAATTTTGGCTAATGCTCTAGGAACTACACAAGTAATGGACTTCCTGTGGTTCCTATGGCTACTGTACATCTGGGTTTTTCTGGACATGTCAATAAAAAATAAGTTTTTAATTCCCAAATACCAGTACAGAATTCTCCATAAGTACTGAGATTTTCTACAGGTAAAATAAAATAACGGTTGTCTTTTCTAAAAATCTCTGGAAAAGTAAGTTAATATGTAAAATTTTCTCAGTTTGCTGTGTTTCTCCAAATAGTCTCTTAAAATTTCCAGGGGCTGCCCCTGCTTGTCTATTAGTGGTGGAGAGCAATATAAAAAGGTAGCAAATTAATGTATATGGAGAAATAGAAGACTACTGATTTTTAGTTCACAAATTTATTTATGCCTATAAACTTATGGCTTTAATTTTCTATTCCTACATAAACTATCATCATTTATTAACTCAACAACTATATCTTGAACTCTTACTACGTGCCAGGCTTTGTGCTGGACACTAGATACAAGTAGATAGAACCAGACAGGCTTTGGCCTCATGAAAGTTACAGCTAGTACAGGTCTAAACGTTGAATAAATTGTTATACCTAATATATTTGTAATTACAAATTGTGCTAAATGTAATGAAGGGGGAAGAAGACAATATTCAGAGAGAGAGAATGAATCTCCTAACTTAGAATTTGGGATACCTGAATCTTCAAAACAATTTATCTTTTATGTAAGGTGTCTCATATAGATCAGATGTGATCTCTGAGACCAGGCTGAGTGTACTAGTCAGGGGTCTCCAGAGAAGCAAAACCAATAGAAGTTATATATATTATATATATGGAGAGAGAGAGAGATTTATCCTAGGGTTGATTCACATGATTATGGAGGCCAAGAAGTCTCATGCTCTGCCATTTGCAAGCTGGAGAACCAAGAAAGCTGGGGGTGTAGTTCAGTTCAATTCCAAGGGCCCAGTAATAGGGGAGCCAATGGCGTAAGTCCAGGTCAGATCTGAAGGCCTGAGAACCAGGAGAGCAGACATCCAAGGGCAGCTCAGGCAGAAGGAGCAAATCCCCCCTTCCTCTGCCTTTTTGTTCTATTCATGCTCTCAGTGGTTTGGAAAATGTCCCCCCTCCCCACCCCGCATTGGTGAAAGTGGAGTAACTTTACTCAGTTTATTCATTTAAATGCTAATCTCTTCCAGAAACACCCTCACAGACACAGAAATAATGTTTTACCAGCTATCCGGGCATCCCTTAGCCCAGTCAAGTCAACACATAAAATTAACCTTCAAATACTATGAAGAAAAAGTGAAAAACAATATTAAGGGAGAGAGTAACCTAGAACTTGGGATATTTGAATCTTCAAAACAATTCATCTTTTTAAAAAAAAATTTATTTCATTTTATTTTTTTTTTGGCCACGTTGCACGGCTTGAGGAATCTTAGTTCCTGACCACGGATCGAACCCCAGACGCACAGCAGTGAAAGCACCGAGTCCTAACCATTGGACCATCAGGGAATTCCCTAAAACAATTCATCTTATATAAAAAGCAGATGTTATCTCTAAGGTCAGGTTGGGGCATGCAGAACATCCTTCCTTTCTTTACCCCTCTCTTTTCTCTTCCTTCTTCATCCCCAGGTTCCCAGAAACCAACTTCTTTCCTTCCTTCTCTTTCAGAAACAAACAAACAAAAAATTAGGCCCCCACGTACATTCAATTATGAAAACCAGTACCTAGGAGATCCAGTAATCACCTGGACTTAGCCATGATAAATGGTGAATGGTAAATGAGAACACATTAAGTAAATAAGCAAGCACACCAGACATCAGAACTCACAGAGCAAGGCCATGGTATCAAGCCCTATGTTCATTTTTCTGTCCTAGTTGTGCTTGGCTTCTTGGCAGTAGTTCACTGAGTTGACTACTACCTCTTTCCTGAAACACAACACCTCTGGGTACACACTCTTACTCTCTCCACCCGCGCCCCCTTTGAAACTCTCTAGCCACTCTTTCTCTACCCTGTCTCATCTCCTTCTCTCCTTGATTAATCTTGTTTATTCATGTGACTTCAAATGCCATTTGTAAGAGACGCCTCCTAAATTTATATCTAATGCTGAAATCTTTCTTCTGAACTCCAGTCAAAACTAAACTCTTAATTCACATTCTTTAATCCTGTTCCTCTAGCAGTCTACCCCATTGGATATGGTAACATCACCATCCACCCAATTGTATGAGGCAGAAACATAGGAGCATCTGTGATGCCCTGACCTCCTACCTTCTCCATTCATTCCATCATATAACCTTGAATCAGCCCACATTTTTCCATCTCCTCTGCCATCATACTGGGCCAGGCTATTACCATTACCCACCTGGACCACTATAGTAACCTTCTATGTGTTTGTTGGTCTCCATTCTCTTCTCCACAGGCAGCCATCTTTCTCCAGGTTAAAAACCTTAAATGACCTCCTACAATAGTTTGAAAAATAAGTTCAAGTATTTTACTAAGTGTCTTGTATGATCTGACCTCTGCAAACCTCTCCAACCTTATCTTGGGCCATCTCTCTTTTGCTCACTGTGGCTAAACCATCCTGATTTCTTTTTCACACCCTTATTTATCCCAAGCTATTTCCTATCTCGGGGCCTTTGGGTATGCTCTTCCCTCTGAAAGGAACATAATTAAACTCTACTTTTCATATAGTTGGTTCCTTATTCATTGAGGGTCAGTTTACTCTCACCTCCTGAGTTCTCTCCTGGTGACTCTCTGTATCAAGGTCCTCCAGAGAAACAGAACCAGTGAGAAAGGTAGATAGATGGACAGACAGACAGATAGGTGGAGCTAGGTAAAGAGACAGATATTTTATGGGGGGTGGGGCATGGGGGTGGCAAATCTGAAATCTGTAGGTCAGCCCAGCAGGCTGGAAACTCCCAAGCAGGAGCTGGTACTGCAGTCATGGGGCAGAATTTCTTATCTTCCTCAGGGAGATCTCAGTTTTGCTCTTAAGGCCTTTCGACTGATTGGATGAGGCCCAGCCTCATTATGTAGGATTATCTCCTTTATTTAAAGTCAACTGAAAAAATAAAAAATGAAGTCAACTTAATTGTAGATGTTAACCCCATCTGCAGAATACCTCTATAACAACATCCAGATTAGTATATGATTGAAAAACCGGATACTATAGCCTAGCCACGTTGACACATATAGCTAACCAGCACACCCTGCTAGAAGGATTGGACTCTTTTTAATCTTTATTTTTATGCGGTTGGCATGCACATTTTATTCCCTCACACCAGGTACCTTGATCAGAGCCCAGAATTTTTCCCTCATTACTGCTCAAGGCTGGACTGAGGCACTCTTGATGTGCAAAAGAATTTCTGGGCTAGGGAATTTCTTCCACAAATTTCCCTTCATCCATATTTTTCCAGTCTAAAATTTTGCGGGTTAGAGATAATTTGTGTCAAACACTGTCAAAATGTAAACTCTACAAGTGGTAGTAATAATTATCCTGTTATTGGAAATTCTAAGCCGGTCTTAGTAAAGAAAAGGAAAGGGGAAAGTTAAGTTTGTCTACAGCACGGTTTTGAGTAGGACTCACTCTGACTCTCATAGGAAACAACCTTCTCTGACCCTTTTTCCATCTAGTCCCTGCTGTTTACACCTGCTTGAATTTCCTCCTCTCTCTTTACAATGGCTTCCTATGACGCTGAACATTCTTTTTTGTACTTAAACCTGATTATTCTAGAATACTTAATGTCTGATGTTCCCCAGATTATCATCTAGATGTGTTGTCTAGTATTTGTAAACCCTGAAATTTTCCTTGCAAGAAGATAGGGTTTTTTTTTTCTTATAATGATTTATAACAGGGTATATACAGTACATATTCTTATACAATAATAGGATGAGTACACATTGTAAAATGACAGAGGAAAATATTAGGGAGAGGCAGCACCTCAATCACTTTCCAGTATAGGCAATAATTAATAATCATGTCCTATTGAAAACAATGCAAAATTCCCCCCTTCCCAAAGAATGGGAGAGAGAGTAAAAACACAGAAGTTCACTAACTGTAGTCAAATGACTTTAGCCGTAATTAAGCTAAGGTTCCCAAACTTGGCAAAATCTAGGGTATTGACAAATTGGAAACAGATCAAGACCAGAGATAATTTCCAAATTAAAAATCTCATCAATATTAAAGTGATACTCACCTGTAATCTTTGCATAATTAAGTGATGAAGAGGAGACTAGCTGGGTTGTGAACCATGTAGGCCACTTACTTTGCCTTTTTTTCCTCAGAATGATCTTCCACCCAACTGACAGCACCTTGGGGGAGGGGGAAGGCAGGAGTGGGGACAGGATATTATCTTCAACTTAGTCTACCTTGTAGAAGTACCAGTAGAAGGGAACAGAGGTTGAAATTAATGAGGTGGAAATGAGATTCTGAATTATCAGTGCGTTTCAATGATCTCTGCTCACCCTTGCAGGTTGACTGCACTCAATTTCCTTTAGGTTTCCCTAGGTAGGGAAGTTTAGACTCATGAGAAAGAATTATTTCTCTCTCATGGAATCTCTATTCTCTGTATCCACCTTTATTACTTTTAAGGGAGATTTAAAAACTTAGGGAGACCCAAGTAGAAAAATATTTCTACTTTTTGCTTCATCTAAAAAATCTTTTTATTTTATTTTTAATTTTTGGCTGCGTTGGGTCTTCATTGCTGCACACGGGCTTCTCATTGTGGTGGCTTCTCTTGTTGCGGAGCACCGGTTCTAGGCACGCGGGCTTCAGTAGTTGTGGCGCACGGGCTTAGTTGCTCCGCGGCATGTGGGATCCTCCCGGACCAGGGATTGAACCTGTGTCCCCTGCATTGGCAGGCAGATTCTTAACCACTGCGCCACCAGGGAAGTCTCTAAAAAGTCTTTAAGGGACTTCCCTGGTGGTCCAATGGTTAGGACACCGTGCTTCCACTGCAGGGAGCACGGGTTCAATCCCTGATGAGGAATTAAGGTCCAATATGCCGTGTGGCACGGCCCAAAAAAAAAAAAGTCTTTAAGACATTTTTGTAAATAGAGAGAGGGTTTTCTGTAGTATCTTTGGACCGTATCTCTGAAAAGTCCCTCTAGGTTACTTCTCTGCATATGCTCCCAGAGTAGAATAATGTAAGTAGCATAATATACCCTCCACGTACTCACTTTTTCTTCAGTTTCTCTCCTCCTTGCTGGAGAAACAGCTTCCATTCTTTCAGAATGCTTTTAAATTCTAATGTCAGAGAACTTTTGCGGAAACCAAATATGGACTTGGGTTGATTGCAGTGGATTAAGCTGAAATAATATCATGCCTGGATGCAACAGCAGTGAAAAGTCAGTTATGTTCCACCTCTGTGGATATAGTAAACAATGATAAAAGTCAGGCAGGGAGGGCTTCCCTGGTGGCGCCGTGGTTGAGAGTCCGTCTACCGATGCAGGGGACACGGGTTCGTGCCCCGGTCCGGGAGGATCCCACGTGCCGCAGAGCGGCTGGGCCCGTGAGCCATGGCCGCTGAGGCTGCGCGTCCGGAGCCTGTGCTCCGCAGCGGGAGAGGCCACAACAGTGAGAGGCCCGCGTACCGCACACACACACAAAAAAAAGTCAGGCAGGGAGATCATAAAGTTATTTATTTATTTATTTATATTATTATTATTTTTTTTTTTGCGGTGCCTCTCCGCTGTTGTTGTGGCCTCTCCCGCTGCGGAGCACAGGCTCCGGACGCGCAGCCTCAGCGGCCATGGCTCACGGGCCCAGCCGCTCTGCGGCACGTGGGATCCTCCCGGACCGGGGCACGAACCCGTGTCCCCTGCATCGGTAGACGGACTCTCAACCACGGCGCCACCAGGGAAGCCCCTATTTATTTTTTTAAGAAAAGAAAGAAAAGTGCAGCCAGGAAAGAAAGAGAAGGGCTTTTGTCCCTAGTTGACTAGCTAGCTCAAAGAATCTACCAGAAATAGTGTAAACTGCAGCAGCTTCATGATGGCTTAGAGAAACGAGAGCACCCTTGTGTTGAAGCTCTTTATAGGTGAGGCTATTCTGAGATGGACCTGGAAGGAGGCGAAAGATTGGGTTAAAGAGGTGGGGAGAGAGAATTCCAAGCAGAGTTTGAAAAGGGGCACAAAGGTCGGAATGAGCACAGTGGTAGCGGTTGGGGGTGTTGAGGAAGGTTGTTTGTTTTACCAAGGGAGGGGCTGCCTCAGAGGAATAGGACACCAGCCTCTTCTTCTCTGAAGGAGGGTCGGGGACACGCCTGAGCATGACTGCCTAGTGGCCTGCGCTGCTTCTGTCTGGCAGAAAGCCTTCATTAAGAGCTTTTGAACTGCCAAGGAAATTAGTCCCCAATTCAGCTGAGTTAAAAATTCAGCTCTCCCCCACCCCATCACCAACCCTTCAAGATCCTGTCCTTTGGCCATAAGACCTTTAAAATTGCTGCAGTAATGGGGCAGAGAAGAAAAGGTTAACAGTTTTCCCTAAGCAATTAATTTGGGCATGATATTTGAATAACGAGTGTTCTAGTCTTCTCTTTATTTTTCACTAAAAATTCAAAGCAGACTTGTAACTATTCCATACAAGGACAAGTTCTGGAATTCTCTCTCCCTCTGTATCTCTCTCTCCTTTTCTCTTTGTTACACACACACACACACACACTCACTCACTGCCAGAGTTACAATCTCTCTCCCTCACTCAGAGTTTCCATAGGTTCTGACCTGGGGCCCGTTTACTAACACTGCACTTGTTGGTGAAGGCAGTAGAGGAAATCTTGACATTTGACTTTCCGCTCAAAGTAAACATTGGACTGTGTATACATGTTGCATAGGAAAGCACAGAATTACACCATTTGAAAAAAAATCTGCCATTTCCCCCAGAAGAAAAAAAATCATGTTGCTCCAAGAATCTTGTATTGTTCTTCTCTTCTTTTTTCTTCCCTCTTAATTCCTGAAACCTACCAAGAAGATCCCAGAGAATGATTAGTTTTCCAAGTTTGTTTCTTAGTTATTCTGAAACACTCCTCTATGGGATCTACATGGGTGTGTGGATCTTTATTAGTTAGGCCTTTGCCCAAATGCCTAACTCAGTCTGTTCTCCTCCTGTTATCTTCAGGTGAAATCCAAGTCTCCAGGAGGAACTTAAAAACAACAACAACAAAAACACCTGGTCTGGCACCCAGAACCCTGAGGGCTGAAAGCCAGAGCGGATTGTCCTATAAGAATCAAACCATTCACCTTCTGGCCTTCAGGTTCGGTCTGCCAGCCAAGAGGGAACAGGAAGCTTGTCTCTGAGTCCAGGACTATGGAATGCAAACCCCCAAGCAGTTATTTGCTGTGGTTTTAAGCTTTGTCCTGGAAGGTAAGAACAATGTGAGCTCTCTTCTAAGTAACATCCTAGTCAATAAATACCAAACTAGCACCTAAAGTCTTTGAACCAACTCCAGTATGCACCCTTTACACACTATTTTAACACCATATTAGTTTTTAAAGCCGATCTAATATGGGTACTAGTGTACAGAGGGCCCAGATCGCCTGGCTCATTAGGTTGCTATTTAAGACTGAGGGAGATCAAATACCCTCCCTAAAAATCCTTAGTAGGCATTTCAATGCTTTATGTAAACCTCAGCCAGCTACTGGACATTTCTCATGGGTCACACTTGATTTATAGTTTACAGTTTTGTCTAGGGGTAGGGGGCAGTTTGAGAGAAAGGGTCTGAGTTTACTGCAGCTATTACACATGTGCATTTAGACCAAACACTTGCTGGCAATCCAATGTAATAGCTCATTTCCAAATCCTTTCTTGGAAAAAGAATTCAGATTACATAATCGTGAAAAACAAACCTGTTGCCACTCAGCGTGAACTAACATGTTACAGTATTTTATGGCTGAGGGTTATTAAGCCAGCACCCAGTTTCATGCACCAAGGAGAACACTGGGAAAATGAAAATCTGCCAGTTTTGTTAAAGTTATGTCACTTAGTGGTAATGACATAGGCAGTTCACCTTTCTTGTTAGATCACATTACCTTGGGATTTTGGGTAGATTAAGTAGGTGCTCCTTTACTGCTGATTAGGGCCGTTTGATTGTTAGCAACCTAGAAGCCTATTAGAGCAATTCGTTAGATCAGCTCTTCTTAGTAGGAAGACCACCTTGGATGTCCCTAGGCATCCTCAAGTTTCCCATCACATAAATTCTCCCCTGTGTAGCCTTCCCTGACTGCACCCCAGGGTAACAGAACTAATGAGCTCTGATCTGGTGTAGCTGTTCACAAGGATACATTGCCTATTAAATTCAACCAAAGAATTCTGGTGTTCTGAGTTTTTAAATGTTTCAGTTCAGATGGGCTTGGAGATAAAAGACTCTAAACTAGATTTTAATCTATGCTTCCTAGCTTAAGAGCCATATACAGGCTCTGTCCTAACACTCCTGCTTGTGGTTCCCAAAGGAAATCTATTAATATCAGCTGTGGGGCTGGGTTGGTGGCCAGACATTAAAACGGGTTACCTTCTCATTTCAGACAAGTAACTGAATAAAAAGATTTTTCTGCCTCAAGCAAAAATTTGACCTAAATTTCTATTTTCAACAAAGAAGTGAAAATAGAAAACAATCTGACTCATCAAATTAGGCAACCACCAACTCATGGTATAACCTTTCCTATGATTAATATAACTTATAAATTTACTATGAGGCGTAAAAATCACCTTAGTTCTTCCAGCAGAAATCACAGGTGATGAGATGACACAGCCTATCCAGGACAGTACGTACCATCTGGACCTTTTGAGTACTTACCATGTGGCCCAGTGCTAAGAGCTTCACACATTATCTCAATTAATCCTCATAACAACACTATTAGGTGGATAATCTGCCCAACGTCTCACAGCTGGTAGGTGGTGCCCTGGGCCGTGATCTTCAGTTTGATACCTACAGCCCTACACTGGGCTGCCTCCGGGTTACCAGGCAGGATAGGAATCTAGAAAGCAAGGAAAACACTCTTCAGTTGCTGTGGTCAACAGGTCACCTTTATATGTTCTGAACTCATATTTTGTCATCTTTGACTTTTCATGAAATAATACCTTTTCTCTTGGTAATTAAGAGTCACATGCAAATCTAAAAAGGGTTGGTTACCGGTTTTTAAATAATCAGGTATTCCTATTTCCTGGTTCTAGGATCCCAGAAGCAAAATCTCCTCAAAAGGAAAATATAAGGGGTACTTTTTTTTTTTGCGGTACGTGGGCCTCTCACTGCTATGACCTCTCCCATTGGTGTCCCCTGCATTGGCAGGCGGACTCTCAACCACTGCGCCACCAGGGAAGCCCTTATAAGGGGTACTTTTATACCTTTTATCTCTCAGGTACCTGGCTAGCTGATACCAGCCAAGAGAGGATAGCTAGGTTCCTTCAGTTGCTCTTCCTCCTTTAATTTCCAAGAGGCAAAGGAGACAGGAATAAAGGGTTGTCCTCAATGCATTTGTGGTTTGTTTGCACTTCAATCCATCCACTGAGCTCTTGGGCAGGGCAAAAAGGAAAATGGTTATTCCCCAACTTTTTCTCTCCCGTCCCCTCCTGAGGACTTTCTTTCACCACATAGCTGGGTGAGTACATTTGGATGAGTTTCCACCTTTCAGGGGCGCTTTGATCTATCATTCACAAGTTCTACATATATTCATTGAAACTTACTATGTGTCCACCATTGAACTAGGCATTAAGATTCAATGCTCAGCTTTTTTGGTGGATATGTGAGGAAATGGATTCCTTATAAGGTCAGGCAGTCCCCAGATGCTGTTCAAATATTGCATCTACTCTCATAGGTGGGAGTAGTTTTAAGGTTAAGGGTGTGAAGAAGCAGAACTCAGGGCTCCCCTGGGGAGAAAGGAGAAGGAAGTGAATCATCATACGATATTTGTCTTGGGTTTTTCTGGTTTGAGAAGTGAGGACTGGAATATAAAGGAGCCATAAAACTTGATGTCTACTTATTTTGAGATATAGCAAAGGTAAAGAGTACCCTTTCTGAAATCGTGGCTCAGGCCCGGTATTCATGATTTCCTTTCTTCACATGCGATCCCGGCCTCACCTAAACACACTGGAGTCTGAATTCACTTAATAGATGTAGGGAGACCATCAATTTTGGCTTGTCTGAGACTGTCACAGTTTTAGCATTGAAAGTTCCATGTCCCAGGGAAACCGTTCTTCCCTCCTGGGCATTTGTCATGTTGGTCATTCAATGGCTCCTTGAAATTTAACAAGCTAAGCCTACCACCTCAATAAGTAGGATTATGTTTTGCTTAGAATCAAATGAGACAGTTTTTTGTTTGTTTGTTTGCGGTACGCGGGCCTCTCACTGTTGTGGCCTCTCCCGTTGCGGAGCACAGGCTCCGGACGCGCAGGCTCAGCGGCCACAGCTCACGGGCCCAGCCGCTCCGCAGCATGTGGGATCTTCCCGGACCGGGGCACGAACCCGTGTGCCCCGCATCAGCAGGCGGACTCTCAACCACTGTGCCACCAGGGAAGCCCCGAGACAGTTTTAGAATGTTACATTCTCTGGTCTTTTTTTTCAATGTCCTATACCCTAAAATAACAATAAAAGAACCTCCATCCAAATCCATTTGAAAATATTCTAGAACCAATATAGGGCATGAATGATTTAACTGCTTCTTAAATTTGGGCTTAAAATAGAGTGAGTATACAGTTTAGCTGACAAATATTTTTGAGAATAAAAGGGGTGACTAAAATTATTTAGCATGTGTCATTTTTAGCATATTCATTTATTGACCAATAAATTGGTTTTTTACATTGTTGGATCTATAAAATACTTTCATTAAAAACCATTTTCAAAAAAATTCTCTCATAGGGGCTTCCCTGGTGGTTCAGTGGTTGAGAATCCGCCTGCCAATGCAGGGGACACGGGTTCGATCCCTGGTCCGTGAAGATCCCACGTGCCCCAGAGCAACTAAGCCCATGCACCACAACTGCTGAGCCTGTGCTCTAGAGCCCATGAGCCACAACTACTGAACCCATGTGCTGCAACTACTGAAGTCCATGTGCCTAGAGCCCGTGCTCCGCAACAAGAGAAGCCACCGCAACAAGAAGCCCACGCACTGCAACGAAGAGTAGCCCCCCGCTCGCTGCAACTAGAGAAAGCCCGCGTGCAGCAACAGAGACCCAACACAGCCAAAAATAAATAAATAAAATAAATTTTTAAAAAGAAACAAGTATATAAAAGGGACTTATCTGACAGTCCAGTGGTTAAAACTCCATGCTTCCGCTGCAGGGGACATGGGTTCGATCCCTGATCAGTTACTAAGATCCCGTAGGCCACTCAGCATGTCCGAAAAAACAAAACAAAACATATATACCCATGTATATTAAAGCAAACTTTTGGAAACATTTATATTGTTTATCTGAATATTAAAAATAATATGAGCAGAATAGTTGTTGGTTTATACTTATATACTTTCTTCAGTTTCTTAGCTGTATCATTTGCTAATACTCTGTTACTGACATATTTCTGAAGAATATATTGTTTTCAATATGATCTTTTTTTTTTTCATTAAATTGCCACAATCTTTTCCAATGGACTCTTCTCTGGAGCCCACAATATTTTCAACTGAGAAATTATTCTTCAGGTGGTGAGACTCATGGTAAGCTCAGAATAAATTCTGCTAAATGGACGGATTCTCAATTCTATTTTTAAAATTTTGAAATGCGTAAATTTTTCAGCCAAGGTTTTTTTCACAGGTGCCTTATGTTTGCCTCCAGACAAAACTTGTCAGTAACTTGTCTCTATTTATACTTCTTTAAAATATTTTGTGTAATTTAGATGCTTCAAAATTGTTAGCTTTTGCAGTTTCGTTCTCTCTGAGACAGAGTATACATTTATGAAATGAAAGAAAGAGGCTCTGTCAAAAGATTATTCCACAAGTCTGAGTATTCCAAGGCACAATGGTAGAATTTCAAAGATAAAACTTGTAAATTGATTATGCTCTCATTGTTTAATTTGTTCAATATTTTCCCAGTTTCCAAATTTTGTTTTTAAGAACTGTAATTCTCCAAAAGCTTCAAAGAACATTTCTGCTCTATTTCTTATTTAGCAAGAAATTTATTGATAAGAGACAGACTGTATGTAGAACTTGTACTCATATGATCCTCACAAAACAAATAACTTTATCTTTAAAATTAAACTTCTTGGGACTTCCCTGGTGGTGCAGTGGTTAAGACTCTGTGCTCCCAATGCTGGGGGCCCGGGTTCCATCCCTGGCCAGGGAAATAGATCCCACATGAATGTCACAACTAAAAGTACACATGCCACAACTAAGGAGGCGGCGAGTCACAACTAAGGAGCTCACCTGCTGCAACTAAGACCTGGTGCAACCCAATAAATAAATACTTAAAATTAAACTTTTTAACTGAATTTACAATAGTATTCACAATAAGATCTGAAGAACTTTTTTTTACTTTGATTCCATGAATTTCATGAAAAAATGAACAATTACTAGAATTAATTTTTTAATTTGAAATAATTGGTGACACAAAAAATGAGTCATTTAACTGTCTGCAGAGGTCTTCTATTAATTAAACCAAACACATTAATAGCTATTTCTTCATCGTTCATACTTATCCAAGATAATCTTAAAATAACGTCTAAGATTTAAAGCAAATTCTGGGGTTTTAAAAATTTTTTTGGCTGCGTTGGGTCTCCATTGCTGTGCGTGGGCTTTCTCTAGTTGCGGCGAGCAGGGGCTACTCTTCGTTGCGGTGTGTGGGTTTCTCATTGCGGTGGCTTCTCTTGTTGCAGAGCACAGGCTCTAGGCACGTGGGCTCAATAGTTGTGGCTCGCCGGCTCTAGAGCACTGGCTCAGTAGATGTGGCACACCGGCTTAGTTGCTCCGCGGCAGGTGGGATCTTCACGGACCAGGGCTCGAACCCGTGTCCCCTGCATTGGCAGGTGGATTCTTAACCACTGCACCACCAGGGAAGTCCCTGGGGTCTTTATAGCATATTTATGCCTTCTAGTTTTAGTTACTACAGGTCCCATGGTACATGGTAAATGTTGGCAAACATTTTATGTATGTTGTACATTTAGTACCAACTTTACTGAAAAATAAAAATTCTGTACTCAATTTTCACTAAACATGTGTTTTTGTTTTGTTTAGCTTTGTTTCTTGAGCTCATTGCTGCTGAGAGGGTTCATTGTAAAATCTTTAAAAATTGTTGCAGCAATAAAGTAAATACAGGTTTCCCCTGCTTTACAGAAGTAGAGTGTTCCTACGAAATCTTTCGTAGGAAGATAAATCCAGCTAAAGCACAGATGCTCACAGACACAGTTCAAAGCTCTGGCGGCTTCATGCTGAGATGCTGAGTGTGGTCCCTGGGGAAGGAGTTGGTGACGCCTCACCCAACGCTCCAGGTATGCACCGCCTCTCTATGGGCTTCTGCAAAACAAACACAAAATGCTATTTTTGCTTCTTGCCCTTTTTTTGTGAAAGCAAAAATCCTCTTCAGATTTGTTTCAGTTAGCAAAGAAAGGTACTAGAAGTGGCGTAAACCGAACGTTCGAAAAGCAGAGGATAGCTATAAATTGTAGATTTACAACAATTTGGCTAGTATAAGCAAAAACCACTTCAGCAGGATGGCTCACACTTCTCTGTACAAGCTCTACTGCAGGCATGCTTCACCCCCACTTCTCACGTTTATTTCTCATGCACCAAATTTCTGATTTCCCACGTTTCAAAGTGATACCACCCACTGGGAGACTGGCAGCCTACTTGGCTTCCTCATCTCGCAGGCCTCCCTCTGAACTAAGGCGCAACGACTCATCCACCAGATGGCCACCAGGGGCAGAAGCAAACACTTCTCCCACATCACTGGGGACCAGAAGTTAGTTGTCCCAAGCCACCTGCCCTTATGCAGCCACACTTTATCAGCCAGCATCCTGTATGCTATCCTTAAAGTGGTGGAGTTAGTTACCAGTGTCAAGACAGGTTTTGAAAAAGTGAGGGGGGGTTATCACTCATGGTTCAGATATAACCACTTGTTAAATGCTGGACTCTGCTTACTGCACATGCAGCTCACATGCTACTAAATAAGGCCATGGTAGAATATGGAAGTACAAAGTGATCTACCAAACCCAGCCTGGCTTATTTTAATACAATTATTTTTAATAATGTTTCCTTAAAAACAGCAGCAACGACAATTCTGGGACGCATGTTAAACCAGAGGGAGGCCAGGACAATTGAAGTAAATCAGAAAGTATATTCATCTTATCTACTGACCACAGGGGTGCTTCATAAAATGGATTTCTGTACTCCACTCGAAACCTGTTAAATCAGAACAAGGTTTAGCCTCAAAATTTGCATTAAAAAAAGCTCTCCATGATATTCTTGTTTGTTTGTTTTTAAATTTATTTATTTAATCTTTTATTTATTTTATTTTTTAATTGAAGTATAGTTGATTTACAATGCTGTGTTAGTTTCAGGTGAACAGCAAAGTGATTCAGTTATACATACATATTTCCTATTTTTTTTTCAGATTCTTTTATAGGAATATTGAGTATAGTTCCCTCCATGATATTCTTAGGGACACTAAAGTTTTACTCCTGGTTTAGGGAATTCCTTCACCTTTCATTCCAAGGTGTCAAGCCCCCTTGTCAGAGAGGGCTGGAGAATCAAGCGCTTTACTCCATGGCTAATCTAACACCTGGATCAAAGCTATTATTGAAAATGAGCTAGAAAAAAAAAAAAAAAGAAAATGAGCTAGAGACAAATTGAACTTAAATTCAGTCACGTGATAAAAATATTATGTCCTTGAGCAGACTTGTCTTGCAAGTTGAAAGATTTATTTTTGGCTATATCATCTCTTTTTTTTTTTTTTTTTTGCAGTACGCAGGCCTCTCACTGCTGTGGCCTCTCCCGTTGCGGAGCACAGGCTCCAGACACGCAGGCTCAGCGGCCATGGCTCACGTGCCCAGCCGCTCCGCGGCATGTGGGATCTTCCCGGACCGGGGCACGAACCCGCGTCCCCTGCATCGGCAGGCGGACTCTCAACCACTGTGCCATCAGGGAAGCCCCTCGTCTCCTTTTGGGGAACTTGGACCTATACCAGCCACTTTCTTTCTTTGAGGTTCAGGTTTACAGCTAAGGAATAGATAATATAATGAACATTGATTTTAATACTTTGGAAGAAATAAGCACTAGGTGAGCCTTTTTCCCCATAAAAAATGCTACTAAAATTTTTAAAACATATAAATTATTTCATTTCATTCATAAAAATTACTATTGTAAGGGTTGTAAGAATGTGTTTTGAGTTTCTGTAAGGTGGCTGATACCAGAATGATGATGTTTTATCTGTTTACACCATTTTCTTAATTTGCATTTAGCAGGCGTGGGGTGTTGGGTTAGTAACTAGTTGTCTGAATTTTTAGAAATATCTTGATCTCACTGACCTCAACTACAAAATGATCTAGTCTGGTGGATGGTCAATGCTTATTCTAGTTTCCTGAATTTGTCTTTTACACTTTTTTGAATGTTTGGAATTTTTTTATCAGGTGCACATGTTATTGTTTTATTATTTTGTTAATAAGAAAGATTTTATACGCAGTAGGATTATGAGCTATTATTTTTTCCTTTTATTTTCCTCTACTTTAAACAAGCAAGTGTTATTTTGAAAAGAGAGTAAACAAGAACATTAGATACACTAAGGGAAGGTGGAGTGGGAGGTAGAAGGTTAATGTAGTAAACCAGGATGTATGAGACAGCAGTAATGGTTAAAGACTTTCTAAGGCATAGTATAGGGGATCACCTAGTGGTGCGAATAGAAAAAGCTTAAGATCCTTTTCCTTGTGCTTCAGTACATGTTACTGAGCAAGTGTCCATGCAATGAATTTATTTAAAACATATGAAGATTTTGAACACATTTTTTGTGATCAACTTTATTTAAATCATGCTAATATGTTGAATATTTAAATATTTACCCCGAAGCCTCTCTTTCCTAGAGGGTTCAAAAATCCCCTAATATTAAGCTTTGAAAATTAATTCTTGTCCCAAAGAATGTGTTAATTCACGGTTCCATGGTCAAACAAAGTTTAGATATGCACAAACTAAGCATGAAAGCATGCCCCTTACCTATCAGAAACCCCTGGTCTAAAACCATCAACACCAGGCAAATGCATTATGATTGCACTTCTAATTTCACAGATGAGGTAGCTGAGGTTCTATATACATAATAGAAGCTTTAAAACATTTGGGACCACGATGGAGTTTTCACCTGTTGAAAATAATAAATCATACGTGTATGGCAACTTCTGTTTAGGTTGAGTTCTGCCAAAAGCAGAGATTATGATAAGGATTTGAATGGAAGTAGTTTATTTGGGTGATGATTCCAGGAAGGGAAGTAGGGAGCAGCGAAAGTGAGACAGGGGAAGCGGAGAAGCCAAGAGAAGGGTGACAAATTGCAGTTGTTACTGTAGATGCCAGTGGCTTGATTCTCCCAGCATCTACCAGAATTGCCCATGGGGAAGATGGAACCCTTGGATGTTTATCTGATGCCTCCTGACCCCATTCATTGAGGATTGCTCCTGGGTACAGTGACTGTCCCCATGTTTCCAAGCTGTGCTGTGACCTCCCTCAGCTTCAGAGAAAGCCCTGGAGCAGAGAGGTGGAGTGACCTATGGCTTGTTGAGGTAGAAAGAGTCTGAGGCCACAGAGAACTGTCTACCACAACCGTGGCTGAAATCAGAGCTGGGCCAAGGGGATGTCATAAAGTACCTGCTATAGACCACGGCTTACACTAGTTAGATCCCTCTGTTCCCCTATTAAATTCGCTTTGTCATTGTGCCTTTAAAGCGGTGGCCACATTTCTAGAAAGGACTTTGTGCAGGAGAAACAGTGGAATAAGCTAATAGTGCCTGCTGGTCCCAAGGCCATGACTGAGATTCATCAACTTTCTCCTCTACCACTTATTCTAGATGACCTCATCCTTGGCCAGCATTGGCTGGTCGAATTTATTTGGCTGGTAGGGGATCCCAGAACTTCATCTGAGTGGTCAGGCCTTAGATTGCCTTGCCCTTGTCAGGCTGCGGTGGCCGCAATTGCTTGTTCACTATTATTATCAAATACACAAACACATAAGGGTACCCCAGTGAACCCCCTGAGTTCCAGACACATTCTTCCCTGTCCCCTTAACATAGTAACAATTCTAGCTTCTCATGATAATCAAGGTTGAGTAACCTCACCAGTATTGTAACTCCTTTCTTTGCCTGCTGTTCCACCCACATAAGGAAAACAAAGAGACGAGTTGTAGCTTCAGATTTTGTGGAACCCTTTTGTGTCACTGGGAGTAGTGTTCCCCACTCCCCACTTTACCCAGTAGAGCCCACACTAGAATGGGAAACACAAATGGGTTATTATGAGTGATAACGAGAAGGGCTAATCCTTGTTCCACTTTCTGGCATCTGGATCTGGATTTTCGAGCTATGAGGGACACAGCTTGATATATTGGTTCAGTACAGATAGTGCGTTATGGAGGATAGTTCCCCAGTTCTATAGGATGTTGCCTTAGCTGAGCTGTTAATAGGCTATTCCAATATGGTATTTTTTTAAAAGATTTTTTTGATGTGGACAATTTTAAAGTCTTTGTTGCATTTGTTACAATATTGCTTCTGTTTTGCTTTTTTGGCCACGAGGTGTGTGGGATCTTAGCTACCGGACCAGGGATCGAACCTGTACCCCCTGCATTGAGAAGGTGATGTCTTAACCACTGTACCACCAGGGAAGTCCCTCCAATATGGTATTTGTATTGGTTTCCTGAAGCTGATATAACAAAGTACCAACAACTTGGTGGCTTAGAACAACAGAAATTTATTGTTTCACGTTTCCAGATTCTAGAAGTTTGAGATGCTGTTGGCAGGATTGGTTCCTTCTGTTGGCTGTGAGGGAGACTCTGTTCCATGCCTGTCTCCTAGCTTCTGGTCATTTAGCAGCCATCTTTCGTGTCCCTTGGCTCGTGGCAGCATAACTCTATTCTTTACAGGGTGTTCTCTCTGTGTCTCTGTCTCTGTGTCCAAATATCTCCTTTTGATAAGGACATAGTCATATTGGATTAGGGCCCATCCTAATGACCTCATCTAACTTAACGGATCATATTTGAAACGACCCTGTTTCCGATTAAAGTCACATTCTGATGTACTGGGAGTTAAGACTTCAACCTATGAATTTATGGGGGACACAATTCAACTCAAACAGTATTAGACCAGCTACTTCCAGAAAAAAGTAGCATATGGTAGAACCAGCAAATCCCATGGTCATGTACACATTTCTCAATAAAATAGGTCCCTTGGCACAAGGCAATCTTATGCAGGATTCTATGACTGTTATCAGGTATTCTATAAGCCCTTCATAGAGTATTTCTGGCAGAGGCACTGCAGAAAAAGAAGATAAACCCATATCAGGAGTGGGTATCAATTCCTTTAGACAGGAAGGGCTCCAATACAATTGACTTGCCATCAAGAAGCTGGTTGGTTGTTTTTACTTGGGATACTGAGGACACAGTGTCGGTCTGATGATGACAGGTTGATTATGCAGCAGAAATAGTGGTTAGACCAGCTTTTTTGAGAGGGAGCCCATGCTGTTGGGCCCATCTATAGCCACATCCCTGACACCATGGCTATTCTGATGATGGGACCATTGTGCACTCGGGTGACTGAGGGCATCCACTGGACAATCCACCAGACCAATCATCCTGTCCATCTGGTTGTGTCTTCTCTGTGGTGGATGCTCTCTAGAGGGCATTGACATAAGACCCAAAGACTCAAACTCTTTGTTCTCTTTTCTGTAAGGTCTACCCAAAACCCTCTTCTCTAAAACTCTATGTCTCTAATAATTTCATCCTGCTCCTTCCAGGCCCCTGACATGTCAGCCAAATCATTTGCCCAGAGGTATATCCTGAACTTGGGCTACCTTTTCTTCCATGTGAAGCAGACAATCAACTGTTCTGCTCACAGCTCTGCACACTGGAATGCCCCCCTGTGGTGCTGTAGGGAGCATCAATTTGTTTTCAGGACACCCCAACATATGAAGCCAACCCATCTGTGAACGAGGATCAGGCATTTTCTCCTCTTTGGCTTGTTTGGGGAACCCACAATGAGACCATAGATGTGCATTGAGACAAAGCATTGGTGAAACAGAACAGGTGACTTGTGGCCACTTATTTATGTAAGTTATTTGTGGCTTGGGCTCCATCATAGAATGGCTTGCTGCTGCACCCACTAGAACCCCTGACTTGGTGGATCTGACAATACTCAGCTAGTGATGGACATACCTGATATTCCAAGGTCAGGTGCTCAGTCTTTAATAAAGCCGGTAGCACATCAGGAGTCTTTTTTCAAATCGTGAGTCATTCTCTACTGGAGGAAACATGGCTTTGCTCCAGGAAGCTGGGGAGTCTGTGCAATGAATTTCTCCTTGAGGCTTGCCAGAGGCTTGGCCTTATTGGCCACAGTTATCTCTAGTATTATTAGGTTTGCAGATGATATGGCCAAACGCAGGGCCCCGCCTTGATTTTGCACGGTAGTGGCTCTCAGCTTTCTGCTGGGCCAATGCTTGAATCTTTCTGGTAATATAAATCAAGTGAAACCCAAGTGTGTTGGCCATTTATCTGTCACCTAGGAATACAATCCCAATCAAAATTCCAGAAGGCTTTTAGAAAAATTATATTCTTATTCTGAATTTTTTTGAAAGATAAAGGCCCTAGAATAGATGACACAATTTTAAAAAGATCATAATGTAAATCAAGTATATACATTACCTAATTTCATGACTTACTGTAAGACCTACAGTAATCAAGACTGTGATACAGGTGTAAAGATAGACATATAGATAAGTAGAACAGAATAGAGAGGCAGAAATATATCCATATTTGTATATTCAACTAATTTTCGATGAAGAAAGGATAACCTTTTCAACAAATTGTGGTAGAATAACTGGATCTCTATATGGGAAAATGTAAATGTTAACCCTAACTTCACACCATACACAAAAATAAACTCAGAATGAATCATGAACTTAAATGTAAAAGCTCAAATTATATAATTTCCAGAAGAAAACAGAAGAAACAGTCTTTGCAAATTTGGGATAAGAGATTTATCAAAAAAAAAGCATGATGTATAAAGGAGAAAATTGAATAGGCTCCATCAAAATCAAATGTTTCTGCTTTTCAAAAGACATCATCAAGAAATTGAAAAGACAAACAATGGACATATATCTGACAAAGGTTTTGTATCCAGAATATATGGGAAATCATACGAAGACCAGCTTAATAAAAACATAGACAAAATATTTTAATAGATACTTCACAAGATATACAACTAAATAATAAGCATGTCAAAAGATGCTCAATGTCGTTAATCATCAGAGAAATGCAAATTAAATCCAGTGTGAAATACACACACCAATTAGAATGACATAAAGACTGACTACCACATGTTGGTGAAGATGTGGATCAGAGATAGAACACTCATGTATTGTGGCAATGTGAAATATACAACCACTTTGGAAAAGATTGAGGATGTTTCTTAAAAAGTTAAACATCCATGGTAACTAGACTTATTGTGGTGATCATTTTGAAATGTGTAGAAATATCGAATCACTACATTGTGTAACAGGAACTGCTTCACAAAAATAGGATGTTGGAAATGGAAGCAGGCTTTTCAGTGCTTTTGTGGCAATCTCAGGATATTCCAACTTGACTTTAATCCAGAACGTATGAAGATTTGAAGTTGTCTCAAACATGCATTTTTTTACATTTATTTATTTTATTTATTTTTATATTTGGCTGTGTTGGGTCTTCGTGCTACACACGGGCTTTCTTTAGTTGCGGTGAGCGGGGGCTACCCTTTGTTGCGGTGCGCGGGCTTCACATTGCAGTGGCTTCTCTTGTTATGGAGCACGGGCTCTAGGTGCACAGGCTCAGTAGTTGTGGCTCGCGGGCTCTAGAGCACAGGCTCAGTGGTTGTGGCACACGGGCTTAGTTGCTCTGCGGCATGTGGGATCTTCTCAGACCAGGGCTTGAACTTGTGTCCCCTGCATTGGCAGGCGGATTCTTAACCACCGCGCCACCAGGGAAGCCCTGTCTCAAACATATTTTTAAGGCCACCGTCATTTGCAATCTCAAGCAGTTGATCCTCTTCTAGGACGGACAAAATCGATTCACCTGGCTTATTCACAAATGGGTCACGGATCCATTCCTTCCCAGTTCGGGGGTCTTTTGTGGTTGGGAAGTAACGCTCAAAGTCTTTTGAAAGCTGAGATAGCTGATCATGCACCAGCTGGGAGAAAGAAGGCCCTGGCTCAGTCTCTTTCAAAATCTCTGCTAATGTTTGAAACATGTCAAAAATCCCAATGTGCACTCATCGCCCCCAGAATTCCAGTTTGGCTTTGAATGAAGCCACTTGATCTGCTGACTTGAACACAGTTGTCGTTCTCCCCTGAAGTGACAGATTGAGTTCACTGAGCAGGTTGAATATGTCACACAAGTAAGCAAGTTTTGCGACCCATTCTGTGTCACTGAAATGTGCTGCCAGTGGTGACTCTTTCTAAAAGAAATCTCTAGAGCAGCTCTCATAACTCAGAAACTCTGGCCAGTGATCTACCTTTAGAAAGCCATCTCACTTCTGTGTGTAAGAGAAGACGTGTGTGCTCTGCGTCCATCTCCTCACAGAGCTGTGCAAACAGACGTGAGCTAAGGGCATGTATTTTAATACATGATAGTATTAATTGATAATAATATTGATAATTGTTCATTATCAACTTAATCACATCCTGCAAAACACTGTTAAGTTCAGTTGACATTTTTCGGCTAGCCAGCATCTCTCTATGGATGACACAGTCTGTAGACTCACATTCAGAGGCGACCTCTTTGACCCGAGTAGTGAAACCAGAAAGCCGTCCAGTCATGGCAGCTGCTCCGTCCATGCATATAGTGACACAAAATGATCAATTCAGTTTTCCTGGTATGTAATCATTCAAGGACTTGAATAGTTCTGCAGCTGTGGTGTTGGTTGGCAACAATAGTGCACATAACATATCCTCATGCACATCCTCCTGAAAAATATATTGCACAAAAACAAGCACTGTTGCCTTGTTGTCAACATCGGTAGACTTGTCAACCTGGATTGCGTACCACGGTGACTCATTAATCCTCTCTAACAATTGTGCCTCAGTATCCTCTGCTATTTCATCAGTGCCTCTAGTTATGGTGCTAGCCAAAAACAAAGCTGGGGAAAAATAGAGGCAGGGGAAGGGAATCATAAAATTTAAGTCACAGAAATATCACTGAGGTTGCTACAATAGTCTCCATCACATAATTCCCTTGTCCAAGAAGTGAATGTATTTCTTTATTATTTATTATAGAATAGTGTAGCACAAAGCTTGGCTATGCAGTGGTCGCTAATAGACATCTGCTTAGTAATGAATGAAAGAATAGTAACTGCAAATTTCTCATTTAAACCTTGAGAATCCTCTATTACACGTCTTTCTAGTTCTGTTTTCCTTAGGCAGCTAATACATAGTTGAATAATTACCCTAGGAAGCAACATAGTTGGAATTGTTGTTGGCGTCAGAATTCGGTTCAAATCCCCAGACAGCCAGATACTAGACTGATAAGGGAGAGTGTCTCATAAAATTCTCTTCCCTGACCTGCTCCCTCCTCTCTCCTTGGGGCTTCAAGGAGACTGGAGAACAAGGCCTTTCTCCAGCTGGCAGTTTTACTTCCCAAGATAATTTTATTTTTAAGTTCTATGTGTAAAATTACTCGGGAGTTACTAGGGATGCAAAGATGAATTTTAAAAGATTTTAATCTACAGGAATTTCTGAGTCTGAAGGGGAGCCAGACGTAAACATAGATATCTATATGTATAACTATATTTATCTACCCATCCATTATAAGACACGGCAAAAATCCTAAAAGTGAAGTATAAACCAAGCTCTAGGAAAGGCCTAGGAAATTATTATTTCTAAGGGGTGGGTGGGAATAGCGAAATTTTAAGAAGAAAGTGGCATATGAATGGTGTACTGAAGGATGAGTGGAATTTCAGTGAAAGGTAAGGGGCTGCAGGAACGGTCTAATAAAAGATAGAGAGGGAGACAGAAAGATTGGAATCTATTGAGGAAGACAACAGCATCAGAGATGTATTAACTTAACAATTCATTGTTTTGCTCCTGCCTTTAGAAGCTTATTTTTAGTTGAGAGAGATAAAACGGGTACATAAATACCCACAATACTAGTGAGCTTCATAGAAAAGGAGAGGTTGCCTCCTGTTTCGACGATTTTTCTGGCTACGGTGTTCTCCCCTGGAATCCCAGCTAACAGATGTTCAGAATCACCTCTTTAGAATATGATCACTAGAGAACAGCAGTTAAGAGTGAGATCCTGCATGTTCTAGATTCAATTTCAAATGACTTAGCTTCTATGTGCTTCAGTTAACTTTTAAATAAAAATAAGAATATTTTCCTCAAAGAATTGTTAAGAATGACACGGGATGAAGAACACATGGCAGCACAGTACTTATGTCCTAAGTTATATATTTAATAAATAAGTAGATATGTGTGTACAGTATTGAGTTTTCACCAGACAGCACACTCCCGCGGGCTGTAGCCGATAGGCCTCACCCTCCTAATCAGTCTGCCCATTCCCTGGCTTTTGCGGAAAGAGCGGTTCATAACGCCTCCCAGCCTCAGCTAAAGCACGTGGACTCCGCCTCGCCACAACAACAAAACACCCTGTAGCACCAGCACCGGCCGCTCTGCTCCTGTGGCTTGATTTTTTTTTTTTTTTTTTTTTTTTTGGTGGCTTGATTTTTAAATCCATCCGAAAGGACCAATCAAAGGCGGCATTCCGAGTGCACGGAAGCGAATTGGCTGACAGCTGATGACAGTGACCAATAGGCTTTGAGATGAGTTTGGTCTGGGCCGGAAGCGAGCGAATCGAAAACGGGTGGCGGTCGCGGGCAGTTTGAGTTGGAATCTGTGCTCCAGCCCGCGGCGGCTGTACTAGGGCCCGACTCTCTGAGTCGGGTTTTTCCCGACTCTGCCAGCAAGGTGAGCGTTCTGCTTGGGTCCCGGCTCTGGCGGCGGGAGTGAGGGAGCTGTTGGCCTTCTGCAGGGGGTTACTGGGCGGGGATGCCTGTGGAATCGCCCTCCTAGGCACTGAAGGTGCAGCGGGCCGCCGCCTCTTCCCTTCTGACGGAACTGGGGAATCGGCCCCGGGCCAAGTTCTTTGTGGTGTCGGCCCCCCTCTGCTCCTGGTAAAAATGGGCTCGCACTAGTGTCCGGAGGCCCTGCTCGGTCACGGGCTTGCCCTTTGGAGGATCAATTTCCTCCTTTGTGAGGTAAAAGACTTGGGAGATCAGCAGGTATTTACTAGCAGCCTTCCGCCTATTTGAAATTTGGACATCGGTCCTTTGTTGCGTGGAGGACATGCAAACTTTAGTTTTGAGGGTTTTGATCCAGGCAGCAGGTTGGTGTGCCTATTGTTAGTTGCGAGAGCATTTCTCTCACGCCTTCCACGTTCATTTGGCTGCGCCTGTGTTCCTGGCTCCGCTATGGGATGAGGACTCAGAAATAAGTGACTTTGAGCCTGGTCTAGAGGAGCAGGCAGAGTTTTCATTCACAGGCTCCGCGGTGGCACTTTAGGCGGGAACTTGGGTTTCTTGGTGGAGATGGGGAATTCTGATAAAGGGAAAGCGCAAAACGGGCCTGCCGTGCCGGGGGTGGGCGAGTCACAAGGTCACAAAAGAGCTTCCTCGGGCACTTTCTGGGGTTGAGTGATTCGGGCATGGACAGTGTCCTCCCCACGGTTAAGACAGAAACAGTATTTTCTGGAAGGAAGATAGTCCTGCAGATCTTTTTTGCAGGAACCTCGATATCCAGGGCTTTTCTACATCACCCACCCCCGCCCCCCACTCCCATCCCTTTGCCCCTCACATCTTTGAGGATTGCATTTTTTGTCCTTTTCTCCCAGTGGCTCCATAGAGATTGTTGAATGGTTGATGCCTTAATCTGTCAAAGTCCCCTCTAATCAAAATTAGCTTGGGTCTGGTGATTGCTTTAACCATTTATTTGTTGCTGTGTCTTAGACTTTAGAAATGGAAAAGCATTTAACTTGCCAGTCTTCCTTCTGTTTATTTCCATCACCTCTATCATCTTTTTAAATTGCTCCTTTTAATATTTTGTTCGCTATGGTGTATGGATGTCATGATTTCAGTGGCTGGCAGAATTGTTCAGGAGTTGTAGTTGTGTGCCTCTGAGGTATGATATACCCACCCGTGAACCCCTGAATGAGCAAGCCAGTTTGGAATAGGAGTAGCCTATTGGGGCAGTGAAAATTGTCCTTTGTTGGTGGAGCGGCATGAGACTCCTTTAAGTAGTTTTTGGGTAAATGGGAATGGTTTCAAAGAACTAAAAGGGTGGGGTGGGAGGTGAGAATGGCAGAGAAAACAGCTCTCCAAGGCTTGATACTAAAGTATGTGTTTTCTGAGACCCTTCCTTCTCTTTTAATATTTGGAAAAAGTTTTATTATACTTAGTACTTTCATCAACTATTTATTAATTGTTCTGATAAAAAATGTCATTGATAAAGTCGACTGAAACAAAACGCTAAAAATGGTTGTGGACTTCATTTAGTAAAAAACGGATTCTCATCCTGTTGCTAAAGGAACTGGAAAATGAATGCTTTTTCTTTCATTTAAGTTCTAAAGGCTAATGAATAAAGAATAATTGCCATACTTTTCTCCCAGCTGATTTAAATTTTCTAAGATATGTCTGAGAAAGAGGTAGGCCATTTCTATCTTGGTGCCATAGGCATCAGTATACAAATGAAAAAGCGTTTTCAGTGACTAATACAATCGCTAATATGTATGGAAAGCTTACCAGGAGATACTGTTCTAAAGCTTTAGGGAACCACCACCATTATTATTCGCATTTTACAGATGAGGAAACCGAGGCACGGAGGTGTTAAATAACATGCCCAAGGTCATGCATCTTGTAGGCTGCTGAGCAGGGGTTTGAATCCCTAAGGCTATATACCTGATTCCTGGTCAGGGTCTCTCTGGAGAATGACTTTACTGCATTTTGCAGTGATTCTAGTGCTAGTATGTCATTCACCCTTTGTTCATGCATGCATTGACTCAACAAATGATAACCTCTTGGGAGGAAAAGGAGGTACCTGTGCCATGAGAGACTCTGATGGGGAGATATGACCAGATTATGATGGTTGTCCTCAGGGAAGGCTTCCTGGAGGAAGAGGGACAGAGTATGAGTGGGAATTAATGACATGAAGAGAGGAAAGAAGAGCATTTGCAAAGTAACTTATCATGCATTTTATTTGTCCTGTAAGACCTATTTCACCACAAACCTTATAGCAAAATATTCATGTCTTGTACAATGAAAACAAACTGAGTGGTAGAAAGCAGGTAGCCATATAAGAGTCAAAAATGAGATACAAGAAAACCAGAAAGCAAGGGGAAGCCAAACAAGCATACTGTGTACGATTGACACTTCACAGTCAGTTATTAGTAGTCACCTTGCAGAGGGTGGAGAAGATGGATGTTATACTTTGTTATCTTTTGGAACATGAAGTTTTGAAACTTGATTCTTAGAGGTGGTTATGTAGATTAGTTAGTCTCTGAGACTGTATAGTAACTTATACTATAGTAAGACCAACAGGTTGTTTATTCTTTTCAGTTTATTTATAAATGTTTGAATAATAAAGGAGAGCAAAATGAGCTGGGCTTTGGAAGAATGGAAGGAAGGCCTGCCTACAAGAGCTCTTCAGAAAATTCAAGAGCTCGAAGGACAGCTCGACAAACTGAAAAAAGAAAGGCAGCAAAGGCAGTTTCAACTTGAAACCCTGGAGGCTGCGTTGCAGAAGCAAAAACAGAAGGTATCACTGAAATGCTGGTATTTAAAACTGTTATCTCATTATTTGGACGAATGGTTTTGTCTTGGTCTTTTCAATTTAGAGAAAAATGATTTTGCCGTCTTCAGGTGGTAATCCCCCCTCCTCTCCTTTATTGAATCTTTTTTTTTTTTTTTTTTTTTTGGCCACACCGCGTGGCATGTGGGATCTTAGTTCACCGACCCGGGATGGGACCGCGCCCCCTGCAGTGGAAGCTCAAGCTGAGTCTTAACTGCTGGACCACAGGGGAAGTCCCCTCCCCAATTGAGTCATTTTTATTTTAATTACCTCATTTTCTCCGTTCTTTGTTTTTATTTCTGCTTACCTGCTAATGTGTAGGGCTGCTGAGTTCCATTTTCACTTCTGTTTAGGACAAAGAATTGGGCATCGCTTTTGCATTCTGCACTAAAATGGCCGAAAATCTCTGGCTCCGAATCTGGGATCAGTATTAGAGCACTTTGCAGTCCAAATAGATATTGCTTTCTGAGAGTGAGCTTTTCACCTTGGTATTCCCACCTCTCTCCAGGACTAGTAAATGGAAACTTAAATAGTACTTCTTTCGTATCTTTGCATTAGCCAACCCATAGTAATACAATTACTGCTCCTAAAATGTTTTTGCTAGTGGGAGAATTTTTCAGTTTCTTACAGTAACTGGCTTTAGCAGCTGAACTTGAAAATGAATAGCTAAGGGAGGGTTTATAAGATTTATTTTTGATTTTTTTTTTTTAATTCTCGAAAGCCTATTAAAGCCTCTCTTTCTAGGATGGGTTTGTGTAGCCCTAACCAAAGACTGTAATACATGACTTTGCAAAACTTTTCTATCAATAGGCTTCAAAGTGAGATCATCTAACATTTCGGTGTACATCAAGCACTGACTTCTGGACTTTTTCAACCATATCTCAGAAACTTAGTCATCAGTGTTAGATTAACAGATACTATTTGGTAAATTCATGAGTAAGAGACCTAGTTCCTTTTGAATAATCTGCATTAGGTTGAGAATGAAAAAGCTGAGGGTACAAACCTGAAAAGGGAGAACCAAAGCTTGATGGAAATATGTGAAAATCTGGAGAAGACTAAGCAGAAGATTTCTCATGAACTTCAAGTCAAGGAGTCACAAGTGAATTTCCAAGAAGGACAACTGAACTCAAGCAAAAAGCAAATAGAAAAACTGGAACAGGAACTTAAAAGGTAACTTTTTGGGGAATGGTATTTATTATAGATGTCTTTGTATATATTCATCAGATGCGACTATCTTTTCCTTTTATGGTGTAATTATTACACATTGACATTTTTTCTTTCCAGTGGAATGAACAATGATTTGAGGAACATTAATTCTTTTTTTATATGCTTCAGTCCTATTGTTGCATGGCTCAGTACTATGTAAATTCACTAAATGGTTGCTAGCTTATTCATTATATGTTTATTAATCTGGTTCATGTGCCAGGCACTGTGTTTGTTACTAGGGTATGCAATAATAAATAATACCAAAACTATCAACAGTGGTTACTGAAAAAATGGAGGGAAGTTAAAGCATGGCTTATATTGATGGTTTCTGTTTTCTCTGCGTGGAAAAGCTGTTGTAGAGAATCAGAGAACTAGGGAACTTCAAAACGACTGAGGAGCACTGAGGGCTCAGTTGAGATTGGAGGCCAGGAATTTATAGTGGGACCAATCTATAGCGTTTAATGAGTTTTTTTTTTTTCCTTTCTTTAGCATATAAATGCTGAGAAGGTATACAGGAGGATCGATTTAGGGTTTTTGGGCGAGGGTGATGGGATAGAAGACAGTGGAATAATTGAGGATATTGGAAGAGAGTGATTGAAGTTGGGTGCCATGGAATCTCAGCTGGAGAGGAGGGAAGTGAAGTCTAGAAGACTTTCCTACTGAGGTCCCCATCCAAGAGACCCATCTTCCATCTTAAGCATTACATAATCAATTCACCAATATCAATTCCATATTTAGGCAATAAAAAAAGGTGCTTATTACTACTTTTCCATTAAAAAAAAATCCCCCAAACAACTAGAGGCATTATTCAAAATAAATTTAATGGGACTTGAGCACTGCTGGCTTATAAATGGAATCTTCTTGTTCTAGTAGTGGAATTTTGTCAAAATAACAAGGAGTGATAAACACTGAAAGCAAAAAAGACTTTAGCAAATTGCCCTATTGTTAATTCCATGAATATACACCCAAAAATTTTAAGAAAGCATTTTGTTTTGAAATAACTTTAGACTTCCAGAAACAATTGTTAACATCTTACATAACCAGAGTACAATGAACAAATCAGAAATAAACATTAATTCAACACTATTAACTAAACTACAGACTTTATTGGAATTTCACTCATTTTTCCAGTAATGGCCTTTTTCTGATCCAGGATTCCACACTGCATTTAGTTGATGTTTTCTTACTTTTTTTTTTTTTTTTTTTTTTTTTTAGTATTTATTTGGCTGTGCTGGGTCTTAGTTACTTTTTTTTCTAAGCTCTGATGGTTTCTTGTCTTTTGTGACCTTGACATTTTTAAAGAGCACTAGTCTCCTTTATTGTAGAATAGTCCTCAATTTGGGTTCGTCTGCTGTTTTTCAACAATGGCAGAACTGACATTTTGGACTGGATTACTCTTTGTTGTGGAAGGCTGCCCTGTAGGCTGCATTGTAGGATACTTAGAATTCCTGGCCTCTACCCACTAGATGCCAGTAGCACTTACACCACCTCCAAATTTTGACAGTCAAAAATGTTGCCAGGCATTGCCGAATGTCCTTTGGGAGGGCAAATTCATCCCGGATGGAGAATCACTGGGTCAGATTGAGGTTATGAATTTTTGGTAAGAATACCACAGAGGCAGTGACACACCTTTATAGTGATGTGTATAGTAGTGACATGCATCATATCAGAGTGTACATGATTTAATTTGACTTTTAAACCGATCGCTTGTTAGGGTGTTTATCTGGGTTTCTGCATTATAAAGTTACTGTTTTTCCATTTGTAATTAATAAATATTTTGATGCCAAGAATTTTTTTTCCTGGCATAGCTGCAATCTTAATTCTACCTACAAAGGAAACATACTTTTGAAAGTTAAAACGTTTAAAAATTACAGTTTGCCCTCCATATCCATGAGTTCTGCATCCACAGATTCAACCAACCAAGGGTCAAAAATATTTGAAAAAAATTCCAGAGAGTTCCAAAAGCAAAACTTAAGTTTGCTGCATGCAGGCAACTATTTACATAGCATATAACCTAGAGATGATTTAAAGTATACAGGAGGATATACATAGGTTATACGTAAATACTACATATGTGATTTTATATGAGAGTTGAGCATTTGCACATTTTAGTATTCAAGGGGGTCCTGGAACCAATCTTCTGCAGGTAGATTGTTAGGGACAACTATATGCTTGTCTTTTGGTGAAGCTGATAACTTAAGTGCACAGAAATCTTTTTCTAATTTTGTTTCCTATCCATGTGGGAAGGTGGCTATCTATAATTTGCAATGTTAGAATGATAAATAAATTTCTGTCTTGTTGAGTTCTTTGTTTTCCTAAACTCTATCCTGGTCTGTGTTGTTCATCACTGTATTCCTAGCGCCTGGCAATTGTAGGTCCTCAAATATTTGTTGAATGAATGAATGAAAGAGAGGCATTTGTTTTGGAAAGCAGGTGCTCGGGAAGTAGGAAGCTCACTTCAGTATGCTAGAATAATTATTTCTTTGAAAAGAACATTTTGGCTGCCAATGTTAGAAATATTGGTTTAATAATTTATTATTTCACCTCAGCAAATTATTTTTTAAAAGAAAACAAAAAACGAACAAACAAAAACAAACAAATAAAAACTGGTGAATATTAGCAATCTCATATAGTTAAATTAGACCTAGGAGAAAACAGCTTAATTTCGTGTTTTTTTTGTTTGTTTGTTTTGGTGGTGATGATTTGTGTTTTTTCTCTCCCTAGGAGACAGGAGATACAAAGGTTTATAAAAATAATAGGGTATACTTTTATTTAATAGTTAAAATTAATAAACTTTTTTTTTTTTTTTTTTTACTGAAAAGATGTGAATTTGAGAGGGCAAAGAAACATTAGTTTTGCAAAGTTCTTCAAAATTCATCTCTGGAGTTTTACCAATGTTTTTACACCTTTGGAAGTCTATAGACCTGCAGTGTCCAATATGGTAGCCACTGGTTACGTGTGGCTGTTGAATACTTGAAATGTGGCTAGTGTCAATTGAGGTGTGCTGGAAGGACACAACCCAGTCCAAATTCTGAAGATTTAGTACAGAAACATGTAAAATATCTTATTAATGATTTTTGCAATGATTATAAGTTGAAATTACAATATGGAAAATATGGAGTTAAATATTAAGATTAAATTCATTTATTTCTTGTTACTTTTTTCATGCTAATACAACATTTCTGTTGGAGGGCTCTTACCTGTTATAAATTCGAATGTGACAATTTGATTTGCTGAGCAGCCATTTTCAGCTCATACATTGCTTCTTCCTTCCCGGCTTGAATTTGGAGCAGGCAGAGCTAGGGCACTGAGGCACTTTCTTCACTACTTTCTTCACTCCCTGCTTTGAGTAATGTGTCCTTGGCAAAGAGAATGGTGCACATCATTGGCCATTCTACTAGGGTGTTCATTTTATTTCTTGTGTTAAGTTAAACTCAGAGACATTGGAGACTTGCAGGAATTGAGTCCTCTCTTAGGTTTGCTTCTGAAGGGTGTTACAACTGAAATGGTAGGGATACTCTGTACACATATACAGTACAGTCGGCCCTCGTATCCACAGGTTCTGCACCCACAGATACGGAGGGCTGAGTGTACGACTGCTGTTTTATATAAGGGACTTGAGCACCCCTGGATTTTGTTATCTGCAGGTGTCTTGGGACCAACAACCCACAGATCCCAAGGACGATTGTATATAGCTCACTTTCTCCAATTCTTTGGATCTGTTTCCTGCCAGTATCTTTTCTAGATGCATTACGTTAACTTGATTTTTAATATGTGTTTTAAAAATATCACAAAAGACATGATATGTATATCAAATCTCCGTTTGTTTTTGGTTTTTTTGTGGTAGGCGGGCCTCTCACTGTTGTGGCCTCTCCTGTTGCGGAGCACAGGCTCCGGATGCGCAGGCTCAGTGGCCATGGCTCACGGGCCCAGCCGCTCTGGGGCATGTGGGATCTTCCCGGACTGGGGCACGAACCCGTGTCCCCTGCATCGGCAGGCGGACTCTTCAACCGTTGCGCCACCAGGGAAGCCCCAAATCTCTGTTTTTATAATGACAATATTATAAGTAATGCCATCCGGTTTTATGATTTGAGCCCATGCTCCAATTTCCTCCTATGTTTCTGAAATTCTGGTATTTTGTAGCACTGTGTCTTTCTTTGGCCTAGAATATAAAATTTCATTGGAATGTGTCCCAACCCTCCCAACTCTTCTTTGCTACTGTGGTGGTTATTACAGATCTTCATTATCGTCTTTATCACATTGTAATTACTGGTCTATATTTCTGTTTTCCTAACTAGACTGAGTTCCTTTGAAGACAAAGAACTGTCTCATAAATTAGTTCTTATTAAACGTCTGTTGGATAAATGAAGTGGTAAGAATTCTTAGAGGGTTGGTTTTTTTGTAAGTTTATCGCTTTCTGAGAATGTGTGGTGTTGGTATTCTACAGCTGTTGCTCTGATTTGCCATCCTCTCGGGTCCTTTTCTCACAGGTGTAAATCTGAACTTGAAAGAAGCCAACAAGCTGCACAGTCTGCAGATGTCTCTCTGAGTCCATGCACTACACCACAAAAAATTTTTGCAACTCCACTCACACCAAGCCAGTATTATAGCGGTAAGGATATTTTCCCGTTGTATAAATAGCTCTTTTATTGAGATTTTAATTCTGCCAAAGAAATGAATTCATTCAACTTTGAATTCAACTTCTAATTTTAGCATTAAAAAAAAAGCAGCCATTAGTTACATATACATTTGTGTATCTGTTGAAGTATGTTGAGCCATCAGTAAGCCTTTAAACTTTTCACTTTATCCTATGGTATTTTAAAACATAATTCAGTTTTGGAATATTTAAAACACCTATGTTTCCATGTATTTTGATATTTGAGTAATTTGATCAGTATCCGTTGCCTTAACCAAAATGTTCTTTCTATCTGATGTACTAAGATACTCATTTCTAGGCGATCTATCATAATGATTCTTTGCGAAATCAGTGATCGATGTAAAACTGTATCTCAATATCTGTGTTTAGGTTCCAAATATGAAGATCTAAAAGAAAAATATAATAAAGAAGTTGAAGAACGAAAAAGATTAGAGGCAGAGGTGAAAGCCTTGCAGGCAAAGGTAAATTAATTATGGACCTTTTAATAGAGTATGCAGTTGAAGAAGTACTTGGATATAGGATGCAACAAGGATAGAGAAAAATCTGCTTTACATAGGGCTGGCACATTTTTATTACACTGAGAAAATAAAGTTCCTGGCTCATTGGTTATGGTATTTTAAAATTTTAAAATAGGTAAGAGTAGAGTAAAATAGATTGGGGAGGTGACTTTATCCCTAAATATTAAATGTTCACCGAATTCCGTGGAAACTCTGGTAATGTAATTACTTCTCTGTTAAGATCTAATGATAAAGAAGAAGTTTCAAGAGGGTGGGACCAGAGTCATAACTGACACTCGCTAGCTTTGGAACCTGGAGGCGATTGCTTCCTGTTCAGGCCTTCTGACGCAATGTGGTGATTGCTACCAGGGACGTGAGGTTTGGGGGTCATTATTAATGAACTGTTTATTTCAGGTGAGAATGTTATCAACGTAATCTCCCCAGTTCTTTTAAATAAGTTGCTGACAAGTGTTTTAAATTACATTTTGATAGGGGTAAAAAAAGCAGAGAGAGGTGGGTGAAAAGATTTGTTTAACATCAATAAAATAAACAAAATGCGTATTTTGGAAACCCCAGCTTTTAGTTTCAGGACTGACCCAGAAAATACCTGGTGTCTATAGAATATACCTTTCCCATTTCTGTGCACGATGTTATTTATTATTTATTTTATTATTATTTTTTTGCAGTACGCGGGCCTCTCACTGCCGTGGCCTCTCCCGTTGCGGAGCATAGGCTCCGGATGCGCAGGCTCAGCTGCCATGGCTCACGGGCCCAGCCGCTCCGCGGCATGTGGGATCTTCCCGGACCGGGGCACGAACCCGTGTCCCCCGCATCGGCAGGCGGACTCTCAACCACTGCGCCACCAGGGAAGCCCGATGTTATTTGTTTTTTAAAAAATTCCAGTTTGGCACTTAATGGCACAATTCTAAACATATGAACTTGGTGAGATGGCACAACTTAGCAAACAGTTTAAGGCTGAATTTATAGTAGATGCCTTAAATACTGAGGATCAAAAAAATACCTGTTAGAGCTTTAACAATTTAAATTCTTTTTACGCCTTTAACCCTTGTTTTGAGATCACCAGGGTTTTGATATGTAGCAAAGGCATTGCTTACAAGATGAATAAAATTAAACAATAATTCTCTGGTCTGACTTGGAAATATGTGCTTTGTTATCCAGTTCAGTCATTGGTATCAATTCTGGCCCTGACATCTGTTCCCAGAGTTATTTTGTGGAGGACTATGAGTCTCCAGAAGCCTTAAACCTTTCCCTGTGGCAAGAAAAGCCTTTGCTATCAAAAATTTAACTTGGGCTTCCCTGGTGGCGCAGTGGTTGGGAGTCCGCCTGTCGATGCAGGGGGCACGGGTTCGTGCCCTGGTCCGGGAAGATCCCACATGCCGCGGAGTGGCTGGACCAGTGAGCCATGGCCGCTGAGCCTGCGCGTCTGGAGCCTGTGCTCCGCAACAGGAGAGGCCACAACAGTGAGAGGCCCGCGTACCAACAACAAACAAACAAACAAAATTAACTCAGCTTCTATAGCCACATAGTTTTCAGAATGCAGGCAGAGAGAAGAACAAAAAGAAGAGTTCAAAACAGCAGAAAATCCACAAATGTGTATTATATAATAAAAAATACCTCATACGACATTTTTTGGGGGAGAGTGTTATGGTGGAATGTGAGATTCTTGAAAGAGTTCTTTAGGTTAGTATTGAATTTTGAGTCTCAGTGTGCAAAGCTACGGGGGAGGTGACCAAGGAGGGGCAAAGTAAAATCAAATTTCAGAATTCAAAATGGCAGTGAGTACTCACATGTGTTTTTATGAAGTATATGAGGGATGCAGAATAAATACAAAAACTGAGCCCATTTAAAATAGATTGGACCTCAGATGGTACTGATTTCACCCTTCAGTGCCAAGTCTGACCATTAGAACATTTCCTCACTGGTTACTGGGACCCAGTGGTTCCCTTGACTTGATGAATGTTCTTTCTTGGTACACAGTGGAAGTGTTACCTTCTTGGCATGGCTTTATGATCTATTTGAAAATAAGTACATAATCTTTTTTTTTATTGCAGTATTGCTGATTTCCAATGTTGTATTAGTTTCAGGTGTATATAGCAAGGTGATTCAGTTATATATGTTATATATACATATATACTTTTTCATATTCTTTTCCATTATAATTTATTGCAAAACATTGAATGTAGTCCCCTGTGTGTAAGACCTTGTTGTTTATCTATATTATATGTAGTAGTTTGTATCTGCTAATCCCAAACTCCTCATTTACCCACCCTCCCACCCCCACTGCTTTCCCCTTTGGTAACCATAAGTTTGCTTTTTTATGTCTGTGAGTCTACTACATAGTCTTAAATATTTTGACTTCTAAAGGGCTCTAAAGAGTTTCTGTTTTTACAGAAAGCAAGCCAGGCTACTCCCCAAAGCACCATGAATCACCGGGACATTGCCCGACATCAGGCTTCATCATCTGTGTTCTCATGGCAACAAGAAAAGACCCCAAGTCGTCTTTCATCCAATGCTCTAAAAACTCCAATTAGGAGAGATTTCTCTGCATCTAGTTTTTCTGGGGAACAAGAAGTGACTCTGAGTAGATCAACTTTGCAAATAGGGAATAGAGATGCTAATAGCAGTTTCTGTGATAATTCTAGCAATTCTCATCTTTTGGATCAATTCAAAGCCCAGAATCAAGGTAACTTCTTGAGCTAAATTAAATTTTCCTGAGATAATTTTAGAAGTCTAGAAATTTCTAGACATTTTTAGCCCTAGAAAGTGCTCATGTGTTTTGTTAGACCCATCAGTGATCAATATCCCAGCCTGGTGATGTGAAATACTGTCTTTGGGATAATGAGAAAAGATATCACCATTTGGAAAGGTACCTTTATTTGTACTATAAAGCTGGTGCTGTGAAGACTTGAAAAGTAGGGTGAGTGGCTTTGACTTTACAGAGTGGGGCAAGTAGGTGGGTTACAGTTGACACTCCCCACAGCTCTCCCCTGGCTCCTTTTGTGGCCCATGAAACAAGCCAGTTTTGGGCAGAGGTGTGGCATGTGTCTGTAGGAGAGCTTTGCTGTGTGCTGCCAGGTTGTGTGTATGGGAGAAACCTGTAACCTTGGCTGCTGCTGACAGCCAAGGGTGCCAGGTGGTGTTTTGGAATCTAGTCTGCAGACTAGATGATAATTTCCAGTGCTATGGTAGATTGAAAATCACCATCTGTGTGCACTGGTGAGACCTGTCACATGGCCAGTGCCATTGGAACCAATATTGTGTATATGTGGGGAAAAAAATGAAAAAAAACATTGTTAATTTTGGCAATGAGGAGGTTCACACTGTCTTGCTCTTTACTGGAGGACAAGCTACTAGAGAATGTGGGAGGGTCACTGCTTAGCACTCATTTGCATTGATATGGGCACAAAAAATGTATTAGTTTGTGGGTGTATAAAACCAAGTGGTAATTTTAGTGCAGGCTGTTATATGTGGTACACTTTTTGCAGTCTTGATAAGATACTATTCACTTTTTTTTTTTTTTTTAATACTTTTACATCTTTTTTTTTTTTTTTTAACAAATGTGTTTTTTAATTTTTTTTTTTAATTAATTAATTTATTTATGGCTGTGTTGGGTCTTCGTTTCTGTGTGAGGGCTTTCTCTAGTTGTGGCAAGCGGGGTCCACTCTTCATCGCCGTGCGTGGGCCTCTCATTATCGTTGCCTCTCTTCTCTGTGGAGCACAGGCTCCAGACGCGCAGGCTCAGTAATTGTGGCTCACGGGCCCAGTTGCTCCGCGGCATGCGGGATCCCCCCAGACCAGGGCTCGAATCCGTGTCCCCTGCATTCGCAGGCAGATTCTCAACCACTGCGCCACCAGGGAAGCCCTATTCACGATTTTAGAAAAACATTTCTGCCCCCCCCCCAAGTTTCTCTGTGAAAACTTATGAAAATTTGTTTCTCCTGCTTTCTGTAGGGTTTTTGAATACAAATAACAATAAAGATTAAACATTGAAATTAAATCCAATTAAGGTAGCTTCTTTGTTTAATGTGAATTGATTTATGTTTGACTCACCAAAGATTTCAGAGAAGAGTAACATTGATACATTCTGAGTTTAGTTGTAAATGTCTTTGTGAAAAATGTATGTTAATTGAAGTGTGGGTTTTGTTTGTGATTTAAGAGCTAAGGAGCAAGATTAGTGAGTTGGAACTACGTCTGCAAGGACAAGAAAGAGAAATGAAAGGCCAAGGGAACAAGCTTCAAGAACTCCAACTCCAAGTGGAGAAAGCAAAAGCGGAATTAAACGAAAAAGAGAAAGTTTTGAACAAAAGCAGGGATGAACTGGTGAGAACAACTGCACAGTATGACCAGGCATCAACCAAGGTACTTGACTTTTCATGAGTTATTGATAAAGCTCCATTTTTTTCATATCATTCTTTGGAAAGAGTACTCTGCACTTAGCCTTGTGAAATAAATATTAGTAATGAACCTTATTATATACTAGGCGGTATTGATGCAGTTGAACAGTAAGTTCTTTTAGAGTTGGGTAGATCTGGGGTCAAATCCGGACTGCACATTTTCTCAGCCAAGGGACCTGGGCAAGTCACTGATCTCTTTTATATCTCAGAGGGTGGTGAAGAATAAAGATAATGTATGTACAGTGCCTGGCAGGTGCCTAATATATAAAGGAGGCCTTAAAGTCATGGAGCTTTAAAAGGTTTAGGACATACGATAGAATTGAATAGACCTACTCCTGGGATCCAGTGTATACACTCCTACCATTTAATCTAAGGCTCTAATTAAGGCCAAACTTCATAGGCTGTTATTTGGGGGTTGTCTTTGTTGTTGTTGTTGCTTTGCCCCCAACCTACCTCTCTAGTCTTTTCTTCTCTTTTTTCTATTATTCATTCATTCACTGACTCATTTGACAAATATTTATTGACCTTCTACTGTATGTCAGCCACTGTTCTAGACCTGGGGATGCAGCAGTGAGTAAATAGACAAAAAGAATGGCCCTTGTGGAGCTTCTTCATAATGGGGGACGTAACGTAGATGTACCAGTCACGTAGATAGTGTGCTATATGGAGAAAAGTGTAGAGCAAAACGAATTATCTTCTAGGACCAACTGCAGTTATTTGGTGTTTCTTGAACCTAATTGGTGTCTGGGTCAGTGTTCTGCTCACATTTGCCTTTCTGCTTGGCATACCCGCCTCTTGGAATACTCTTGACATGCTCCCCATCCCGTGAGCTCCTTCTCTCATTTCTTTTTTTTTTTTTTTTTTTTTTTTTTTGCGGTATGCGGGCCTCTCACTGTTGTGGCCTCTCCCGTTGCGGAGCACAGGCTCCAGACGCACAGGCTCAGCGGCCATGGCTCACGGGCCCAGCCGCTCCGCGGCATGTGGGATCTTCCCGGACCGGGGCACGAACCCGTGTCCCCTGCATCGGCAGGCAGACTCTCAACCACTGCGCCACCAGGGAAGCCCCTTTCTCTCATTTCTTAGTGCGGTGAGGTCTTTTCTCCTGGCTTCCATCCCCATTATGACCCTTTTATTGTCGTTATTTATGTTCTAGCTCTTGTAGTTCCCACACTTGGCTAATTGTCAGAATCACTGAGAACCTTGCAGAATTAATCTTCTTAGACTCATGTCTGAAGTGGGCCTATGGAATTTACCTTTAATAAAATCTCTAGGTAAAAACCACTGTATCTTCTATTTGCTTCCTGGGAACAGGCTCTTTCTTTTTTTTTCAAATTAATCCTTTTTATTTTAAGATAATTATAGATTCGTGTAGTTATATAAAACAATAGCTTGTTAATGTAATGGGTTACAATGATTGCTTTTCAGATATTTGAATGTCTTTCATCCTTGGAATAGACCATACTTGGTCTTGGTGTATAATTCATTTTATATGTTTCTGACTTTTATTTGCTAATAACTTGTTAAGGATTCTTGTGTCTATATTTGTGAGGGATGTTGTTCAGCTGTTTTCTCTTTTTGTACTGTCTTTGTCTGGTATTTGTATCAGAGGTAATGTACTAGCTTCATAAAATGCATTGGGAAGCATTCCCTTCTCTTCTCGGAAGAGATTGTGCAGAATTGGTGTTATTTCATCTTTATACATTTGGTAGAATTCTCCATGAAACTATCTGGGCCTGGAGATTTCTTTTTTGGGAGATATAAAATTATAAATTCAATTTTTAAAATAGTTACACAGCTATTAAAATTATTTATTTCACACTTGATGAGTTGGGTTAGTTTGTGATTTTAGAGGAAGTTTCATCTAAATTGTCAAACTTGTGCATGTGGAGTTCATAGTATTTCCTTATTCTTTTGATGTCTGTAGGTCAGGTTTATTCCCTGTTCATTTCTGATATTTGTCTTCTCTATTTTTCTCTTTGTCAGTACTGCTAGGAATTTGACAGTTTTGTTGCTCTTTTATTGATCTTACCAAAGAGCCAGCTCTTTAATTCATTGATTTTTCTCTATTTCCTATTTTCAATTTCATTGATTTAAAAATTTTTTTTCCTCTCTGTTATTTCCTTCTGCTTGCTTTAGGTTGATTTTGCTCTTCTTTTTCTAGGTTGTTGAGGTGGGGAGCTTAGCTTACTGACTTGAGACTTCTTCTTTTCTAATGCAGACATTTAATGCTATAAATTTCCCTCTCAGTACTGCTTTAACTGTGCTCTGCAAATTTTGATATATTGTATTTTTTAAAATAATTTTTAAAAACATTTATTTATTTATTTTTGGCTGCTGTCTTCGTTGCTGTGCACAGGCTTTCTCTAGTTGCGGGGAGCAGGGGCTACTCTTTGTTGTAGTGCGTGGGCTTCTCATTGTGGTGGCTTCTCTTGTTGCAGAGCACAGGCTCTAGGCGCATGGGCTTCACTAGTTGTGGCATGTGGGCTTAGTAGTTGTGGCTCGTGGGTTCTAGAGCACAAGCTCAGTAGTTGTGGTGCATGGGCTTAGTTGCTCCGCAGCATGTGGGATCTTCCCAGACCAGGGCTTGAACCCGTGTTCCCTGCATTGGCAGGCAGATTCTTAACCACTGCACCACCAGGGAAGTCCCTGATATATTGTATTTTAATTTTTATTCTTTAATGTACTAAAAAAAATTTTTTTTCTTGGAACTTCCTTTTTGGCACATTGATTATTCAGAAATACCTTGTTTAGTTTCCAAGTGTTTGGAGCTTTTTCTCTTTTTGTTATTGATTTCTAGTTTGATTCCACTGTGTTCAGAGAATATACTTTATGATTTCAGGTCTTTTAAATTTGTGGGAGTTTTATGGCCTAGTTTATGGTCTATCTTGGTATATGTTTCATAGGCACTTGGAAAAAAATGTATATTCTGTTGTTGGATGGAATGTTCTAAAAGTGTCATTAGCTCCTGTTGGTTAACGTTCTTTGTTGAATTCCTCTGAATCTTTGCTGATTTCTTGTCTAGTTGCTCTAGCAATTGTTGAGAGAGGGATATTGAAGTCTCCCATAATTGTTGATTTGTCTATTTCTCCTTTCTGTTCTATCAGTTTTTGCTTCACTTATTTTGCAGTTCTGTAGTTTGGTCCATACACATTTAGGATTGCTATGTCTTCTTGGTGGATTGACCATTATCATTGTGCAATAGCCCTCAGTGTCTCTGGTAATTTTTTTTATTCTGAAGTCTACTTTATCTGGTAGTAATATAGCCACTGTAGCTTTCCTTTGGTTTATGTTTCATGATGTATTTCTTTCTGTCTTTTTACTTTCAGCCTATCTATGCTATTAAATTTAAAAGTATGACCTAACTATAAATTAAAAAATAGGCCTAATGTGAGTTTTGTGTGGACAGCGTATAGTTGGGTCGTATTTTTTAATCCACTCTTTTAAAACACTATTCCCTTTTAGAAACACTATCTGTCTTTTAATTAGTATATTTAGATCACTGATATTCAATGTAATTATTGATATGTCATGGCTTAAGTCTTCCATCTTATTTTTTGTTTTTTATTTCTTTCATTTTTCATTTCTCTTTCATTTTTCCTGCCTTCCTGTAGGTTACTTGAACACTTTTTAGAATTCCCTTTTGAATTATTGATAGCGTTTCTGAGTGTATTTCTTGGTAGAGTTTTATAATGATTGTTTTAGATAATGTATATATACATACAATTTATCACAGGTTATTGGTGTTGTCATTCTATCAACGCTAATAAATTATCGAAAATTTACTTCTCTTTTTGTCCTTATACCCTCCCCCATTTATAGTATGATTTCCTTCAGTGTTTTCTCTACATACATTTAGAACCATATCAGACAGTGTTATAATTTTTGCTTCACTTGTCAAACATAATTTAGAAAACTGAAGAAGAGATGGAAAGCCTATTGTATATATGTTTATTGTTCATTAACTTATTGTTCCTTCCTTCATGATTCCTTCCATATTTCCTTCTTTCATTATTTCCTTTCTGTTTAGAGAACATCCTTTAACCATTCTTTTAGAGTAGTTACAAATCCTCTAAATTTTCTTTTGTCTGGGAATGTTTTGATTTCCTCTTCATTCCTGGAAGATATTTCTGCAGGGTATAGGATTCTAAAGGTTAACAGTTTTTTTCTTTCAGCACTGTCTTATTTTTCCTTGGGCTCCAAAGTCTCTTGTTAATCTTCTTTCTTCTCTTTTTTCAGAGCTTTTTTATGTTTGTTTTAATGTAATGTGCAAGGTTTTGGATTATTCTTGGTGGGAGGTAGAGGGAAATGTTCATCTCTTCCATCTACCTGGAAGTGGTAGTCCAGGTTCATTTTTAGAATTCTTCTAGTGCAGTGCTTTGCACCGAGAAATTCTTGGTAACTGTGGCTTAGATGTATGAAGGAACATGATTTCCCTTGATCCATATATTTATTCTCTTTGTGCAGTCTGGGTTTGTAATTTGGTTTTCTAAGTTAGAAAGACTTGGATTCAAACCCTGGCTCTACTACATCCCAATTGTGTTGCTTTGGAACTATTTAATTAACTTCTGAACTTCAGTGTCCTAATCAATAAAATGGTGTTAATAATAATGCCTTTGTCATAGGATTGCTGTAAAGTTTGTGATAATTTTTTAAAAATATTTATTTATTTATTTTCCTTGTTTTTTCTGGCTGCATCGGATGTTAGTTGCAGCACACGGGGTCTTTGTTGAGGCATGTGGGATCTTTTCGTTACGGCGTGTGGTCTGCTCGGGTTTCTCTCTCGTTGTGGTGCACAGGCTTCTCTCTAGTTGTGTGCGGGTTTTCTCTCTCTAGTTGTGGCACGTGGGCTCTCTCTTTGAGGTACGCAAGCTCAATAGTTGTGGCACGTGGGCTTAGTTGCCCCATGGCATGTGGGATCTTAGTTCCCTGACCAGGGATTGAACCCGCGTCCCCTGTGTTGGAAGGCAGATTCTTTACCACTGGACTACCAGGGAAGTACCTGTGATAATTTTTATAAAGGTTTTGGCATATAGTGCCTGGCACATGGTGAACTTATAATAATAATTGTTATTATTATATCAATAAAGTTCCTTGTCAGTGAAGCTCATTTTCAGTTGCATTTCTGCCAAGTCACGCCTTCTCATATAAGAGAATTATACTTATCCTTTTACATTTTGTCTTGTTGGTTTTGGTGTGACAAGGTCACCAAATGCTTGTACTGACTAGCATATTTGATGAAGTCTCTTCTTACCAGATCATGAATTAGAATTTTTGACTAGGACAGTGCTGAGAATATAGCTCTGGCTTTCCTTCTGTTGGAGACGCCTCTCCAAGTTCTTAAGACTCATTCGTTCAATGCTTTTTGTATTCCATTTTTTTCCTGTAAATTACAAACACACCTAACTGAAAATTCAGTCCACCTTTCTCCATCTTGTCTCTAAAGATAATATGACCTTGTCCAATATGTTGCTGAAATCAGATTATGCTTTGTTTATGCTATTCCCTGATGTACCATTAGAACTACCTATTAAATAAAATGGAGCTAATTTAGCCAAAATCAATACCATGTGCTTTAGTGAACATACGCTGTTTCTCGTATGCTTGTTTTCCAAGTATTTACAAACCGTGTGGGATGCAAGGTTTGAACTCATGTAGAAACAGAGTGCTGGGGCTGGCAGCAAAGCTAGACTTCAGCACCCGTATTTTACAGCTAAAAGCTCATTGGCCCAGAGCACTGAGTCTCCAGGGTCATATGCTGTATATTTTTAAAGGACTTGAGCTCTGGACCCGTTTTTAGAGTATTATGGAGCATTCATGACACCTAGTGGCCAGGTACTTGCACATGGATTGTGCATCATAAATATCAGCATAAAAAATAATCTAAATAAAATATAAATTACTCTTAAAGGCTCTTTTTTAAGCTACTGTTTCTAATAAGAAAGAATTGATTGATCCTGAGATCCTATAGTGGAATATGTTGCAGTTTGACGGAGTGCCAGCAGAGGGTGCCAAGGGTTCATTCATCTACTCTGCCATGCATTTTTTTTTCCCCCTGAAAATTGTCAGAATTTTATTTTTATTTTTTATATTTATTTATTTATTTGGTTGTGATGGGTCTTAGTTGTGGCAGGTGGGCTCCTTAGTTGTGGCTCAGGGGCTCCTTAGTTGTGGCTTACCGACTCCTTAGTTGTGGCATGTGAACTCTTAGTTGCGGCATGCATGTGGGATCTAGTTCCCTGACCAGAGATTGAACCTGGGCACCCTGCATTGGGACCGCAGAGTCTTAACCACTGTGCCACTGGGGAAGTCCCTGTCAAAATTTTAGACCATCATTTAGGCAACGATTTTTGTCTGAGTTGTTTACTGCTATATCCCCAGTGCCTAGCATGGTGCTAGACATATTTGTTGAGTTCATATTTATTATTATTAGAAATAATTTCTTTCATACTTTTCCTTAGGGATTTAAAAATTCAAGAACAATAAGGTTAATGACAAAGGTGTCTTAATGTTCAAAGCAGTGGATTAATTTGAACAACTGCTCAATATTTTACTTTTTGAATCCGGTATTTTAAAGTTATGATATTTGCAAAATCAGACCAGCTTTATCTTTTCATCTTTGGTTAGTTAATAGTTGGTGTCTGGTCTTCCAGGAAAGTCTTACATAATGTTTTCTTTTCTTCTGAATTCTCTGTTAAATTTCTAATAGTTCTAATAGTTCTAAATCGGACTATAATGAGTCTCAGAGAAATACATTAGTGGAGAGATTTGCCAAATTGGGGCACATTTCTTTTGGAACAGGAATTCTCCCCCACTAATGTGAGTTGTTCTTATTCTTTCCTGGGAAGTTAGAGTTGCTTTGTAAGGCAGTTCAAGGATTTGAACACCACAGGGAAGCATCAGAGGAATGGGTTTTAACACTTGAAGATTTAATTTTAGAAGAGCATCCTAAATTTTGATGTAGTTCATGTTTTAAAAATTATTTTAGAGATAACTGGCTATGCATAAAAAAGAATGAAATAATGCCATTTGCAGCCACATAGATGGACCTAGAGCTTATCATACTAAGCGAAGTAAGTCAGACAGTGAAAGACAAATATCACCTGATATCACTTATATGTGGAATCTAAAAAATGATACAAATGAACCTGCTTACAAAACAGAAACAGACTCACAGACATAGAAAACAAATTTATGGTTATAAAGGGGAGAGTGGGAGGAGGGATACATTGGGATTAACAGATATACACTACTATATATAAAATAGGTCAACAGTAAGGACCTACTGTAAGGCACAGGGAACTATATTCAATATCTTGTAATAACCTATAATGAAAAAGAATCTGAAAAAGAACATATGTGTGTGTGTAACCAAATCATTTTGCTGTACACCTGAAACTAACACAACATTGTAAATCAACTATACTTCAATTAAAAAGAAAAGATAACTGGCTATGTAAAAAGGCAAATGCATGTTCTTCGTGTTGCCTTTGGCAGCTTGGTTAAAACCCATTGTGATATTCTTTGGAGTGCTGTGAACCTCCAGACATTTAAAATGGCATAGTGGGAGCGTTGTGGAAAGATGCATATTAATATTTAAGTTTCCCACAAAATCTGTTGTCCTTGAGAAACACTATCATATGAGGATAATGGGTACCCTCTGGTTATTTTATAGCCTCTAAATTATGCAGGTCAACATCACTGCTTTTTTTTTTTTTTGCGGTACGCGGGCCTCTCACTGTTGTGGCCTCTCCCGGACGCGCAGGCTCAGCGGCCATGGCTCACGGGTGCAGCTGCTCCGCGGCATGTGGGATCCTCCCGGACCGGGGCACAAACCTGTGTGCCCTGTATCGGCAGGCAGACTCTCAACCACTGCGCCACCAGGGAAGCCCAACATCACCGCATTTTAACCTCTCATTCCCGTGCAACAAAACATTAGGTGAGGGCTTCCCTGGTGGCGCAGTGGTTGAGAATCTGCCTGCTAATGCAGGGAACACGGGTTCGAGCCCTGGTCTGGGAGGATGCCACATGCTGCGGAGCACCTAGGCCCGTGAGCCACAAGTACTGAGGCTGCGCGTCTGGAGCCTGTGCTCCGCAGCAAGAGAGGCCGCAATAGTGAGAGGGCCCGTGCACTGCCATGAAGAGTGGCCCCCACTTGTCACAACCAGAGAAAGCCCTCACACAGAAACGAAGACCCGACACAGCAAAAATAAATAAATTAATAAACTACCCCCAACATCTTCTAAAAAAAAAAAGCAAAAACAAAAAAACATTAGGTGAATCATTATTCAGACATGCTGGTTTCTTTTTTCATGGCACAAGTTATGAAGTATTTATTTAAATGGTCTAATGCTTTACATCCTTGCTAATATTTCCCAAATATAAATTTTATGTGTGCTAAAATAATTGTAGTGGTTTTGGTACTTGACTAATTGTTTTAAACCCAACTTTTTATGAAATAAAAATGTCAAAACACTATGTTAAACTTGAACCAGATCATGGGACTAATTTTTCTAAAATTCAAAATGTTTGCTTCTTTCCAAGAATAATTTTGTTTTGTACTGAGTGTCTTAATTTGTTGTTAGTGTATTGCTTTGGAGCAAAAACTGAAAAAATTGACTGAAGATTTGAGTTGTCAGCGTCAAAATGCAGAGAGTGCCAGATGTTCTCTGGAACAGAAAATCAAGGAAAAAGAAAAAGAGTTCCAAGAGGTAAGGTAAATGGATTCATGAGGAGTTTGTCCAGAAGGCTCTTGTCGGCATTTCCTAGTTTGATCATTTGAAAAGAGGAGTGTCTGTCATTATTTGGGATGTTCCACTAGAGGGGAAATGCTTTGTGCGGAAAAGGCGTTATATTTTCCTTCACACTTTTCCATCTTTTAGTTTTTGACTGGAGAAGGGACTTAGAATGTTCTTTTTTATCCACATTTTCTGATTTGTTTGAAATTTGACACCAAGTAGGAAAGGATTGCATTTCTTAATTTCAAACACTCTGTGTTGTAAAGGAAATTGTATTACATTCACCAGGTGTTTTTAAAGGCTGTGAGTTGGCAAATACATTAGGAAGGTAATTGATGGGGAGGGGAATGAAGTTGGCAGACAAATTAGGGCTGAAGATGCCCTTGCATAAGGCTTGGTATCAGTTTCAGGTGAGTTAGCCTTGAAATGGGTCTATAGTCTTTCAATGAGAGTGACTGGAAATGTTAACCTGGTGTCCCTGTGTGATTATCCAAGTTAATTGGTGGCATTTCCTTCCTGTCATTCTCAATGGTCAGTGGCATAAGCTATTTGACATTTTAATTTTTTTTTTTTTTTTTTTGCGGTACGCGGGCCTCTCACTGTTGTGGCCTCTCCCGTTGCGGAGCACAGGCTCCGGACGCGCAGGCTCAGCGGCCATGGCTCACGGGCATAGCCGCTCCGCGGCATGTGGGATCTTCTCGGACCGGGGCACGAACCCGTGTCCCCTGCATCGGCAGGCGGACTCTCAACCACTGCGCCACCAGGGAAGCCCTATTTGACATTTTAAACTACATTTTTGAGTGTGTTGATTTCTCAGCCGAGTTGTGACCGGCTACAGCTCAGCTCTACTCTTTTGCCCCTGGATACTTCAGAACAGAGGTGATTCATTTAAGTCGGGGATGAGGCGGGAACAGGCCAGTTTCCATGTGTTCTCCTGGCGGACTCCTTCCTCTTCCGCTCAGAGACCCGGATCTGATGCCCGGGACCCGTGCTTTGGCTGCCTATATCAATCATCAGGTAGTCGCAGACCGGCTCCCATAATCTTCTGCTCTTACAGAAGAGCATTGCCTGGGGGAAGAATGGGTCTCGCCCTAGGCTCTCCCTTGTTAACCAGCATCAGTTTGATGCATTTGTCTTTTGCTTTTTAGGAGCTCTCCCGTCAACAGCGTTCCTTCCAAACCCTGGACCAAGAGTTCACTCAGACGAAAGCCAAGCTCACCCAGGAGCTACAGCAAGCCAAGAACATGCACAACATCCTCCAGGCTGAACTGGATAAAGTAGGGTGCTAACTGATTTCTCCCTCCTCCTTAACCTCCCCACCCCCTTTTTAATACAAGTCATTTCTATACCACAGCGGACATATGATATCTTTAAAGAAAGAAAAAAAAAGCTCTATCCTCACTTTCCTTACATATCAAAGTGGAGAGCAAACTGAACCTTTCTGGGTCTGGGTTTTCTTGTTTAGAGAAGGAGGGCAGTGAGTGAGGATCTCAGATCTGAAGGTCTGTGGGCGTCTCTGATATTCCAGTGGTTCTTGGTCATGCCACCAGCTGGGAGCTATCCCAAGTATTTATGCTTCCAAATAGTCAAAGCACTGAAAATTATAATTTACTTATTTAACACTCCCTGCACAAATGATCTCATCTGCTTTTATGGCTTTCTGTGTCATCCATGTGATGATGACACCCATGTTTATATCTCCAGCCTGGATGTCTGGTCTGAATTTCAGACTTGTGGGTGTGCATCTGATATTTCCAGTCACACATGTAATAGGCATCTCACACTTGAAACATGTTATTAATGGAACTCCAACTTTTTTCAGACTTGTTCTTTGCTTAGTCTTCCTTGTCCCAGTAAATAGCAATTCCATTCTTCACATCTCTCAGGCTAAAACCTCAGTGTCATCTTCACCTCCTCTTTTCCTCTCAACACCTCAAAGTAATCCATTAAAACTCTGCTGGCTCTACCTTTATTTATTCACACACGTGTGTGTGTGCGTGTGTATTTGTGTATATCTGTGCATATGTATATTTGCATGCATGAGTATATGTGTGTATTACATGAATAGTATAAACTTTTTTGTGTGTTAGAACACAAAATCTATATAGAACAAACGTACAACAATAAATTACTATAAGGCATGCCTCTCTTGTGACCATTATATATGTCAGAGGATAGAATCTTGTTGGCTACCCCAGAAACCTTTCATGTGCCACATACCTCCCTGCTAAGAATAAACCTGATTTCTCTGTCTTTATGTTTTATACTGGATCTGACTGCTTTCACCATCTCCAGCTCTATATGTGGTCTAAGACACATCATCTCTCACCTGGGTTTCTGTACCAGCATCCTAACTGGTCTCCCGGCTTCCACCCTTCCTCTTCACAGTGTGTTTTCAATCAGCAGCCAGAGGGAGTCTTTTCATCTTTTCAAGTATAGGTCAGATCATGTCACTCCTCTGCTCAGAAGTCTGCAGTTACTCCCCATTTCTCAGAGTAAGAGTAGGGTCATTCCAAATGTATGCAGGAGCCTAGGTGGCCTTCCCACCACCTTACCCGCTCACCCCATCTCCCACTCTCCCCTTGCTTACCTGTCCACATGGCCTCCTTGCCATGGGGGGACACACCCAGCAAGTGGCAGCTTTGGGCTTTGCTCTTGGGGGTGCTCCGTCCCCAGACAGATCTGTAGGGTGTGAGCCTTCACTATCTGAAGCCTTGCTGCTCCAGTGTCACATTATGAATGACATCTTCCCGTGGTCACTACATAGACCCTTGCCCTCAGGTACTTTCTGTTTCTTTACCTTGCTTTATTTTTCTCCATGAGATCTATCACCTGACATATAATAGAGTTATTTGTTTATTTAAATATCTTCTGGGGCTTCCCTGGTGGTGCAGTGGTTAAGAATCCGCCTGCCAATACAGGGGACACGGGTTCGAGCCCTGGTCCAGGGAAGATCTCACATGCTGTGGAGCAACTAAGCCCGTGTGCCACAACTACTGAGCCTGCGCTCTAGAGCCCGCGAGCCACAACTACTGAGTCCGCATGCTACAACTACTGAAGCCTGTGCACCTAGAGCCCCGTGCTCTGCAACAAGAGAAGCCACCGCAATGAGAAGCCCACGCACTGCGACGAAGAGTAGTCCCCACTCACCGCAACTAAAAAGAAAGCCTGCACGCAGCAACGAAGACCCAATGCAGCCTAAAATAAATAAATTAATTAATTAAGAAAGATATTATCTTCCTTCCATCACTCAGATCTTTCCATGAGGACAGGATCTCGTCTGTTTAGTTTCCTGCTCTATCTGCAATGTGGAAGCACTAGATATCCAGAGCTTTATACTGTCAGAAGAAGCAATGTGGTCATTCTTTTCTTTTCTTTTTTTTTTTTTTGGCCGCGCTCTGAGGCTTGTGGGATTTTAGTTCCCCAACCAGGGATTGAACATGGGCCCTCAGCAGTGAAAGCGCAGAGTCCTAACTGCTGGACCGCCAGGGAATTCCCAATTCACACTTTCTTGATTACCACTGAGGTTATTTCTTTCAGAAGGTGATTTGCCATTTGTATCTTTTGTATAACATTTCTGTTTCTGTCCTTTGCTCTTTTTTTAAATGGGCTTGCCTCTTTGTATGTTGAATCATAGATATGCTTTATGTGTTGTATTTTGGAAATATCGTTTTTATTCTGTTGTATTTATTGCAAATGTGTTCTCCCAGTTTGTTTTCTCAATTTTTGTTATTTCTTATCTCATTTTTTAAAATTAGTTTATTACTATTTAGTTGTTTTATTTTTTTGTGGTTAATTGTTTTCCTTGTGGCTTCCTCCTCAAACCCAGCCTTTTTCATCAACATATGCTGCTGCCAAGTAATGTCACAGGTTGACATGACGGTATTTTAAGTTCAACTTCTGGGGCCTTATTAAGCTGTTATGTATAGTGGGTCTCAACCAAAATAGATGATATCAATTATTATATTCCATGACCTTTTTATTCTTTAAGAATACATAGTTATTTAAAAAGTAAAGAAACATGAAGCTTTGCTTTGTTTTCTACTTGTAGGTCACATCTGTAAAGCACCAGCTGGAAAAAAAATTGGAAGAGTTTAAGGAAAAGTTCAGTAGAACTGAACAGACCTTACAGGCGAGTCAGACCAAGGAAAATGAGCTGAGGAGAAGCAGTGAGGTAAGTGAGGGGTAGAGAAGAGTATTTGTCAACTTCTGTACAGGAGGAAGTGGGAGGGTTAAAGAATTTCTATACCATTTTCTAGTAGTTTATTATAGCTACATTTTTGTTTTTAATTTGCCAGAAGTATATATTACAGTGTTTTGTATAAAATCTATGACATAGAACATGTGTTTTTTTTTTTCACTTTCTATTCTGATATAACTTACTAATATACATCTAGCAATTATAGGAAAGCATGACTTACATTAAGACCATGTACTACTCTTGTTTTTTCTTAAGATTGTTTTAGACCACCAGTGTGGTGGAAGGATGGAAGAAAGCAAGGGATTTTCTAAATAGAAAGAAACAAAACTGGTGATGGGAGGTATAATTTAAATCCGTTTTCCAAGGGTTGGCTTTTGCATCATCAAATATTAAAAACCTTGTGCAAAGTGATAGACTTAAATATAAAATTTTTTACAGATAAAGAGTTTCTAGATTTCATATTGTTATAAAAACCTCAAGTAATTGTAAATTGTATTACTCTGGCTTCAGCAGTCAACATTAACTTTCATGTTGAGTGTGTGCAGGCATGGGTGATGGTGTCTTTGCTGGGTTTTTTTGGGTTTTTTTTGACCATGCTGCATGGTATATGGGATCTTACTTCCCCCACCAGGGATCGAACCCGCGCCTCCTGCAGTGGAAGCACGGAGTCTTAACCACTTGATCACCAGAAAATTCCCATGACGGTGTCTCTGGAGAGTCATGGTAACGATACAAAATTGTGGATGAGGTTTCCCAATGGCACGGAGTACAGGGCGTACCCTGATGTTGCTTCACCGATAGGATTTTATCTGTACTTTATTTATTTATTTATTTTTGGCTGTGTTGGGTCTTTGTTGCTGCATACAGGCCTTCTCTAGTTGTGGCAAGCGGGGGCTACTCTTCGTCGCGTTGCTCGGGCTTCTCATTGTGGTGGCTTCTCTTGTTGCGGAGCGTGGGCTCTAGGCACACGGGCTTTGGTAGTTGTGGCACACGGGCTCAGTAGTTGTGGCTCGTGGGCCCTAGAGTGCAGGCTCAGGAGTTGTGGCACACGGGCTTAGTTGTTCCGCAGCATGTGGGATCTTCCCGGACCAGGGCTCGAACCCGTGTCCCCTGCATTGGCAGGCGGATTCTCAACCACTGCGCCAACAGGGAGGTCCCCGTACTTACTTTAATTTGCTTCTCTCTGAATATATTTAGTTGCTTGGAGTTTATTTTAAAGGGCTTAATTAAGAACCATTTAGGGACAGTTAATAGACTGAAACAATATGAATAGAGTCATAAATCTACATTGTAGTTTTATGAAAAAGCACCGCAGAACATTAGAGGTTTCTTTTCCAGCAAATGTCACAGGAAAGAATTTGTTTTCACTAATCTTTTAACTATTATGCAATTACTTTTTAGATTGTACGGGTTTTTTTGTTTGTCTTTTAAGTTCTCTGTAAAGAACAGTGATTTATCCAGGTGAGGCAAGTCTAAATATATTTATCCCCTCAGCTTCAAGGAGTGTATTATGGTTATAAAATCAGAACGTCTGTCAGTAGCAAAGAAGAGGTTGTTAAAGCAGCTATAGCCTCAGAGGGATAATACTGCTGGAGAGAGGAGGCCACAGCCCCAGAAACCCGAGTGGAAGAAAACTTCATATCTGATGATGATGGTTTCATCAGCAAACGTTTTTAAATGAAAGCGTTTGTTTCAGCAAAACAAATGTTCGCCGTTTGGCCAGTGGGGACCAACCAACAGATGCTTCTGCTAACATTTCCACAGGCAGACTGGCACTGAACTCTTCCCTCTGTGAGCTTCCCTTTCAGCCAGGAACTCTCCCGCGACTCCACTGGCTGCCTGGTGGAAACATTTTGTAAAATCGATCGACTGGTTAAGAGGGTCCAAACACTTTGCAAACGGTTTGCTTGGCGAAGGCTCCATAGTGGGCTGGACATTTCTTGCAGGTGTTTCTGAAGACTCATGCATCCCTGCAGGGCCTGGTTTGTCAGCTGTGGAGCTGTCCACTATGAACTCTAGCTAAATGCCCGTCATGTTGCACTTAATATTTCATTGATTTCTGTGTCCAGTGAGGGCAGTCATTGGAGGTGTGTAGCTCAGGGCCAGGGAATTCATTTAGTATTTGTCTTTAACTTACGTTTTTGTGTGTGTGCCTTCTTTTGAGGATGATATCAAGAATTCAAAGGGTTTAGCTGGCTCTTGCAGTTTGAATTGGGATTGGAATCAGAAAAGCAATTTACCCAGTTAGACTGGTGGTATAACTTCGAGGTAAAATTTTGGTGACTTTAAAGTGAGCGAGATCTGAAATTGCATCACTTTTCTGCCACCTCCCTGCTGTGTGACCTGGGGACAGTGATTACCATTTCTGAGTCTGACTTTCCTCATCTGCATATGGGGACTAATACTAACCCTCCAGAGCTGCATTAATGATTAACTTAAATATTGTGTGTCAAATGTTTAGATCCGTGCCCAGCAAGCACATAGGGGCTCTTTGGTCTTCACAACTGTTGTAACTTTTTGATGCTACCACTGTTTGCTCTCACCCATAGGCACAGAAAGGATGGGCAAAGGAAAGGGCATTTGAGATTTTTCACATATAAAATTGCAGCCCATTCTAGTCTTATCGTGCTGGGTATCTTTCTGTATCTAATTATAAGTACAAACAAGTTTAGCACGCTTATAGGTTTTGGATGCCAAAAAAATGAGACAGTTGTACTGAAATTTTCCTTGTCCATGTTTAGCAAACTAATATGCTGCTCACAGTGAGAAATTATCAGTAGTGGAAATGTGATTTAATGGCCCAATCAAGGGTAAAGTTAGCATTTAGTATCAAAGTGAATGGAAGGTTTAGATAAGCTGCTCATCCAGCATCCAGTGCCAACCCCGTAGCATTGGGGTTAGGCAATGATATACCATCGTTTGACAGCCAAGATGAGGGAACACTTGCTTGGGGACCTTCCCGAGCGTGGGGACCTGTATTACAACAGGGTCCGCTAAGGGGCCTGGTCTGGCAGGCAAGAATGATGAGGTGGAAGGAGAAAAACACATCCTTTGCATCCATCCCTGGTCCACCATATAGACTTCGCCCAGCAGGGGACGTATTAAGCTTCATTCATGGATGGGATCATGAAATGCCACACAGTAACTGAAATTTGTTTTGTCTGGTCCTAGGAAATGATGCTTCCCTGGTTGCTCCTAAACCAAAGTTGATCTGGCTGGAATTGCTCGCTAAGCTCTAAGGCTGGCTTGTGGTTATAGGGTTTTTTGTTGTGTTTTTCCAGACTAGTGCCCAACTCTGCAAATCATGTGAGGTCGCAAGAGCTGCCTAGGAGAATATATCCTTGTATGCTTAACGTATCATTGGCAATGAGCCACCCAGTCAGGTCCTAAGTGGCTGTAAGCTGTGCAGAAAATGAATTGCTGATGGGTGGCAGCCTACAGCTCCATTTTCAGATGTTCATTTTCTAAATTCTGGCTTTTTAAAATTCTTGGGTTGGCCATAGCCATAGCATGATAAGCCTGCTGGGTCTCAGGATTGGCTGAACATTTCTTCATTTGAAACAAGTATTTATGGAACTACTGCCAGAATAGACAAAGACTTGTTAATCTTTTCATTGAGCTTAGTATTCATTTAAATGTCTCCAGTTATACACAGACATGGATAGAGACGAACAGACACATAAACATAAGTTGCACCCTCCCTCCTGGGGTCCCTCCCCACCTCTTCTCCTCCTTTTCACCTTCCTTTCTCCTACTGGGATGCACCCAGCTTTGCATACAGTGTCTTGTCAGCTTTCTTGTCACGCCTCTAGATGTACGTGCCATTTGATTTGATGATTTTTTTTTAGGGTAAAAACTATAAGTTGCAAAATAAAAATGCTAAGTCAACTCAGATGGTTGCATTCTAGTTACTCTCTTATGTTGAGCTCATTTAGCTGATCTTAGCATTGATCACACACATCTAGCTGCTGTTAAATTTTAGGAAGAAACACTACTGATAATGCTCCATTACCCTTGTTAAAGTACGTTAAGGTATTTTTCCTTTCACATCTGTGATCTCATTTGAGTGGTGATTATTTTGGAGCCTGAAGAGCAAACAAGCGATTATAGATTCTCTAGTTGAATGATGCTAGTTTAAGTCAGTAACATCATTGCACTTCAGTGATCATTCTTTGCAGAATTTCACAATGACTGGTATGAACGTCAGTCTTGAGATGAGTTGGAGCGGGCTTTTAGTTCTGGTTGATCTCTTAATTTGATAGCTTGTCAGTTGAGCTCATGGAAGGGAGGTAGGATCAGGACAAAGGAGACAGAAATATAACTACAACGGACTCTGTCTTATTTTGATGATGAAATGAACATATATACATGAGCACAGCAGCTGCCAGCGAGTTTTCAAGTACTTTCTACCAGCCAGATTCTCCCTCTTCTTGAATTTGGCTTTGCTACGTTGGTACCCATCTGCTGGTAGTAACCAGACTGATAATTGAAGGCAGGCTTCCAGCACTGAATTGCCAGGGCCATCTGTTTTCCAACAGTGCAGTAGGGTTTTGGAGGATGGGTCTTAATTGTTTCTTTAAGATTAAAAAATTTCCCCTACTTTTCAGCTTTTCAGAGGGATATTTTTTAAGTGTGTGTGTGTGTTTTAAAGTCGGGCTTATGAATCCCACCCCCCCCCACCACCACCAAGGATGGGAGTTGCTTGATTCTGTCAGTTTGTAATGATATATGCCAATTCCCAGTGTTCCAGAGGGTGGCATATAATATAGGTTGAAATACTTATCAGCTGTAATGTCATTGAAGGTTGAACAGCAGGTTGAGGAATATGGATAGAGGATTTATAATATTTATTATGCAAGTCATGTGGTTAATAAGAAGCATTTTTATTCAGCATGAAAATATTTCTTCATTTTAAGACTCAGAAAAATAGACAGATCTCCCTAGAAAATAGTATGGGGCTGCATATGTGTCTCTGCTACTCTATGGCACATCGATGCATGGGTCCTTCATTTAATCAGGTACCCAAAGGACCTTTTTTCACTGTGAAATCTCAGATTCCTCCACCTAGAATTAATTCTTCCATGCTCCAGCCCTCTGATTTCCCATAGGACACTTCATCTCTCTTGAGGATGTAGTGCATCTTGGTGTGTATTAAGTGATTGGTATTACATCGTCCCCCACTGGCGGGTACCTGGTCCTGGGGGCAGAGACTCTCTTAATTTGTAGCTGCATCTTTCATAATGCCCATTCCAACATCTTTACATTGCAGACTTTCTTAAAGAACATTTATTAAAGGTAATTTTACTCAAAGACATTCCCATAACAGTGAACCTTAAGATGGTTTTATAACGAAACATCAAAATTTGTCACGTGAATTTTTTGTTTCGTTAGCACCTCAGAACTTTGCAAATATATGTGTGTGTGTGTGTATATATATATATATATATATATATATATATATATATATATACTTTTTTTGTTTTGTTTGTTTGTTTGTTTGTTTTTTGCGGTACGTGGGCCTTTCACTGTTGTGGCCTCTCCCGCTGCGGAGCACAGGCTCCGGACGCGCAGGCTCAGCGGCCACGGCTCACGGGCCCAGCCGCTCCGCGGCATGTGGGATCCTCTCGGACCAGGGCATGAACCCGCGTCCCCTGCATCGGCAGGCGGACTCTCAACCACTGCGCCACTAGGGAAGCCCGCAAAGATATATTTGATCATTCAGGTGTGATGGGGACTTGGAGCATTTGTGCTTTGGGGGAGCTTGTAAATAGGCTTTTCCTTATGAACGAACACTTTCACAACCATAGGGACATCCAGAAAGTTCAAAAAATATATTTCTCGAAGTAAAAAGATTATCATCCATTTTGGATTCTGTGCTTTTGACTTCTATTTATAAAATCATTTTATTGAAGTAAAACTATGTAACTTCATTGCTCAAAGGGAAAGTGTGATTCCTCCCCTAGTGAGATACACACACAGTCCCATTAGGGACCCTCACCAAGGCAGAAGTCCTGAGTTGCTTGAGCATCTGCTTGGGTGATAACTAACTAAACCTGTGCTTTAGGAAATGAAGAGGGAAAACAGCCTCCTTAAGAGTCAGTCTGAGCAAAGGGCCAGAGAATTTTGCCACCTGGAGGAAGAACTGAAGAAGGCCAAGCAGCGTTTGAGTCAGAGCCAGAACTTTGCAGAAGAAATGAGGGGTGAGTAAATGTAGCGTTTTTGAGTTCTTTCTCTAGGCTAATGTTCCCATGAGGGAGGATGGATATCATTAGAAGCTTTGAATTTTTCCATATCTTCTCCCAGAGAGATGTCTGCAGTTGATGTGGAAAAAGTTTTTGCTTTTCCACTTTTTCGTTTCCAGAGTGATAGTTGGACTTTTTTTTTTTTATTGGAACACACTGAGTCCCCAGATGCCTGGTTTTCAGCACTTTGAAACCAGAAGGGTAAATATTTTCCACACAAAAGTAAATTGTTGGGGCTGTCTCTCGCCTCAGTGCTATTTTGTGTCTCAAGTGTGTTTGTTAGTTACATCCAGACGGCACATCTTCTCACCCATCACCATTTCCCTTATAATGGAAAATCCTATGTTAAATGCATGTTTTCCCAGCCCTTAGTGACCATTGTTTTGGGATGGCTTACTTGACTGAATGATTTTATTTCCTTATTCTCTGTATAGCCATAGAATGATGCTGTATACACCAAATGAATCCACTGTTCATTTCACATTTATGTATATATAAATGTGAATGAGTCTTTCCTTACATTTATGTTCTCCCCTGAGGTATTTGCACATCTTGGATTTCTTTTAACCTGACTTGTGGAATGGGTGTCACACTTCTCTGTGACTGTTTTCTTTTTTAAATTCCAGTCTCCCTAAGACAGCTTTCAGTTTTTCCATGGCAGGAGGTAGAAATGTCAATCTTCAGCCTTTTTTAAAGAAAACTATAGGAAAAGAAAGGGTTAGGGTGTTTTTCAGTGTTGGTCACCAGTATCATTGTTTGAGGTCCTCACACGCGAAGTGGACTGATATCCCCTGTGGCGCTATCTCTACCAGCTTTCCACGCTCAGTATGTAGACTGAGATTAGGGGGCTAAAAATAGGAATGATTTCTAGTTACATCTGAGTTTATAATACATGCTACTTTTTCATCTACTATTGAGATTCACAACTTTTATTCTTCTTCAACATACTTGGGAAGCCTTCCCATCATTGTTGAATGAAAGCAGTGTGGTTATTCTCAACTAGCAGGGGCCAGTGGGCAGAGGGGAGTTTTTAGGCAGAGGACAGGTGGTAATGGAGTTTGTGACATCTTCCTGATGATTCTCATCTTCACAGGCACCACCCTCACTGTGAGGGGCCGGGATGTGGGGGGATATTGCTTCCCAGTGATACTCACACGTAGGCCTCGAGAGTTACTAATATATAGCACCATATACTATTAAGATATATATATATATTACTTGAAGTATAGTTGATTTACATGTCAGTTTCAGGTGTACAGCACAGTGACTGTGGTTTTTGTTTTTTTTTGTTTTTTTTTTTTTTTTTGCTGTACGCGGGCCTCACTGTTGTGGCCTCTCCCGTTGTGGAGCACAGACTCCAGACACGCAAGCTCAGCGGCCATGGCTCACGGGCCCAGCTGCTCCGCGGCATGTGGGATCTTCCCGGACTGGGGCACAAACCCGCGTCCCCTGCATCCACAGGCAGACTCTCAACCATTGCGCCACCAGGGAAGCCCAATGACTGTGTTTTATACACACACACACACACACACACACACACACATATATCCCTTTTTCAGATTTTTTCCCCTTATAAGTTATTACAAAATATTGAGTATAATTCCCTGTAACACTTTATACTCTAGTACTTATGCCTGATCCTATGGATTTTTTGGCTAAAATGGCGAAGACGTTATTTACTTTTCTGAGAAATCTGGAATACTCCATAGTATTCCTGAGATATTTCCATTTTAGTGCTGCTCTTGTCACACTTTTCTCTCCTTGAATAAGTATTTCCAAAGGGCAAAAATATGCATATACATAAACACATACAAGGAAAAAGAATAAAAGAAAGTTTCATGTGCTTAGGAAAATAATCCCTTGGTATTTTATACAACAACACTTTCTTAAGCTGCTGAGAAAGGAGATAAACAAATGTACTGCCATCCTGAAAAGGACCATTTTCCATTGTCTTTATATAAGCTTAGATAATTATCAGGCAATCTGTTTTCAAGGAGGTATGCAGGCAGTAATGCCAGTTTGTACAGGACTTGAGAAGCTGTTAGTTTGTTTGGGTTTTTTTTTTTGAGAGTTTAGAATTCTTGTAGAATAAATATTTATTAAAATCATGACAACTTAAAAAATATCTTTTTTAATAGCTAAGAATACTTCTCAGGAAACCATGTTAAGAGATCTTCAAGAAAAAATCAATCAGCAAGAGAATTCCTTGACTTTAGAGAAACTGAAGCTTGCCCTGGCTGATCTGGAAAAGCAGCGAGATTGTTCTCAAGACCTTTTGAAGAAAAGGGAACATCACATTGAACAACTGAATGAAAAGTTAAGCCAAACAGAGAGAGAGTCCGAAGCTTTATTGAGTGCTTTGGAATTAAAGAAGAAAGAATATGAAGAATTGAAAGAAGAGAAAACTCTGTTTTCTCGCTGGAAAAGTGAAAATGAACAACTTTTAAATCAGATGGAATCAGAAAAGGAAAGCTTGCAGAGTAAAATTAATCACTTGGAAACCTGTCTTAAGACACAACAAATAAAAAGTCACGAATACAATGAGAGGGTAAGAACATTGGAGATGGAAAGAGAAAATCTGACTGTCGAGATCAGGAACCTTCACAATGTGATAGACAGCAAGACTGCAGAGGCAGAGACACAGAAGCAAGCTTATGGAGAACTACAACAGAAAGCCGAGTTCTCAGATCAGAAACATGAGAAGGAAATAGAAAATATGTGTTTGAAAATTTCTCAGCTTACCAGGCAAGTTGAAGATCTAGAAGATAAGCTTCAGTCACTGTCAAGTGAAATAATGGACAAAAACCAGCGTTACCAAGACTTGCACGCTGAATCTGAGAGCCTCAGGGATCTGCTAAAATCCAGAGATTCCTCTGCGGTGACAAGTGAGTCTCATCAGAGAAGTCTTTTGGCATTTGAACAGCAGTCTGCAGTGAATAATTCCTTTGCAAATATAATTGAAGAACAAGAAAGCGTGCCTTCAGAAAGGAGCGAATGCCATTTAGAAACAGACCACAGTCCTAAAAGCTCATCCATGTTACAAAACAGAGTCGTTTCTCTTGAATTTTCATTAGAGTCTCAAAAGCAGATGAACTCAGATCTGCAAAAGCAGTGTGAAGAATTGGTGCAAATCAAAGGAGAAATTGAAGAAAATCTCATGAAAGCAGAACAGATGCATCAAAGTTTTGTGGCTGAAACAAGTCAACGAATTAGTAAGTTACAAGAAGACACTTCTGTTCATCAGAATGTTGTTGTTGAAACTTTAGCTGCCTTGGAGAGCAAGGAAAGAGAGTTGCAACTTTTGAATGAAAAGTTAGAAACTGAGCAGGCAGAGATTCAAGAATTAAAAAAGAGCAACCATTTACTTCAGGAATCTCTAAAGGATCTACAACTTTTGTCTGAAACTCTGAGCTTGGAGAAAAAGGAAATGAGTTCCATCATTTCTCTTGATAAAAAGGACATTGAAGAGCTGACCCAAGAGAATGGGACTCTCAAGGAAATTAATGCAACCTTAACCCAAGAGAAGATGAACTTGCTCCAGAAAACTGAGAGTTTTTCAAACTGTATAGATGAAAGAGACAAAAGCATTTCAGAGTTATCTGACCAGTACAAACAAGAAAGACTTACTTTGCTCCAAAGATGCGAAGAAACGGGAAACGCATTTCGGGATCTTAGTGAAAAATATAAAGCAGAGCAGGAAAAGAACTCTAAATTAGAATGCTTGCTGAATGAATGCACGAGTGTTTGTGAAGATAGAAAAAATGAATTGGGACAGCTAAAGGAAACATTTGCAAGGGAACACCAAGCATTTGTATCACAATTAGCATTAGCTGAAGAAAGAAACCAGAGTTTAATACTAGAGTTGGAGACAATGCAGCAAGCCCTGAGATCTGAGGTTACAGATATCCAAAGCAATTCCAAGAGGGAGGCTGACAGCTTAAAGCAAGAAATCATGACTTTAAAGGAAGAACAAAGTAAGATGCAACAGGAAGTTAATGCCTTATTACAAGAGAAGGAGCACCTGATGGAATTAATGAAGACGAAACATGAGCATCAGCATCTAGAATTGGAACCAATTCAAGACTCTGTGAAAGTAGCAGAGAGGAAGATAAATACACGTCACGTTCAACTTCCGATGGACCTTGAAGTTAAAGATGCTTCTCTAGACAGTTATAACGCGCAACTGGCACAAGGAGAAACTAAAGTGAGAAACATGGAATTAAAACTTCAGGAGAGTGAGAAGGAGGAGTACCTACAGCACGAATTACAAACTGGAGGAGAATTAGAAACTGGAGATGTGCAACAAGGCATTCAGTCACGAGATATTAGTGGCCTTGGAAACTTTGAAATAGATCCAGAGGAAAAATACGTTTCGGTGCTTCACGAGTTATCAGCAAGTCAGCAGGACAATGCCCACCTGCAGTGCTCTCTACAGACGGCAATGAACAAGCTGGACGAGTTAGAGAAGATGTGTGAGGCATTGCAGGTGGAAAAGCTTGAACTCATATCTGAGCTGAACGACTCAAGATCAGAATGTGTCACAGCAACTAGCAAAATGGCAGAAGAGGTAGGGAAACTAGTAAATGAGGTTAAAATATTAAATGGCGAAAATGGACTTCTCCAAGGTGAGTTCGTGAAAGAAACGCCAGAAAGTGAATTTGGTGAACAGCAAGATGAGCAGACGTCTGTGTCCTTAAATCCTTTGGATGACAGTAATTCCTATGAGCACTTGACAGTGTCAAACAAAGAAGTTCGCATGCACTTTGCTGAATTACAGGAGAAATTCTCATCTTTACAGAGTGAACACAAAATTTTACACGATCAGCACTGCCAGATGAGCTCTAAGATGTCAGAGCTACAGTCCTACATTGACACGTTAAAGGCTGAAAATTCAGTCTTGTCCATGAGTCTGAGAAACTCTCAAGGTGACTTGGTAAAGGAGGTGATGCCAGGACCCGGGGAGAAGCATTTTCTGTCCTTGTCACTCTCTGGTGTGACTGACAGCCCTGGTAATGCAATAGAATCCTCTTTTTACAAAGATGTTTTAGAGCATATGGGAGAAACATCCCTTTTGAATAATTTAGACAGGACTGTTTTGGCAAACCAGTCCAGTGTAGAGAAGGTCTCTTGCAGTAGTCTGGAGGAGGAGAATCTGACTGAGAGAGAAATCCCCTCTGTCCTGCTGAGGAGCGTTGAAGAACTTGAGACCGTCTCTCAGATGTACCTGCAGTCCTTCAAGAAGCTAGAAGAGAAAATTGAAAGTCAAGGGATTACGAAAAATAAGGAAATCGAAGAACTCGAACGGTTACTAAGTTCTTCAAGGGAAGAGCTTGACTGTCTCAGGAAGCAGTATTTGTCAGAAAAGGAGCAGTGGCAGCAGAAGCTGACAAGTGTGACAGCAGAGATGGAGTCCAAGTTGGCGGCAGAAAAGAAACACACGGAACACCTTACTCTTGAGCTCGAAGTAGCGCGACTCCAGCTTCAAGGTCTGGACTTAAGCTCTCGGTCTCTGCTTGGCACCGACATAGACGATGTAAGTATGTGGGACTGACATGCTATTTCTCTAATCGAGTGCCTAGTGGGCACGCAATCAATGTTTGTTGAATTGAAATCGAAATTAAATCTAAACTAAAATATTTTTAGGGTTCAAGGACATAAGAACAGAATATACCAAAGCTTTGAAGAAATAAACCAGAACTTTAGGAAAGTGAGTCAACTTTATTTGAGGAGTAAATTTCTATCATGATTATCTTTAAACACTATTATATTGGACATTACTAAAGATGTTTTTTAAAGACTCCTGGAGAAAATCATGTTACAGTGTCAGAACATGTTCTTCAGGACGTTTGTGTGTTTTCACTCTTTGTGAGTTAATAAAGCACATTAAATATCAAATTGGAACTTAGGAATGGTAAGGTGATATGAATTTTAACCTCTTTTGCCTTTTTCAGACTTTTTAATGTTAGAGTTATAGTTGTGAACCTAAATATTGGAGTTTATTATGTATTTCTGAATACTTTTCTGACAATTTGCTTGGTACAAATTTGGATATCAAATCTCTGATTTGATATCAGTCATTCAAAGAGACATTTCTTTCTTTACAGAATATGAAATTGTTCGGTTACTTACACCTTTCTCTTTTCTAGTCTACCAGCTAAACTAGTAATGGCGTACAGACAATGAGACTCACTTAATTCCCTCCCTCTACCTCTGTAAGGTAGGGAGGGCAGGTGAGAGGTGACAGCAGTTGTAGTCAAAGTAGCAGATCCCTATTTTACAGAGAAGAGAAAGTGAGGTTCAAACATGTGATTTATCCAAGAATATAGTAAGTGCTGGATCTGTGATTAAGTCCTTGGGCTGGGAATCTGGTCATGAAACCCTACTGCCTTCTCTTATCGAAGAATATCATAAATGCTGAAGATGGAAGCCGACCATTTTATGTGGAATTTGTTAGCCTCTTATTTGATAATCCCAAAGAAAATTTCATATTTAGGTTACCTACAATATTGCTAGCAAGAAAAAAATTTTGAAATGTAACTACATCACAATTTAGATGATCACGTAACTGACCCTGAAGGGTTTGTGTTCATGATAAATACCCAGTACCTTGCCCACAGAGAACACTCACTGAATGTTTGTTTAATTGTGTTGAATATTTCGATGGAGAGAGGTGAATTTGGTGGGAAGAATGCCCTTTGAAGAGATGTGTTTAGCAGAAGCAAGTAGCCACTTTCTCAAAAATAATACTATAATTCAGCCTATTTATTCTATTTTGATTCTTCTTGAAAAATAAAGTGGCTTCTCATTATATCTTACAACTACAGGCTATTCGGGGTGGAGACGATAGCTGTGAAATAAGAGAATTGGAAGACTATACTTCAGAAACTAAAGAGAGGACACCAAAGCATGAGATTCATCAGATTTGTGAAAAAGATGTTCAGCAGGACCTCAGTCTAGAGATGGAGAAAATAACTGAGACCAGTGCAATCAAACTTATAGGAGAGTGGTCCAGGGAGCAGTCCCCAGAAACCAGTCATAGGACCCCAGTGGAAGACACAACCCAGGGCTGTTCAGAATGCATTTCTGAATTGTCACTTTCTGGTCCTGATGCTTCGGTACCTATGGATTTTCTGGAGAATCAGGTAACCATTCAGACTCTCCAACTGCAGGTAAAAGAGACATCAAATGAGAATTTGAGATTACTTCATGGCATAAAGGAACGTGACCAAAAAGTTGAAAGCTTGCTAAACGAAATCAAAGAGTTAGACTCAAAACTCAATTTACAGGAAGTACAACTAACTACCAAGATTGAAGCATGTATAGAATTGGAAAAAATTGTTGAGGAACTTAAGAAAGAAAAGTCAGATTTCAGTGAAAAATTGGAATCCTTTTCTCGTGATAACCAGAGAGTAGAAAGTTCGAGAGGCCTCACTTCTAACTTAGAAATGGGCACAGATAAATTGTCACATGAAGGTATTGAAGATGAGGTAGCCGAGGTGGCTGACAACTGGAGAGAGAGATGTCTCAGTGTGGAAAATGAGCTGCAGAGGATGAAAGCTGAGAGAGGAAGCACAGAGCATCACGCCCTCTCTGCGGAAGCCAACTTAGAGGTAGTTCAAACAGAGAAGCTGTTTTTAGAAAAAGACAATGAAAATAACCAGAAAGTTATAAACTGTCTTGAGGAAGAACTCTTGGTGGTCACAAGTGAGAGAGACCAGCTTCGTGGAGAATTAGATACTTTGTCAAAAGAAAATCAAGAGCTGGATCAGAGGTCTGAAAAGATGAAGGAGAAAATACAAGAGCTCGAATCTCATCAAGATGAGTATCTACATCTCCAAGAGCAGCTGCAGAGTTTGGAAAAGGACTCTCAGGCACTGTCTTTGGTAAGAAGTGAGCTGGAAAACCAAATCAGACAACTGAATAAAGAGACAGAATCACTCGTAAGGGAATCCGAGAGCCTGCAGACCAAACTGAGTGAATTGGAGCATGAAAAGCTGACCGTCACCGAGGCCTTGGAGGCTGCACTGATGGAGAAAGGCGAGGTCGCGGTGAGGCTGAGCTCAACGCAGGAGGAAGTGCACCAGCTGAGAAAAGGCATTGAGAAACTTAGGGTCCGCATTGAGGCTGATGAAAAGAAGCAGCTCCACATCTCAGAGAAACTGAAAGAAAGCGAGCGTAGGAACGACTCGCTTCAGGATAAAGTTGAGACCCTTGAAAGGGAATTGCATATGGCAGAAGAAAACCAAGAGCTGGTGATTCTGGATGCTGAGAATTCCAAAGCAGAGGTGGAGACCCTAAAAACACAAATGGAATTGATGACTGAAAGCCTGAAAGCTTTAGATTTAGACCTTGTCACCATACGGTCCGAAAAAGAAAATCTGGTGAAACAACTACAAGAAAAACAAGGTCAGGTGTCTGAATTACACACGTTACTCTCTTCATTGAAAAATGTATTAGAAGAAAAGGAGCGAGAGAAAATACAGATGAAAGAAGAATCTAAAGCTGTGGTGGAGATACTGCAAACACAATTGAAAGAGCTAAGTGAGGAAGTAGCAGCCTTGTGTGATGACCAGGAGACCTGGAAGGCGGAAGAACAGAGTCTGGACTCCCCAGTGCAGGAAGTACATCAGCTGAGAAATAACATTGGAAAGCTGAAAGTCCACCTAGATACTAATGAAAGGAAGCAGCTCCATATCTCAGAAAAACTGAAGGAAAGTGAGCATCAGGCAGCTTTGCTTAAGGATACAGTTGAGAACCTTGAAAGAGAACTAGAGGTATCAGGAAAAAACCAAGAGCATGTGATTCTTGAGGCTGAGAAGTCCAAAGCAGAGGTAGAGACCCTGAAAGCAAAAATAGAGGCGATGGCCCCAAATCTGAGAGCTTTGGAGTTAGATCTTGTCAATACAAGGTCAGAAAAAGAAGATCTGACGAAAGAATTACAAAAAGAGCAAGGTCGAGTGTCTGAATTAGAAACATTAAACTCTTCATTTGAAAATCTATTGCAAGAAAAAGAGCAAGAAAAAGAACAGATGAAAGAAGAATCTAAAGCTGTGGTGGAGATACTGCAGACACAATTGAAAGAGCTAAGTGAGAAAGTAGCAGCCTTGTGTGATGACCAGGAGACCTGGAAGGTAGAAGAACAGAGCCTGAGTAGTCAGGTAGATTCCCTTGAACATGAGAAGGCTCAACTGCTACAGGGCCTTGACGAGGCCAAAAGTAATTACATGCTTTTGCAGTCTTCTGTGAATGGCCTCATTCAAGAAGTAGAAGATGGCAAACAGAAACTAGAGAAAAAGGATGAAGAAATCAGGATACTAAAAAATCATATTCAAGACCAAGAGCAGCTGGTCTCTAAACTGTCCCAGATGGAAGGAGAACAGCAACTTTGGGAGGAGCAAAGAACAAAACTGGAAAATCTGATGGTGGAATTGGAGCAGAAGACCCAGGTGCTGCAATCCAAAAATGACACTTTGCAAGACACCTTAGAAGCTCTGCAGAATTCTTCCAAGGATCTGGAGAAAGAGCTTCAATTGACAAAAATGGAAAAACTGTCCTTTGTTGAAAAAGTAAGTGGCTTTATCTCTGTACATTTGAATGTGTTGTCATGCGGGAGGGTCAACCACTGTGTGAATTCTCTTTCCTTCTGGACAGCTTTTGCAGTATTGGACCAAACTTTGTAAAGGCTTTTGGGGTCTTGAATTGTGGGGACATTGAGTTGGCTCCAGCAGTGGTGACCCTTTGCTTTGGCACACACTTCCATGGGGCACCGGTACGGATTGGCATGGTTTTCACTGTGGCACCTGGACAGGGCAGAAGCTTTTGGGTTGTGCATGGTTCCTTTCTCACAGTACATCAGAATAGTAGCCCCCATACCCATACCCAGTTGAGAACCACTGCTGTAGAGAGTATAACAGATATCAGTTCGAATCAGTAGGGATCCCCTTTGCTGCTGCCCTGCCTTTTTTTTTGCCTTTAGGAGAAAGAACTATTAAAGATACTGATACAATTGTAACTGATAGAACCCTCGTGGCTCCCGGGGCATGTCCTGGGGATTTTGTGATTTCAGCCCCTCTTTTGTACCTTCTCTTCGGGCAGTCTCCTGTTCTGTTAGCTGATGTTTAAAGGGGAAAATCTGCCATCTGGAAGCTCAAATATTAAAGAAAAATTACGTTTTTGCCCTATACTTACTGACCTAGGAAAGTGATTCCTTCAAATTAAGTTTTTACTGGACAAATATTAAGAGACTGTCCAGAAAATACAATCAATCATACCTCTGTATTTTCCAAGAATTTCAAGTTTTTGTATGGCAGTTATGGGTGGAGACAGACAAACTATACCAGGCTGTTTCAATCTGATATAGGGACGAATGTAAACAATACTGCTTTAACTGGTTTTAATGAATCATATTCATGTTTCTTGCATTTTAGCATGGCATTGGAGAATTAGCAAGAGATCCAAGAGCTGATAGATGAAGTCACTGCCTCATACAATCTCTGATATTTAAGTTTAATTCAAATCTTTACTTCTATGAAGGATTTTAAGACTTGGTAATATTATCTTTCTTTGTCATTCCTTTCCTTATTGTTTTCTTTTATTAAATCTTGCAGAGAAGAAAAGGTAAGCTTACCAGTAGGTTTTGAGAATATTAGTTGAGTGGATTAGTAAAGGGAGAACTAGCTGGGTTTTATTTTATTATTGGAGGCTAAAGCGAATGTCGTGAATATGCCATATAAGAGTGATTAATTTGATCAAACAGACAACCATAAGCAGATCCTAACGAAGAGGAAATTTCAGGTAAACACAATGACTGTGAAGGAAACTGAGCTGCAGAAGGAAATGCTTGCGATGGTACAGAAAACGACGGAGCTGAAAGAAGAATTTAGTAGGGAGAAAAACAGGCTAACTGAAGATTTAAAATTAGTGTCGGAAGAAATGAAGAGCGGAAAAGTAAGTTTCTCTGTGACAGATTCATTACACTCTGATAATTCTTGTGTGCTCTCTCCTTGTTTGTTTTTGTTAAGACCTTCTGTAATGTACTAAACTTTTTTTTTAGCTTTTGAAAAGAGTAACCCAAGCTCATGTCACCATCAGACCTGCAGTAATTTTCGCCATCCAGCACTGTCATGAGCCCGGAAGGAGTCAGGCGAGGCCCCTGAACACATGAAAATACCTGTCATGGAGCCCAAATATTTTTTTCATAGAAGATGACCCTTGTAACTACATTAATGCATACCAGAAATGGATTTCATGCTGCTTTCAGTAGGCTGTTGTCCTAGCCTGCCACAGATTACAAGCCAGAACTTGCTAGAGACAAATGCACTGATCTTGCAAAGAACTAACAAAGTAACAGAAAGAAAGTCATAGTAAGATGTAAAGTTGGAGCAGTCTTGGGGTGCTACTTTAGGGCAGGTTGTGGCAGAACTATAGCGTTTGGGCTGCCACTCCCACTGCTGGTCCCCTAATACACATTGCTGATTCATGCGCTTTCTCCTGAATCTCTTTAACACCAAGTCTTAGGTAGCAGCTACCATGCATGCAAATGGTAAACACTCCTATATTCATGTAGTCCTTGTGCAACTTCATCCCTAAGTAATTCTCAGAAAAGGACAGCAAAATATAATTGTGATTATGACCCAGAGTAATCACAAAAAGTTGAAACGATAATTGTAATGGCCTGTATAAGGAGTTGGGGAAGTTAGTGCTTTTCTTTAAATGTGGTATTTAATCTAATGAACATTGAAAAGCTTTGGCATTTAATCTCAAGAATTGGCTCATGGAATTTTCCGGCAATGCTGTGTGGAAGGAGTTCCTATGGATGATATTTGAGTCCTGCATCTGCTAAAATCTCCTTTGGTACTGAGCAGCTTGGGAGTATCTCAAGTATATTGTTATTTGTCTTTCATTTATAGGCTCTACTAAAAAGGAAAGCTAGGTGTTCAGCCTCAAGGCCATACATATGAGTTTGTTGGTCTGCAATGGCTTTATTCATTCTATAAACACGGCTAGGGTCAGAGGATAGAATAGAGGGTGATAGCTGTCCTGTGGTTCTTCCTGCACCCATAGAACTTACCATCTTGACATACAATAAATCATTAAATAGGAAATATATCAAATAATCATAAACTGTTAAGTGCTATAAAGGAAACAAGATTCTTCACTGCAGAATATTTGGGAAGTGGAGTGTGGGGTAAGGAAGAACCTAATTTAGATGGCGTGGTCAGAGAATGTCACGTGCAAGGCAAGGCGTCAGCCACGTGGAGAACAGGGCAGACGAAGAAGCCTTCTAGGTCTAGAGAGCAGAGTGGTAGAATCTCTGAAATTAGAAAAATCTTTGTACATTTTAGAAATGGAAAGGAAGCCATTGTGTCTGGAGTCAGATGGAAAATAATAGGAAAGAAGGTTGGAGCGGTAGGAAGCCTTGGTAAAGAACTAGAGTAGAATCTAAAGTGACACCAAATACATGAGGTTGGAGATTGAAGGAAACGTTTAGGGTGGATACATGAATTGGGCTAGTTCAGAATATAGGTAGTGTTTAAAAAATTATGGGAATGGTAGAAAACATAGATGGAGAAGAGAAGATGGCTCAGGGCCTAGCCCAGATGCCCTCCAGCATGTAGGGTGAGGAAGAACCAGCAAAGAAACTGAGAAGACAAGATGAGGCAAACCAGGAGAGTGTCATGTTCTAGAAGCCACACATGGAGGCTGTCTCAAGACCGAAGGAGTGATCAGCGGCAGCACATTCTACCTGGAGGTCGAATGAGATGAGGGCTGAGGAGTGCTCCTGGGATTTGCAACATGGAGCTTAACGATGCCGTGAAAAGCCATTTCAGGAGGAGCTGGGATGAAAGCAGGTTGGAGTGGGTTGAGGGTGAACGGTTGCTGAGGAAGTGGACACAGCATGTATATAAACACGTATAGAAACAGCTATTTGGGGTCAGGTACGGAGAAGCCAGATACCTCTAGGGCTGCAGTTTTGTTTTGTTTTGTTTTGTTTGCGGTACACGGGCCTCTCACTGTTGTGGCTTCTCCCGTTGCGGAGCACAGGCTCCGGACGCGCAGGCTCAGCGGCCATGGCTCACGGGCGCAGCCGCTCCGCGGCATGTGGGATCCTCCCGGACCGGGGCACAAACCCGTGTCCCCTGCATCGGCAGGCGGACTCTCAACCACTGCGCCACCAGGGAAGCCCTAGGGCTGCAGTTTTGATAGTCCTGCACAGTGAAGGGAGAGAAGGGCAGAAGAGTGGGGGGCCTTTGGAGGGAAATTCTTAAACTGATAGAAGATGGAATCTAAGCTGGCCAAGGAAGAAAACGTAAGTCTGGAGGGGCTTGAGTGTGAAGGTGGTGGTGATGCTGCTAATGAGGTCAAGAAATTACTGCACTAGAAGTACTTAAATAAGTGAGCCTGGGAGCCTAGGAGGGTTTGGTCCAGAGTGTTTTAGTAGCGAAGTCCAGGTTTCAGAGACTCTGTGTTCCCCGTGGATGTAACCTTGGGCTGGAGCAAAGGAAATTGCCACTGGAGGTGAAATCACCATTTAAAGTGAATACAGTCATCCCTTGGTATCCACGGGGCATTGGTTCCAGGCCCTCCCCAGATTCCAAAATCCGCAGATGCTCAAATCCCTTATATAAAATGGCATAGTGTTTGCATATCACCTGCACACATCCTCCTGTATACTTTAAGTCATCTCTACATTACTTAAAATACCTAATACTACCTAAATAGTTGTAAATACAATGTTAATGCTGTGTAAAAAGTCGCTGGTACACAGCAAACTCAAGTTTGGCTTTTTAGAAATTTCTGGAATTTGTGTTTTGGAATATTTTTGTTCTGTAGTTGGTTGAATCAGTGAATGTGAAATCTGGGGAAACAGAGTGTTGACTGCACATTGCTAAGGATTTATAGCACTAATTCTATATAGATTGTCTTGTCTGTAAACTATTACAGGCAAGACGGTATTCAGTATTTTCTAGATATAGATATATATATCCAGTACTCAGTATTCAGTATTTTCTAGATATTGATATATATATCCAGGCTCTTAATTATCTTCCCATGATTTTATTATTTTTCTCATTAGGGTCAGCTGAAGGAGCTCATTCTAGAAAACGGTGAACTGAAGAAGAGTTTGGATTGTGTACACAAAGACCAGATGGAAAAGCAAGGGAAGATGAGAGAAGAAATAGCTGAATATCAGCTACGGCTTCAGGAAGCTGAAAAGAAACACCAGGCTTTGCTTCTGGATATAAACAAACAGGTAAAAATGTGTGGTCTGGTGACTGGGGGAACTGGAGAGAGTGTGTTGACCATGGTGATGAGGCATTTTTTCCAAGAAGGTCAGTGTTCTGCATTATTATTATGATGTATAATCCTATGAACATCCCATCCTATTAAGTTCCCTATCTTTCCACCAGTTACTTGTCTTATTTTATGACTTGAGTTTTTTAAAAATACATTTACGTCTTGGAGTAGAATAGTAAGGGAGTTGCAAAGACCATTTGAAATGGTCCCCGGATCAGCAGTTTTCTTTTTTGTTTGTTTTCTTTACAATATTTTCACCTGAGCCTCCTGGCTAAAGTAACATTTTTCTGCCCTAGTATGAAATGGAAATCCAGACATATCGAGAGAAATTAACTTCTAAGGAAGAATGTCTCAGCTCCCAGAAGGTGGAGATAGACCTCTTAAAGTCCAGTAAAGAAGAACTCAATAATTCTCTGAAAGTGACCACTGAGATTTTAGAAGAATTGAAGAAAACCAAGGTATGTTCACTTATCATTACTTCATGACTTAGAACGGTTCATACGTCTAACAGTGGTTTTAACAGTATGAAATTAAGTGCTTTCATTTTAATTTTCATGAAAAAAATTTTTTGTTATCATAAATAATACCATTCATCACTTGTCTGCTGAGTTGTTTTTAAAAATTAGAGGATAGCCTGCAGTTCCATAGCTTGAATAAACTTCATTCATTGCTCGGTGAATCCTTTCAGAGTAGAGGATGTCAGAGACTTCTTGAGATGGATATGAAGAGCAAGCCAATAACAGATCAGGGCAGGCCCCTCCAGGTGTGGATAATAATAATTTGGTGGTGAAAGTCTTGCATGACTGGTCTTCAGGTTCACTGCTGTCACCAAACCCACTTTACCATGGCTTATGGGGAGATCAAGCACTTGGTCAGGTACACGTATGTGTATGTTCTCCTTTTCTTTTCCCTGCAAGGACCATAAAACTTTTTTCTTTATAAAAAAAAGAAGGTGAGCCCTCATCTCAGTATTGTGAGACTGTAGAAGGTGCTACAGCAATTCTACCTGGAGAGGGAGGCTGTTTTGATACCCACAAAATTCTTTTCATAAAACGAATACCATCCAGAATGTACAATATGAACGTGGAAAATAAATATTTTTCAGTAAAGGTCAGAAAACTAGGTATAGATTTCTTATGTTTACAGCTCTTATACAATGATCAAGGTGAAGGAAATATACCAGTAAAATACAAACTAAGTGCAAAATAACATTAATGATCAATAATGTCCTGTTGCTACAAAATGAGAGATGTTAGGTTTAATAACAAGACAGAAGTAGCTTCAGGTCTAAGTTTTAATTTACTCACTTTCTCCTTTTTTTTAATCTTCGACAGTTGTACTGTGGGGAACGTCTATTTATATATATGCCGTGTACAAAATGGTACACTGTTAGTTGAGTCTATACAAATCTTATATAATTTTAATGAAGTAGAAGTTGATAAGCATTGCTTTATTTATTTACTTATTTATTTATTTATTTTGGCTGCGCTGGGTCTTAGTTATGGCATGTGGGATCTTCGTGGCAACATGCAAGATCTTTAGGTGTGGCATGTGGACTTCTTAGTTGCGGCATGCGGGCTTCTTAGTTGTGGCATGCATGTGGAATCTAGTTCCCTGACCAGGGATCGAACCCAGGCCCCCTGCATTGGGAGCGTGGAGGGCTACCCACTGGACCACCAGGGAAGTCCCAGCATTGTTGAAATTGAATTAAATCTATCTCTAATCCAATTACTGTTGGAATCAGAAATAGAAAGTTCTGAAAGCGCAGATTTACATTGCTAATAAATTATTTCAAGGTGAAATGTGCGAAGAATGAAATCTACTTTAACATGAATGCGATGCTCAGGTTCTTCTTTTTTTTTTTTTTAATAGTTTGGTCTGCCTTTATATGTTCATGATCTCTTATCAGAAACTCTTAGAGCTAGATTGTTTTACAATTCTGCGTTTCTTAGATATTGCATAATACAATGCATATGCCACATATTACATAATGTCCCATCAGAATCTTGGGGTAATGCTTCATAATCAAATTCATATTTCTACAGCAAAATGTATGAATATTTTTCAAGGTGGGATAAATAAAGGAATAAATTCCTTCATATCTGTTCAAGTCAAGTTTTGCCTGGAAATCATTTTCAGATCTTTTTTTTTTTTGATCTTGCAGTTGTGCTTAAGGAACTGTGAACATGTTCTACTGAGAAGTGCTTGATGACATAAGTCTGCCACCATTCTATTCACTTTTTGTTTGAGCTGCTGTAAAATTTAAATTTGTATTGTAAACCATAATATCATTTGGCCTTAAATTTGTGTTGTGAGCCATTGGTAGTGTCAATTGGTGTGACGAAACAAATGCCATCTTAGGTATTGAAATTGTGCAATAGCACAGATCACAAAAGGGAACAATTCTGTCATCTAGAGTGTTTGACCTACCAAGAATAAGTGCATGGACCCTTGGCCCCTACCTCCCGGTGTGATTCCTATTGGATAAACACAGACATAGTGGGCTACTTAATAGGACATTATGTTAAGAACTGTGACTGATGCTTGCTGACACTAAGAAAGGGAGTGACAAAACCACAGTGTCTACTGGGGGGACTTAGGACACTGCGCAGAGAAGATGAATTGTTTTGAAGATATTAGTTCTTAGATTTACAGCACATGATTCTTAATTATATCTTATTATTTTTCCATATGCTTATGAAAAGCAATTCGAGGTTTTAAGTGGAATTACTTCTGTTTTGTAGATGGAAAATCTAAAATATGCAGATAAGTTGAAGAAGGAAAACGATCGTGCCCAGGGGAAAATAAAGTTGTTGATCAAATCCTGTAAACAGCTGGAAGAAGAAAAGGAGATGTTGCAGAAAGAGGTATCTCATCTTGAAGCTGCGCAAGAGAAACAGAAAGCAGGTCGGTGTTAACTGGGTACATCAGTGAACCCAGACTGTTTTCCACTAGTGAATCATACATTTACGGTGTGTCTGCATGGGAAGTGTCGTTAGTGCTCTGTTCTATGACTGCATGCTGATTTTCAGCAGTTAGCCGTTTTCAGCATTTTCCAATTTCAGAATTTTGTGCTTAGCTTGGGGTCATTAATAGGATTCAGAATGAAGCCTGCATTTTAAAAACAGAATTATTGCATCTTCTGTTCTATAAAACATACAAAAAACTGGTAGCCCTTTCTGCTAATGAGCCTTTCCAAGAAGAGTTTTTCATGTGGATGTCCATGATGTAGTTCTAATGTAAAGGAAGACTGGCATGTGAGCTGGCATTGGTAATTTATAAACAGCTGATTCTGGTTGTCCTTGGCCCATCCTGGTGGGTCAACTAAATGGAAGGGTTGGGGGCTATATTTTTGGGTATGGAGGTGAAATAAAAAAGAAATGACAACTCTTCCTGCCACTTTTCTCCACGTATGCCCCCAGAGTGGAATGCTTTTTCTGTGTGGATAGATGATGGCAAGCATAGTATAAGTGCCTCTTTTGGACCATATATAAATTGGCACGGGTGGGAGGTCAACAGTCTTGCCTCCTGAGAAGAGTACTCAGAATGGATTGGGGCTCCAGGGAGTGTCTCTAGTGGAATCAGTGCCAACCAGGCAGCTATAAGTTACTGAGACCTCTTCCCTTATAGTATCCCTCAAGCCCTTGTCCATCAGATCCTCCATTGCCTCCAAATGGTTTTCAGAACCTCTTTGGCCTTGTCTCGTCACTGGCCCTTTCCTATCTCCCAAAGCCATTACAGCAGTGACTTTATATTCTCTTTCGACTTTTACTGTTCATTCCCTTACAATAGAAAGGACGGACGGGAAAATCGGGGATGTAATAAATTAATTCATTTGATGTCATATGATAACTACAAGAAGGTTTGATGGATTGGCTGAAATATGAGTTTGAGATTTTGGTGGGTTATGTTTAAGCTATCCCAATAAGTATGTAACTCAGTAGAATATGTATGTTGATATGATCCCTCCCAAACAAGAACTATAAGAACGTATACAGATAGACCGTCTGCCACTCTTCCTAAAAATAAAAATCAAGAAGCAAGTCTAAGGTTATCTGCTTGCTGATGCCCAGTGTTAATCAGAGAAGCGTCAAGTTACAAATGATGTGTCGCTTTATTTTTGACAGGTACTGTTGTGGATGCTAATGTTGATGAATTAATGACCGAGATGAAAGAATTGAAAGAAACCCTTGAAGAAAAAACCAAGGAGGCAGACGAATACCTGGATAAATACTGTTCCCTGCTTATAAGCCATGAGAAATTAGAGAAAGCCAAAGAGATGTTAGAAACACAGGTTGCCCGTCTGAGTTCACAACAATCTAAACTTAATCTTCGAAGTTCTCCTTCGCTGAATTCAGTTGTTCCAGGACCATCCCCAGTCCCTTCTGCTACTGAAAAGAAGTTATCATCTGGCCAAAATAAAGCTTCAGGCAAGAGGCAAAGGTCCGGTGGGATTCGGGAGGATGGGGGAGAAACCACACCTTCTACACCAGAGAAATTTTCTAAAAAAAGCAGGAAAGCAGTCAAAAGTGGTATTCATCCTGCAGAGGATGCAGAAGACGCTGAGCCTGAGCCAGAGGGACTTCCAGAAGTTGTAAAGAAAGGTACTCATAATTCAAAAAGTATTTGTGTTCTTTTGAAAGTGCTCATAAAAATTCACATACAAAAAGACAGAAGCATTTATTTTTTAGGTTATTGTGTAACAGTACTCGTTGACCTTCAGAAGCAATAGTCCACTGTTAAATTGGTAAGGTATATACTTTCTTTTCTGTCATGAGAGAATGGCTAAGATCTAATTACTCATGTCACAGTACCAAAAGTACTAGGAGATTTGAAAAATGGCTGTCAAAAACCTGTTTAGAAATTGGCATTTCTGCGTTGAAAAATCCCCAAGTCAAAGACACCCTTCGAGCTTTCCCACCTTCAGTCCTGTGTGACCCCTGATGCTGGACCCCTGGCTGAAGCCACTTACCGCTTTTTTTTTTTGAAACCCACTGGTGCTCCAAGTGCGGCCCAGAGATTGGGGCCAGTCTAGGAACTTTTGTTACTGCTCCATGATCAAAACAATGTATAGAAATCAAGAGTAAGAGTTTGAAATTTTCATAGCCCTTTGCTATTGTTGCAACATTCAAGCACATAATCAGTTCTCTATTAGATCCATTCTTATTGTACTATACAAAAGTATCATTCCACAGCAGATGGGAAATTACTTCCCACCCCTCCCCCGCAAAATATCAAAACCAATTTTTTGCCATAGATAGTTTGAGAAGCACTGCTCTGAGTAACTCTAGGCTTTAGGAAATCAAACCCCTAAATAGTTAGCTATCTCTTTCTCGTTTCTGTTTTTTATTTGTAGTTAAAGGGTTAAAAACAAAGCAAAACCACATGCTGCTGTAGTTACTGTAGTTACTTTAATGCTGTGTGTGACATGCTTTCTTTAAGTATTCTTGGCATTGCCCTTCACCTCTCAGTCATCACAGGTCCTGTCAGTTCCCTCTGTGGAAGGAGATGATGAGTGCAGAGCAAGGTCAAATCTCTCCTCCCACATAGTTTTTCTGCCTGAGAGTAGTTACCTCAAGTAGCTGCTACCATTTCACATTTTCCTCCTTTCAACAAGAGCAGACCTTTTCTTTTATCTCTTTCCTTTCCATTTCACCCGTTGTTTCCTCCTCTAATCCAAATCTTTCAGGAAGGCCTGCTGGTGTGTTCTTCTTAGAAAAGTGCGAGTTAAGACATCCACATAAAAGAAGCAGGAAAAATTTTTTCTGTTTAATGTTATTTTCCCCACGTGGTTTCTTAGGTTTCTAATAAGAAAAAAACCTGTTAGTGATTTATTCAATTTGATGACTCCAGGGTAACTATGAATAAAGCGTGTCCATTGTCCACTGTGGCTAGGAGAAAGTGTTTTCAGAGTCACCCTTATCCTTGTTCAGACTTTACCTAGTGAGTAGTACTCCCACCGTAGATAGAATTGGAGCCAGCAGTGTTGACAGGCAGCTTTTTGCCTTTAGGGTTTGCCGACATCCCAACAGGAAAGACTAGCCCATACATCCTGCGGAGAACAACCATGGTGACAAGGACCAGCCCCCGCCTTGCTGCACAGAGGTTAGCACCATCCCCCCTAAGTCTCAACAAAGAAAATCTCGCTGAGACCTCCAAACCAACAGCTGGTGGCAGCAGATCACAAAAGGTAAACCACTGTGAACATGTATCTACCGTTTGAAATCCAGGAAGTGACAGCATTATCTGGGCAAGGGTTTGACACTGCGCCCTCTGACTCAGGAGCTCTTCAAAGTCTGACCTTCCCCCTGGGATATAAAGAAGTCAGTGGTGAGGAAAGTCGCGAACAGATGCGAGGATAAACATCACGTTACCCTGCCGCACAATCTTGTCCTTGACCCAGCGGGCCACTTGTAAATCGTTTGGCGGGAATTGGCGTTGTTAGATCAGAGCTCAGAGGGTCTGTAAGAAAGTTTCGGGCAGTACCATCGAAGGATTTGGCATGGGTACTGGTCATCGCTTGCTTCACAGGTTTCCCTCTCACCCGTCTGCCCCCCAGCTGCTGACTCTTTGTGTTTTATTATTCCTTTACTTTCTACAAAAAGCACATATTTCAGTAGATATCTGGAGAAAGTAGCTCTGTTTATGGATGTCTCTAGTTTGATTGTTGAGGGTAGGGAGGGCTGGGATCTTAGGGACCTCTCTGCACCTTCAACAGCCCAGTCACGTTATTTAAAGCATAGAGGATATTTGCTTCACAGATCTTTGTCCCGTTACAATAATCCATACCAGCATCTACCACTTATGTATGCAAAGTATATGTATTTTATGGAACTCAAGTTTTATTTTCTTATTTTATTGTACTCTCCTAGTAAGTAGTATTATAAAAGGAGAAAGAAAGTAAGACTTACGAAGATTGAACCTGCCCAAACTTAACACCTACTCTCTCTCTCAGCTCCAGTCTTAATCTTTTCCCATTGTTTCTCAAACTAGGGATTGCAGGAATCTTGTTGGAAGTTTCTAGAATGGCTCACAGATTTTTTTTTTTTTAATGTCGTGATTTTACTTTGATTGCTTACTTGTCAGAGTTTAAGTATTCAATGATTACCTTGAACCAGCCAACAAAGCTTTGAAAGTGTAGTAACCCTATCTGTGTAATGTAGTAATTCTTAAGTGGGCAGGCATGCTTCTCAGGAGGATTTTAGACACCAAATACAAAGACACTGGTGATTAGCTGCATCAAAGCAAGAACGTATACGCACATGTTTGCTATGTTGATGTATAAGGGCTTTAAGGATTAAGGAATTTATGCCTACTATTAAGTTTGTTCATAACTTACATTATAATAAAAATTTGATTAACTCAGGAGTGAGGAAGAAGGGTCTGAGGTTTTCTTTCACTTATTAAAATGGGCCCATTCATGACTTGTATTAGAAATATTCTACTGTTTTGTGCAAATTTCTTCCCCATCCCCACCCCTCCACCCACCTTTTTATCTTTTTTTTTTTTTTTTTTTCCTCACTCACTCACTCACTCACTCACATTTGGATTTAACTCTTGGATGCTGGTAGCAATAGAACACTGAAGAGTACACTGGAGTAGGTCCTGACTTTCCAAGGGACAATAAGAACAGCTTCTTTTCCATAAAGTAACTAGCACCTTTAAAGAGTGAAGCTTCCAGGTTTGACTAAAGCTATTAACCGCAAGCTAATTCCTGAAATGAAGTATTTGGCTCTTTTAAAACAGGAAATCATGATACAGAGGTAGTACCCTGTACCTCCTGCTATTTCACGGCAGCTCACTTTACTGTAATTACTCGCCTAAATATCTGCCTTCTGAGTTCCAGTATGACTTCTGTGATGTTCCTGGGTATGTTTACAGTTTACCTGTGTCCTCATGTCTAATAGAGATATTTGTTGAATGAATGGAGCTGTGGATGTCCTGAAGTGATTGCAATAATAGATGTTTAAAGGTGTGTTAGGAAATCACCTCATGAAATCATCATATGGGTCATTTCTCCCTTCTTTTATGAGGAATTGATGTTATTTAAAGCAGTTTCCATGTGGAGTTTAGACTTACTATCTAAGAAGGAGAGCTTTGCACGCTAGGGGGCCTGCTCTCCACGCTGCTGTCGCATCTGCTGAGGACAGAGCAATAACCATGGCCGCCTGCAGACTTGTGTGCTTGCTTTAGCTACAGGCTGCAGTAGGCACCAGTGGTTATGAATTGCTAAGCAATTTTGTGCACTTGTGCACATGAATGGAGGGTGGTTCCTCTTGAAAGAAGGTTATAGGGGACTTCATGATTAGATGTAAGCCTTTGAAACCCGGTCTATTGATTTTTTTTTTTTTTAATATATATAAATTTATTTTATTGATCTTTGGCTGCGTTGGGTCTTCGTTGCTGCGTGCGGGCTTTCTCTAGTTGCGGTGAGCGGGGGCTACTCTTCGTTGCGGCGCGCAGGCTTCTCATTGCGGTGGCTTCTCTTGCTGTGGAGCATGGGCTCTAGGCGCACGGGCTTCAGTAGTTGCGGCACGCGGGCTCAGTAGTTGTGGCTCACGGGCTCTAGAGCACAGGCTCAGTAGTTGTGGTGTATAGGCTTCGTTGCTCCGCGGCGTGTGGGATCTTCCTGGACCAGGGATCGAACCCGTGCCCCCTGCGTTGGCAGGCGGATTCTCAACCACTGCGCCACCAGAGAAGTCCCAGCCTATTGATTTTTAATTTAATTCAGCATTTTCTGAATCACCTTATAAAATGCTTGCCTCATTTGTTGAGCATATTTCATCATTCAGTTTGAAAAAAGAGAGAGCAAGGTGTCGTTTCCTAAAGCAGTTGCTTAGAAACTTGGGATTATGAGCCTTTGCCTGAAGTCACTGGCTGAGTGTCGAGAGATTTCCTAGATCGTTTAATGGAACCTTTAGTGACATCTGACAAGTTCAAAGGGGAACATGGGTAAAATGCAGATTAGATGAGGATCACTCTCTGTTATGTCTCTGGGGTAAATAAGCCCAGAGCTCCCAGTTTGCTGGGAACGAGGGAGTTGTGATTGTGTGTAAACTTGATCTGAACCTAGGGTTGGTAGTCAGCTCCAGAGGACCGTCCACTGATTGTAGAAGATGATGGTGAGGCCGTCACCACAGAGTCGGTCAGCAGTTTCGTGGGGTCTTAGCTATTTTTCCTACTAATGAGATTCATTTCCAATGAGCCATTTGCATACCTGCCCTCTCCCCACTGTGGCTGCAGACACAGTTTGTAAGACAGTCAGGGTATGGGTGCACTTAATAGCTTAAGTACCTGGTAAGTCCGACCTCATCTAGTTATGGGTGAGTCTGAGGCTAACTAACCAACATGAGGATCAAATCCATAGTGTAAACTCTGATCACCGGCTACAGTTTCGTCAATTCAGAATCAAAGAAATTGAGTCTAGAGGGGGAGGCCAAAGGGTGGGCTTTGGCTATTTAATTGGGTTTCAGGAATTGAGTAGCTTAAATTCTCTTTCCCTAGCTTGATCTCTCCATCCCCCTGCTTTTAATGGTGAATCTAAAGGTTTGATTCTCCTGCAGCTGTTGGGTTCAAGGGAAGTGTGTTTTTGTATCACTTTCTACTTTAAAAAAAAAAAAAGAGGAAAAGAAAAAGGAGTGCCAGTAAAACTCTGGTTTTTTTTCCTTCAACTTTCCATGGACAGTAATTTTCCATTAAGCCCTAATTCTTCAAGGCTGCTCCTTTTAAATGTCCTGCACATCCTCTGAGGTAGAGGCAAGCTTTCCAGGGATCTGATCTGTCGGCCAGATTTACTATGTTTTCTGTAATGAAGAGTATTTAGCTGCCTTTTAAGACCACGTACTTCCTATGGAAAGAATATAAACGGGGAAATAATTTCCATTCTTTCTTCTTACTGCTTCAGAAGGAGGTCACCGGCAGTCCGTTGCGCAGGGAGTGACGTGTTCCATAGCCCTTATCAGGCTTGGTACTGAGCACGTTTGTGCTGAGCACCCTTGTTAAGAGTCCTTCCTCTTTCTCTTTTACAAATCTTCCTACCTGAATTGTCTCCTCTTGCCTTTCACTTTGGTTAAGTGACGTTTTTTCTGTGCTTCCTCTGTCGTGCTCTTCTTTCTCTTTCCCGACCCCATATCTTTTTTTGCTACCATGGAAACCTCAAAAATATCTCGACTTTACCAGCTACCCTGCCCTTTCATCTCCTTCTTAAAGTCTCGCATTTTTGAGATTCCCTCTTTCTCTTAAAAGGCAGGACATCAGAAAGGGAATTTACTTTTTTCTGGACTTTATTTTTAGATAGCTGCCCTTCTGCCATAAACCAAATATGGGAATGAAACAGCCATGTAAGGGGAATGATTAAAATGCTGGTATGTGAGGAAGAGGTTCTAGGTCTTTTAAATGTTGTAAGTAAAGCTTCTACTCTGTGAAGGTGGTATTACCCGTTTGGAATACGTTCATTTGAATGACAGCAGGGGCTCAGTTAAGATAAATGGAAGCTGCTTTGGGTTCTTATTTAGGCAAATATTGAGTGTTTGCCAGGTAGGCATATTCTGGGCACTATGCATGCAAAGGTAAAGAGGACATAGTCTTTGCCCTCAAAGAGCGTACCTTCTGACCTGAGAATGTCACACTGGCCTTGGGAGTGAGTTTGCGGCCGTCAGAGGTGTCAAGGGAAGCTTGCAAGGCGGCTGGCTGGTCAGAGATTGTGTCCGACTCTTTTCTCTAGCTTCTCTGTTAGATGGGGGCCTGTTTTCGGGGAAGAAGAAATAGTAAAACTGTGTACAACTCCTAGAAGAAGAATTTAACTTCAAATTTGGTGATCTAAGTGCTTGATTTTTCGTGCTGTAGAAATGTGAATGTGATTTAAACCCCTAACAACGACGCTTGTGTTGCAGGTCAAGGTTACTCAACAGAGCCCAGTGGATTCAGGCACTGCCCTCCGAGAACCCACCACCAGATCTCTCTCCATCAGTAACCTTCCTGAGAGAAGTTCGGCTGACAGCCCCAGGGAGGGCCTGAGGGCCAAGCAAGGCCGGCTGGCTCCCAGCCCAGAAGCTGGCCCCGAGTCCAAGGGCAGTGAGAACTGTAGGGTCCAGTAGAAGAGCCCTTGTGTGTCAGCACCCCTGGAAGGTGGCTGTAGTTGAGTAGAAGGCAGTGTGTCTGTGGGGTTTTTCTTTATTAAGGGAGCACATTATCAGAGGGAAGAAAACTATTCCTTATAAATCTAAATATGTTGGACTCTTTAGATCGCCCCTGTATAACAGTTAGAAAAGTTTGGAAGCACTGATTACCTCTTCATTGATATTCCTCTTCTGTAATGTATAATAGTCCTGTATAAAGCTTTCTGGTAACGTTAACACAACTGGCAAGCACTATGTAACAACTCCTGTTTTTATACGGACTTTTACACTAAAAAATTGCAACACATTTTTTACTTGCAACAAACAGCTCCCAGGAAAATGTAAACTTGCTTTATGGTATTTCCTTGGTATAGTGTTAAGCATAAAATAATTTTAGATCAAGAATTTCTTTGAGTTGAGTAAAACAAAAGAAAACAATGTTATATGTGTTCAAGGAAAACATGCGCACAAATACGTATGTGGGTGTGTCCCTCCTCTTCCAATGTGTTTTCTAAATCTTGGCTTATATAACCTGTACATATTTGTGTGTGGGGTAGTGGGAGTTGTGTGTTGATTTCCGATTAGCCTGGTTGCAGACTCCTCAGAGGTGTAGCATATCAAGTTTTCTGTCATTGTGCTGTTTCTGTTGAAGACCAATTTGTTGTAGTATTTTGGTATGCATTCTGATAAATGGTGGTCTTCTATTAAAATATGGCATCTTTTCTATTAAAAAATTCACCTTTGTTTTCTGTAAAAATGATTCCTAAGTACAAATATACTATGAACATTGGTACCATTTCTTGCTAACTTCACCAGCCTCTTATAATAGTAAAAATGTTTTAACAACCGATATTACTAGATTTAGTGAATGTATTCAGTTATATTAAAAGACGTGATTTGGAATATGGGTCATGAAGATTATGTAGGCATATAATATGTCCAGCCAGCGCTTCGCACATCGTGTGTACCCATTAAATCCCATCAGCAGGGATACAAGTATGTGGTATTTTCCAGCTCATTTACGGATGACAGGGTTTTGAAAATATGCAGGCATCATGAGCCATATCAATTCCACAAACTTTGGAACAAGTCCTTGTGTCCTTGAATCGGGGTAAAGATGTTTTCCAGGACATGAGCTAGTAAAAGATAATTTGCTCTTGACTTCCAGTTCAGATTGATGTGTAAACCTTGACAAATACTATCGTTTATATTTTAAATTGTCCTTTGCCAGATGGCCTCTATGGTTGGGTAACCCTTCAGTAATATTAAGCTACTCAGCATTCGTCCACTGAAAGTGGCATCCTGACTTTCCTCCTGTTGTTTCTGTCGCTCGAGGTTGTGGTCTGGTGCAATATCCTTATCATAGATCATCCCAAGGCTGCCACGTGCTCAAGGGCATGGCCCAGAGTAGACATTGCTGGGATCAGGCCATCAGCTTTATTGGCTGTCTCCAGTTTTTGGAAGATTCCACTCAATAGGTCTGGCTGGGCGATTTGGTGAGTCCTTGAAAGCATCTTCATCTTTTCCTAGGTGAACTGTAGTTGCTTTTCCTTGTTATAGGAAGTACTCAGCATGCCTTCCATTTTCAGAATTGTAGAGAATTGTTCACAGTCTTATAAATGGACAGCCAGGACATTAAATGTCCTTTTCCTTGAGCTAATAATACTTGTTACACTGGGAGCTGAGCTGCATATAGGATGAAAACTAAACACACTACAGTCCCAACTCTGAAGTACCTAATAAGCCAGGTGAGTCATAAATAAGATCCCAGCTGACAAATCATATGGGGAAATAACCAAGTCCAGAGATCTAGGGATTTGATTCTCATCTGTTCAAAGAGGGGCTTGGTTGAGATGATTTTTCCCTCTTGAATATTCTGTAGGAACTGAGATGGCCCTTTGTGTTATTGGGAGTTATCAGGAGTCCAAAGGGACTATGCTCTCCCTCCCACTTCTACTCACATAAGCTGCCTTCCCTTTAGAGGAAGGGGCTTCACGCCAAGTTCACTGACTAGGGAGAACACTGAGGGAATAGAACTTGGGTAGCTTCAGAAGAACCAGGCCGTTGGCCGTTCGTCCTAATTAGAAAAGACTGAGGACCTGAAACTAGCATCCTACCTCCAGGTAGAGCTATGTATCTAATGGCACTATTCACATGAGCTATGGCTCAGCTACTTAAAACACAGTGTGGAAAATTATAGTCATTTCACATGTTTGCTCAAACCTTACACCTTTGTGAGGTAGACATTAGGATCTCCATTTCATAGGCTAACATTAAGTAAGAGACACGGAGCTTCTGACTCATGTCTGGAGAGAGCTTGTTAATAATAACAATGTGTCTCACAACAAGCTTGCAAAATGGGGATTATACTTATTGGATAAAAGATGATGTAGGCTCAGAGAGTTGAAGTATTTCAACCATGGTGTTCGTGAACATAGAGCCCACTCTATTTCTTGTTTATATTGTGCCTCTCTAGGAGCAGTCTGTTCCAGAATAATTCTGATAGCACAAATATTCCTGTGATAGAAGTAGCTTTTCCTCTCTGTGCAATGGAGATGTCCTTCAGTCTAGGATGATGGCATCTGACTTGTGTTACCTTCTATTGAATTTTCAAAAATGAGACAAGCTATAAATTTCAACTTCTAAAAATTCTAACTACTAACTCAGTGCATAAGCACTATTTATTTAAATAAAAGCAAATCTTTTTAAAGAGTGTTTTGGAAAACTTGAAAAATCTAAAGATTTGTAAGGCTTTGAATATGCAAGTTTAGTATAATGTAGACGTTAAAAGTCAGGTGTCAGAATGCCTGGGCTCCCCAAGTGACCTTGGGCCAAGTTTGACCTCCACTATGCCCCAGTTTCTTCTGGTAGAATTGGGAATAATAATAATACTCCTGACGTTGTCATGATAATTAAATTAATCGGCTACTATTTAACTATACGTAGGATTTTGCGCTCAAAATGTTGGTTATTCTGTATACAGATAATTAGATAATTTTTAAAATTGCGTTTACAGTTGTTAGATAAATCTTCTCATCCAACACTACACATTAATTTCAGATGAAGTTCTGTCCTACAGAATTCTCACCATTCTCAAAACCACTAATGCTTATTTTGCAGGTGAGTTTAATCACTGTAGAATTGTTCATCTCATTCAGTTACTGATCTTGCGAATGTACTGTCCACTGGTTTTGGTTTTTCTTTGGTTGGCTCACTAAAAATACCCAAAGAAAACAATTGCTGCAATTTTAATTACAAATGAGTTGTGTTGCTGAAGTTCATATAAACTGACCATTTGGAACTCAAAATACATTTCTTTATAGAAACAACATTGCAAATTGTGCCTAATTCAAGCTTAGAAAGTTAATTGAGTTCACACATAATATATTAAAAATGGGAATTACTTTTGTTTCAACTATCTGAACCTCCACTTACAGCATTGTGTCACTGGAAAAATATACTTTAAGCATTGAGTTACCAGAAACTCATTTTTTACCCCTCAACCATTTTTATAGCGTGTTCTACCCTTCCCATCCTGTGGTGTTGGACAGGAATTTTCTAGTGGTTTCTGGAGAGTAATAGGTGCGCAGATTCCTGTCTGCCACATTTCTAGCAGCAGCCTGTCCCGGTATGAAAGGGAAAGGGACGGCTTTTATGTTGGTTCTGATGCTGCAGGTAAGGTCTGTCCTGTGTGATGCTGATGTATTTATGTGTGTAAATGTAAGTGGTATGTTCTATTGATGTTTTAGAAAATCACGAGGAAACACGCATATCCCCAAAGTTCATACATTTTTGTTGACTTGCAGATTGAGTTCCAGCACAAAAAATCCCACCAGCCCTCATCCCCTCAAAGTAAAGAATGTGGGAGGTGAGTAAGATGACAGTTCTTTGTTGTTCCTCTCCTCTAGGACGCCTTGAGGATGATCACGGGGTAATGTTTACATGCATAAAAATACCAGATTTGTCAAGCCGAATCCTTGCAGTTTCAAATGCTTTATCTTATTTGATATTTAATAATCTTGTGAAGTGGGTCCTATTTTGCGACTCAAGAAGACACCCAAAAAAGTTATTAAGTTTGTGGCAAAACGAAACTGAGGTTCTAGACCTGATCTCCAGTCCAAGGCTCCTCGTATATTACCTTACACCCCCCAGTAGAGAGGAAAGAGGCCAAGAAGCTAACTACCAGCCTGATAAGTTCTTTTTAGGTTCCTATTCTGAACCCAGTGGGGGGAGTTTCCTTTTTTTTAGGGCTTAGGACAACTCCACACCTAAGGAAAATGTGCTTTATTTAACCCTCAGTTAGAGATGGATTCCAGCAGAAGTTACACTGTTGTAATCATAGGGAATCTCACTTCTTCCCGCTTCGAATTTTTCCCCAGTGCTGCTTCCTTCCCCGAGGAGGCAGGAAAATGGCAGCTTTCCACAGTTACAGACTTTTTAGGGAAACATTGAGATATTCCTGAGTTTTAAATGTGAGCTGATCCTCTGGGTGTTGAAATCACAGCTGTGTTATCTAACAACGTGTGCTGGCTGAGAGCCCACTCCTTCCTGCTAGACCTTGGGCAGTCCACACGAGGGTTTAACTTGTCCTGGATGCCATCTGCCTGTTGTTTTAATGGTCATCTTCTTGGACGTGGGCCAGCAGAGGGTCATGAGGGCGCCCTGTGTCAGCCCATAATGCTTTGTCTCCCCTACGCTATTTATGGTCAGCCCATAGCTTATACCTTCACAGCAGGCTGGTGGTCATTTCCCTCCAAATCATAGCCCTGTGGGGAAGGAAAGAAGTGTTACTGCCGATTTGTAAACAGGTGACTATTTTTCTTTGAAAATGGCCACGACGTGGAGCAGGTTAAGTGAGTTACGTCTTGGCTCTGCCCAGTTAGGTTCTTTCAGAGGTTTGGGTATTCGGCTTATGAGACAAGTTGAAATACCAGACGTTCATGGACTTGCATATAACAGATTTTAATGGCAGAGCTAATGAATGGAAGATACCCATCATTCCTAGAAGTTAAAACAAGTTCTCACTGAGAAGATTTACTGCAGATTCCACTTACCAATATGCTGTTATAAAAACCAGAAGCCCAAATTAGCATCCTAAATCTCATTCCAACATGTAGAACAAAATTAGAATTTTTAGAATTTTTTCCTCCATGAGGTTGTCATAAACTCATTGAAGAAGAGAATATATTGGTTTGCAAAGAGTCTCACACTGATCTTCCAAATGTGGCATGCGTTGTAGTCAATGAAGAATTCTTTTTTAAACCAAATTCAGCCAGTTAAAAATAAAATTATCCCTAGACAGAAAAGATGGTTGATTGCCTACTCAACTGTCACTGCCACTTTCTTTCCTGCCAATAGAATTCGCTTTTGTTCGGATGCTGGGCAGCGTTTGCTCAGGAAATGTGGCCCCGCTCACAGGGAAGGAACGAAATTAGGATAAGCCAGTTTTGGTCATTCCGTTCTCTTTTGCCAGTGATTGGTTATGATGACCACCCTGCAGTAACCAATTCTGAGACCAGAAATAAAACATTTCCAAAACACAGATGCCAGGTCAGAAAGGTGGGTCACTGACAATTACGTTAAGCCTCTGAACCAACCTTGGGTTTCTTGTCAAAAATAAGCTATGATTTTTTAAAGCAACTTCCAGTAGGAAATTCTGTTACTTCACCCACAAGCTTCCTGATATAATTGCAAAGCCCGTTTTCTGGTTTTTTGTTAGTCCATCCCTACACTCTTTATCCTTTCTTTGAGTCTGGCCTGCTACCTGAGCTAGACAGCTCTTTGAAACCCATATGCTTAACAATCTTACTCTCTCCAGGTCTGTCATGAAAAGCAATTCTGCTTGGATTGGCACAGGGCACCTGTCTGAAACCTAAATTACACAGGGGAGGACGTGAAGAAAGTACATAATGTCCTAATGCCTATTAATGCCCACCTTGAAAGTCATTCATTATTCTGCCTATTGTGATTTTTCTT